>NC_134204.1:4217500-4523005 GCF_964188355.1 Buteo buteo
TAGATACAGGCTTGAAGACCCCGTAGCCATTCATCCTGCATAGCCGGTATACTGTGGGTGAAAATCCCCCCTTCCTTTTCTGTCAGGCAGTGCTTGGAAAGATCTCGAAATTATTCAGAATCCCATGGCAGTTTTGAAAGATAACTGTGACTAACTTATGTAACTGGTCCATTTTTGGGGGAAAGCTGCAGTTTGCCATCCCGACACTCCTTCAGCAGCTGGAGTTGAAGAGTAGAAGAGCTGTGTGTGTCTGGCACGCCACAGCGTTGCAAGGCTGCCTTGCAACTACTGCCTATTTCTTACAGAGAGGTTGAGTTCCGTAAGCTGTTCCCCACCCAATCTGATTTTTTTATCTGTTTTAATGAGAAAGGGGAACTCTAAAATTGGGTGTTAATAACAGCTAGAAGTCAGCTTCTCAAATCTTGTTACAATTTCCCTATTTTGGGGGTTTTTTTGATTTGCAAAAGATGGTTTGGCAGGCAGGTCAGGAAAATTCAGGCTAGAAGCGGTGAGCCAGATTCTTCTTTCGTTTACTCTTAAATATAGATGCAGGATAACTCTGCAAATATTGGTGCAATGACTGTAGATTTACAGTACTTCGTAGAGGGTTGAAAATATCCCAATGTTTCTTACATGTAGCAGATTGAATGGTTGTGTAGTCTTTACAGGGATAAGTGGTAAAGCATTGGATCCAGAAGTTAAATGATGTGAAATTTTTTTACAGACGGTGTTTGCAAAAAAGCAAAGAAGTTAAAAGTTGAAATGGGGGAAGACAAGGTGAAGTTTCAGATGCGGGACCCAGCATTGCATATTAATAGATAAGATTGTGCATGAATACATGGATCTGCACGACAGACAAAACTGCAGACGGACTGTAGGACAGGGTCCTTATTTACTGTTCCTGTCTCTTTTCTCTTCTATTATTACTACAGAGCTCAGGAGCTCTCTTTGAATTATTAAAAGAAGGTGGAACATTGTTGAATTTTTTTTTTTTTGCAAGTCTCACAATATTAGGTGTGTTGGGATTTTTTTAAAGCCCCATCTTCTGGAATCTGGTGAGAATATTACCTTCCATTTAAAACAAACTGAGAATTAGAAATTTTCTAGTTCTCGTGCTTCCAGAATAAATCTATGAAATACTTCCCAGATGTATGCGTAAGGTTCAGACCAAAAGCCAGCTGATTTGTTGTCTCTCTAAAACACTTCATATTTTTAAGTTGGTCACAGTTTTTGAACATCCGGTTTGAAATCCTGAAGCTGTTTTCTTCTCTATCCGTTAGTACTTCAATGTGGATGTTCTTTGATCGGATGTTCCTGTTTTAAACTTTAAATGGAGGTTAAGCCTGTATGCCTGCAAAAAAAGAACTAGTTTGTTTTAAAGTTAAACCACTTTTGGGGCAAATTAACATTTGAAGCTCCAGATTTTGTAAGATGTGTATCAGCCCCAGTACAGAAAAGCACTTTGAAGATGCTTTTTGAGTTTCCTAAAATAGGCATGTTTTCCCAAGTCCTGATTATACTATTGATTATTCCCCCAAAAAGCGGCATGAATATGCATGATGCATGAATATTTTCAGTACGGGTAGGATTTCTTCAGGACATATGCAAGAACTATGTGTGTCTTAAAGCAAGTAATTAATTTCAAATACAGATGGAGCCTTTGTAGCTCTGAAGGTCTGCCAGTTCACGTCTGCCTGTATTTTTAAAATGGAGATATATATATATATTTATACTCGGAAGATACCAACATCTTCGCTGCTGCGATCTTTGTGTCTGCACATAGAGCTCTCTCCAGCTAAAAATACTGGTGGACGTTTAAGTTACGGCAGACTATTGATGCTGTGGGCCTCATAATGGTAAAGCTCACCTGGTAGGAGTGAGCTGCAGAGCTGGTTGGCAGACATGGCGTGGTCTGCGATACTGAAGTACTGTCCAGGAATAATAGGGCTGATGCTGAGACACAGGCGAGTGGATGATTTCAGTTGACGCAGTCTGGCACTGCGGATGTAGTGAGAATTGTAGAGAGTACGAGTCGAGGACAAGGCACAGGGCTGAGAGTCAGGAGAGCAGAGTTATATTCCTGGTCCATTGGAGCTCTGCGCTGGGCAAGCCAGTTGCCCGTTGACGTAGCTGAGCTGTCCGGGCCAGCGTGGAAATTTTTAGCTGTTGTTTGAAAAGCACTTTGAGAGCTTCCTGAGGAAGGATTGCGGGAGATTGCTCTAGGTGGCACAGCATGAAGAGGTAACCTGGCTATGGCTGGTTTGGTTTTATACAAGGAGGGAAATGTGCATTCCTTTTGAGGAGAATAAATTTGGAAAAGTTTCTGTTTCTTGTGTTAAAAATTCAAATTTTAACCACTCCAGTGGGTATAGAGCTAATAAAATGGTGGCATCAGAAGAGCGGAGATTGTGTCAATGTACAAATTGGGACATCTGGTTTTCAGAGTACTGATGAAGTAATCTGAGGTGTGTCTACTTACAGGCATCACTTCTGCTTTCCTCCATGGGTGGATGTTCACATTCCAGGTTAAGAAGGCTATTTGTGTAAAATACAACCTGTGTACCTTTATTCCAGAATAATAACATCTGTGCACCTGAGCTAATTGGGAAGAACAGAGGTACCAAAATCTTTAGCTGAGGCAGTTTAAACTGGCTATGAATACTTCATCCCCCTTTCCCCCTAGCCAATAGACGGTTGAGGTATACTTTAATTTTTTTCTGGATAAACTGAAGTAGGCCTCTCGTAAAGAAAACCTAGGTGTCCGTACCGGGGAGGGGGGCTGCACAGCTTTCAGTGTTGCTGTTTTAAATGCTGCTACAAGTTTGTGTGTAGACAAGGCCCAAGAGAGTTATGGTGGAGCTATTAGAAGGGGAAGTGATTTTTTCTTAGACTGATTAAAATTCTTTGGGCTTTCTGTTTGTTTGTTTTTAAACACCTATTTAGCTTTTAATTAACATTTAAGAGAAAGGAAGCTGGTTAAATATTCAATACCTCCTCCCTTTCAATTAAGGTAGAACAGTACACAACGCATGATGAGGCCTCTGGGAAGTACGGAAAACTGGAGAAGAGCAGACTCTTGATTATCATTTTCAGGGGGACTGGAAAGGTGAAACCCATCTGATTATTACTACTTTTAACAATAATAATGTTGAGGCTTTTTTTGAACATCAGAAAGCGGTTTAAAAATGCAGTTATTCTTTAAAACTGTATATGCTGGGTTTTGCCTTATAATACTTTCAATTTTCCCACCCTATTCTTTACTTCTTTTGGGGGCAAGGATGGGGGATTTTCTAATAAGCCTTTTAGGTAGCTTAGTAGGGAAGCTGCAGGTGCTGGAGAAGTTATTCTTCATGCTACATGCCTTTATTTTCATTTTGATGCAGTTCTTTCAGTCCCGGCAGTTCAGCAGCCTCAAACCATACGGTGCCGAAAGCTCAATCGAGCAAGTGGCAAAGAGCTATGTTGCTGCCATGCTCTCTGCTAGGATCTAGTGTCTTCTTTTTCTTCCTTCCCCTTGAAAAATCCACTCACCTTCTGTCTGTGAGTCTGTTATCCCTCAAAGTTGCACGTAAAACATTCAGAAAAGAATGCCTCAATGAAAGAAATTGTTTGGAAAAATATACTAGTATTTGTAATTCAATAAATACCATTCTTAAACTTAAATTCCTTCTTTTTGATTTTGTGTACTCTAATTTATCTAACAAAATACTTTTGTTAGCAGTCCTGTTTAAAACAGAATTGTTAACTAAAAAAAAAAAAAGACCATTTTACATTATGGAAACACCTCAAACCACTGCCCAAAAGGTGACATATTTTTAAGCTTGCTATTTCTTTTAGTGTGGTGAGACAACTGACTTGTAGCAAATACTTTGTTTATATCAAATATAATACAAAAAATTTTTTTTAATCATTGTGTTACATAAGCAAATTTTTAAAATGGAATTGTTGGCTCCAGATATCAGCTGTGTAAATGTATATGCCTGAATGAGTGGTTGCTTTTGGGGTTTTTTTTTGTTAAGGAATGAAGAGATAGCAGATGCTAAAATGCATAGCTATTGGATAGGTTTCATACGCTGTGACTTTAGGTTTTACTGGATATAAGAATGCATTGATTTTTAAAAACAGAAATAAATGTTTTCCAAAAAGATTTCTGACTGCATCTAAAACAAGACTTTCCAATTCAACTTTAAAATTAGCTTATTGTGATGACCTACTATCAAATGCATGGTGACAGTACGAGTTTTTTAAGTAGCTGCTCTCTTACTTGTTGTGCGGTGACCTATTCAGTGCTATGGCTTTTTATTTAAAAAAAATCCCAAGGTATATTCTCCATGACTCTCTATCCCAAAGACATTAACACATGAGTGGCTTTACGTGTATGTCTGTCTTGTGATTACTCATCAGTAGAGTTAATGATGTGTATTCACTGGCTGGACTAAAATAAGAATTAGTCCAATTAGTTCAGTAATTGGTTATTTACCAAATATTTTCTTAATTATTGAGAGTCCATTTCTACTTCAGCAGTAAATAACAGAAAATTTCCCATTAATTTCTGCTAAAGTGGTATTTTTTCTTTTAAAAACATTTTTTCATAGCTTTTTGTATCTATTCATAGAAATTAGAGGAAAATTTCACAGTTCTACAGGATAATGAAAATAATACCGTCTGTCAGAAAGTTCATATTTTAAGTCAAACTGTCATCCAGGTGAACTTAACACCTTGGGAAGATGTATTTTATTTTATTTTGTTTTTAAAGGAAAAAGACTGAAAGAAGTAGCATGTATATATCTGGAAATAGTAAAATTCTGTTATTTAGAAAATTCTTTGCTACTGTATGATTAAAAGTTACGTGGGCAACCTAAGACAGAAGTCTCTGAATTGGTTGACCTCAGAGGTGTATCCCTTAGATGCAAATACCGCTAATGTCAATTTTATCTCAGCTGGATATAAATTATATCCAGTTACAACAAGGCCATGCCGTAGAGCTCTAGAACATGATAAAGTTAAAGAGCTGATGTAGGCAAAGAGGCTGCTGCAAAAAGGATTTTGCCTGTGGATATTGGAACAGGGTCCTTCCTGCCCAGCTAGATAGCATGGACTTCCCATTGCAAGGAGAGGAGGTGAAACTGTACGGAAGGCTCTACCCCTTTCTCAGCTTGCTCCTAGTCATTCTCCAATAAGAGCATCTTCAAGAGGGGCTAGAGGGAAAGCAGGGATCAGTTCAGCAGACAACGTGTGAGAGGAACTAGCTCTCCTAGGTATCGAGGAGATATCGGGTCTTGTCTGCAGGAGGGGCCATGGTGTAGGTAGATACTTTCCTAAACTGGAAGCAAATAAAGGTCTTGCAAATATTTGTGCTACACACCGAGAGATATGTAGATAAACCTCAATCTTACTCTTTCTGTATATTTTTTTTCCCTCCAGGTTCTCTGAAGCAGTTGGGTAGTAAGCACAATACTGATGAAAAGCAGTATCAGTAAATCAATAACTTTTTTCTTTTTCTTTTTTAAGGCGAACACACACAAGAAACAAATTCACCTCATTCACTGAAGAAGGATGTCGAAAACATGGGGAAAGGTAAAATAAATAAGGGCCTCTTACATTATAAAACTGCTTTGTTTTAATAGAATATGAGGATAATAGGGGGCACTTTTGTTCTGCACCATATTTTAAGCTTGTCAAGTAACATATGAATAATATATGGACCTTTGGGTGGATATAATTGAGATTAATGCATATATATCAATCAATACATGACACTGTAATATAATACTTTAAAATAATATATTACATTGATTTATATTCATGGCTTTCTGCACAAAATCTATTGTAGGTCTATGCAACACTTTTTTTTTTTTTATAACTGCTAAAATATTTTGTCTTACAGTAATGAATTGCTCTGCAACTGTTCTTTCAAGAATTATTTATACAGATTAGCAAAACCACTTTTCTTTTCTCTTTGTTAGAGGAACTCCAGAAGGTTTTGTTTGAACAGATCGACTTACGGAGGAGACTAGAACAGGAATTCCAGGTGTTGAAAGGAAATGCATCTTTCCCAGTCTTCAGTAAGACACATATCTGTGGTTTTGGTGTTGTTTGTGAGTGGTTGGTTGTTGTCAGATTGTTAAAATGGGAGAGGTATGTTCTCAGTTGTGTTGCCAGGATCTTTGGCTTAGTTCTGCTGAGGTTGATGGCACTTCTGCTGTGGCTTTTCAGGCTGCCCAAGGAGGTCTTTTGTAGGGAAAATCTGAAGGTAGATGTCTGTTTTGGTGTATAATTTACTGGTTTTGATAACATTGAATACAGTGAGTAGACAGAAACGTGTCTGGGGCTTCTTCAGGTACGGCGATGTCGGTGGTGGTCTTAACTAGCTTCTAGGAGGCTTTTGAAAACAAGGTACTTCATAGTCAACTTCAGATGGTTCTAGCTGATGCTGAAAAATTGATTTGGCTTGTGTTTAAGGAGTAGAAACACCTGTTTGGATTTTTGCTCTTGAGATGGGGTATTTGAGATGGCCCTTTCATCACAGCTGATGTGCGGGGTGCTGCTATCCAGGGGTGATGGAATGTGCTGGGCATGTGTTAAATTAAACGAAACAAAATGGACACTTAGTAGGGTTTTCGTGGAGCTGCCAGAAAGTTGAACTGCATACACAGGGATATGGAAAAAGACCTCTTGGTTGAGGCCTTTTGAATTACACTGGCAGCAACAGGGATAAGTGTGCTTCCAGGAGAAATCCCATGTACATCAGGACAAGGTAGAAGACACAGTAAGGGCTCTCCAATATGCAATGAATGTAGTGTTGGAGAGCTGGAGTGATCAGCTCTCTCTGCCCATCTGTAACATAGCAGCACGCAGAGATCAGTACTGTTGTGCAGGCTTCCTCATGCCTGGCTGTCACAGCTCTGGAGCTGCCTGCCCAGACAGCCCCCCAGTTCAGTGTTAAATGTAACCTAAAGGAAGAAGCATGTTTGAGCTCACCTTTTGCTTCTTCATGAAGTCTAAAAGAGGTCTGATGGTATCTCCATTCAATATTTTCCTAAAGTCGATGTGGGTTCTTTTTTAAACTCCGCTTTTTAAAACTCTCCCTTTTTGTCCCTGTTTTCCTGTGGGACCGTACGTGGATGGAGCACTGCAGAGTTACTTGACTCGCAGCAAGCCAAGATAGATAAGTTAAAACCTTCCCAGACTGATTGTCAGGTTCTTCTGCCATTTGCTAACTTAACTTCTGCATGACTGAAATGTCTGACCACCACTCAACTCAAAATTCCCTCGTTTTGGTTTATCATAGTTTCTTGAAGAGTTCAGAAACTCTCTATTTTCTTAGTCCTCTGAGTTCCTTCATAAAAACTCCAGGGACAAAAAACAGTATTGCCAGTACCCCTGAGGTAAGTCAGTCAACCAAAACCCACTGCTGCAAGCTGAGGAATGTTGCACCTCCCTGCATTGCAGGAAAAGGTGGGAACACAGACAGCATTTTCCTATTATTTAAAGAAAACACATTTTTTTCCCCTTTCTGTAGCATCAGATAGAGTAAGTTCAGGGAAGCAAGGAAGTGCAAGGACTCTGGGAATGACTCCATCTTTGGCCCAAATATTGAAAGATGTAGACAGCTTCATAAATAAAGGAGAAGAGCCGCCTGAGGTGATACAGATATTAATGAAAGGAGGATAACCTCATCCTTCAGTATAAATTCAGTCATTACTTGGGTTTGGGAGTGAGGTAATTTTCAAATAATTTGTGTAGATCAAAACACTGATGTGTGGTATTGGCGAAATGGCATCTTGGAGTTTTGCCATTCAGGTCACTCATTTATCCTTTTGTTCTTCTACAGTAAAATTAATGCTCTGTCATTGCCATGTAAATAAACACTGCAATTAAACCACATGAAATACAATTCAAATAAAAGAAAAGAACATGTACGGCCGACCAAGGAAGTGGCAACTGTGTATGTCGGCTTGAAAAATATGTGGTTTCAGTGTACCACAAAGTAGTGGTCAATTTTCTTCAGGATTAAAATAGAAAACAGACAATGTGCTATAAACAATATATACAAGTGACCGTAAAACCTATTTACAGATTTAGATTTACCAAAAAAACCCCCTCCTCCACATATAATAACACAAGAAAAAGGATCTTGGTAAAGCAAGTAGGTGTAAAATCCAAGATAAGTGTGGTTTGTCCTCTAGAGCAGTATGTGTTCCAGCAAAAGAGATGGGGTCTGTTCCAGGCTCTCGCTGCTGGACGGGGCTGCTGCTTTAGGTCAGGTATTAGAAACTATTTGTTTTGCTAGGTTACCCAAGTTACTAACTGCTTGTGGTGGTGTTGGATAGGGAGGAGCTAGGGAGAGAAGTCTTTGGAGATCCACCTAAAGGAAAGTTGAGGTAAAATTAAAATTGTATTGATGGATTAATAATTTTTATTCATATTTTTTATATTGCTGTTGTACTTGAAAGCTGCAGATGAGGTTTTTCTTTGCATGTAAGGTCTCTCAACGCAGAGATCACTCGGAAGAAAATAAAAAAGATCAGATCACTTGAAGAAAATGAAAGAATTTGCTGTCCTGATAGAAATATGAGCACCTGTGCATGGTGACAGTGTGTTCTCCCAGAATCCTTCTTCTCTGCTTTGTACCTTTGGTGTCGGCTGGCATGCATTTTGTCCAGCTGCATTTAACAGTGTGGTAATACAACGGCGGAGATGTAGTCTGGATAGTTAAAGTATTTAATTTTGTCTTAAGAAAACTATTTAAATATTCATATCTTTTCTCTTGGGTATTGCTCCTGGCTTTGCGTGTAAGCATTCAGACTCATATAAATGCTGCTGGAAAAGACTCTAAACTTACCGTTAACACCTCATTTCCACTGTGAGCTTGGACATTTGCAGTGCAGGACTGAGCAAGATTTCTGAGCTATTTGTTCTGAGAGGTGATGAGCCTGTGAAGAGGCAGTCAGGAGGAAAGTGTTGAGGAGAGAAGGAAAATGGCTCCATATAGCCTACTAGGAGTGAAACTGGAGGACCTACATAGTAGCTAGCGCAGATCTATCAGCCTTTGGTGACAAGACAGGAGATGGTATCCTTTTTATACTGCATGGCTGTTTTGGCTAGCAAGAGAGGAATTACAAACCTACTTTATTTCTGTCAGCTTCATTTTCTTGTCGAGTTGGAATAGAGGGAATAAGATGAAAAAATCTGTGGGCATTTACTTGAAATCTGAAGAAATTAATTTAGGTAATATCATCATGTCCTTTTCTATGTGGTTGTGCTGGACTCCTGATGGTTTCAGCCTGACAAATTTTCTCACTCTTTCTTTGTTTCACTGCTATTTTCTTGTTGTCCTAAAGTGCCTCCTTGCCTTTTAAACAACAACTTTTGCTCATCATTCAGAGAGGGGAAAAAATCTTGTGAGAAAGATGAGGACGAGCTCTGCCCCCTTGTACTTTCTTCTAGCCCCTTCCTATGTGAACAATTGATGGGGACATGTCCCCTTTCCCCACAGGCAAGGTACATCCTTCCTTTCCACTGTGTCATGCCATGGCTGCTCACTGCCTTCCTGCTCCTGTTTTTGGGGTTGATAAGTTGTGGCGAGGCTGTGCAGTTGGTTTGGGAGTGGGTGAGCTCCCAGTACTGCGGCAGCACACAAAGTATTAATAGGAACCACTCGTTCTCACCTGGGTTCAAATCTTTCCATTGCAATTTAGGTATTTCTGTGAGTAGCATTACTGTGCTATCGAAGTAACCCACAGTCCTTTAATCCATTAATCCTCCCAATGCGCTTAGCAGATGAAGCAATGCTATTATTCCTGCTTTACTGGTATGAAAGGAGGCATCAAGAGACAGATGCAGAGAGTCCAGTAGAGCAGGTGTTGAACCCAGGCTTCCTGAGTCCTGGACTAGTGTCCCAGCAACCAACATGTCTATTTAACTCTTCTAATTGTTAGTGGTAAATAAACCATTTTAGCTGCCCTGGCCTTTTAGTGTCCTTCTCTGGGCTCTGGGTGTTGAGGTGCTCTATGCTGTTTTCTGTTGGCATTCACCTTGCTGCTCCCATGGTCCAGGACAAGGTTGTTTCCCAGATCAAAATGATGTTGGTTGTGGTGGGGTTTTCTTCCCTCTTCCATTTAATAGTCCATCAGTGCACCCAGGTCTCCCATCATGCAACCCTCCAAACTCGTTGCTTCTTGTCAGTGGCTTTGTTTATATTTTTCTGTCTTTTTCCCACCCTCCAACAGCAATGTTATGGAGCACAAACCAGCAGTTAATCTCCTACCAAATGAAGTTTTGTCTGAAATGGTTACTGAGGAGGAAAATAAGGGAAGGATGAGCTACTGGAGAAGAAGGCTGGCCTGTTCTGTAACCCAGCTGTCCAGGATCTGTCTTTCAAAGACTTTTCCCCTTCTGACTTCCTTCTGACATCCACATCACTGTTTATGGAGCTTTAGTCTGAGTTTTGTTCAAAGCCGTCAGCACTATGTTACAAACTACAAATCAAATCCTGCATCCTTGAATGCTTTCTCACATATTGGGCATCCCTATTGACGTCAACAGATTTATGCCAAAGCAGAGAAGAACAGTTTTTGCTCTTCTCTTCAGTGTTGGTAGAAGTTTGACTAATGACTGCAGAGTCTGCAGAGGAAATCACTATGACAATGAATGCTAGCAACAGAAACTTAGCAGCCTACATTTGCTAATTGGGGAAGTGGCTGAATCTGATTTTTCCAAAGTTTTTCTGTTTTCTACAGTGTCTCCTACTAGTGAAGAGGGTTTTGTTAAGCATGTGTTTTAATTGGGTGAAGGGCTTTGTAGTGCTTCAAAATTCCTCAGTCATGATTTGGTTTGATTTCATTTGATTTATATGAATTCTGGTGTGTGGTCTCTGTTTTAATTACTGCATCTACTTTTTTTCTCCACCTTTACAGATAATTTTCAAGATCAGATGAAGCGGGAACTGGCATACAGAGAAGAAATGGTACAGCAGCTACAAATTGTAAGTTTGCCTTCTCTGCTAAAAATGTTACAAACTGTCGCTTTATGTTTTTTAAATGCATTCCTCAAACTTTTCATCCCTGAGCCATGCAGATGTACTATTACTGAGCTCATATTACCTTATACTTAGCAAGACAGAAGCATGCAATCCTCAGCTGGTTTAGAGTCTAATTACCTGGAGATTTACTTTCATACAGTAACCAGATGGGTCTTCATGTTTCAACTAAACGAAGTGCGTTGACTTGACACCAAGAGGTGCTTCTTCAGAGAGAAATGTGAGGACTGAATCAGTAAACCTTAAGCAGTTAAATGTTTCTACCTTGTATGAGTTGCCAAGGGGTGCATTTCGACCCTCAGTAGGGAATCGGTGTGAGGCCAGCTTCTCACTGGCAAATAAACCTTGGCATGTGTCTTTTTCAAATTTCAGCCACTAGAAGAAGTGCTTAACTCAGCAGTAAAGGATCGAGTTGCCAAAACACAGTTCAGTGCAGGCACACATTGCTGTTTGGTCTGTTGCTTATTATTTTAAAATCAAGAGGGATTTTGTGTGTGTTAGTGCAATTCTAGATCATTGCATGCAACTGTGCTGTTTTGAAAACTTGACATACTTAATCCAGTACAAGCAAGGGGTGGAGTACATGAAGCTGTTTCTTACTTGGATACTGCTTAGTGTGGTTTTAAGAGCAGAGCATCATAACGAATGGGAGGCTGTCAGCTAATGCTTGTTTTGCTAGTGCTTTTTCTGTGATCAGTTTGACATTCAACAGGGCTTTTTTGAGGCAGGCTTGCCAAATATCCCCACTTACCTGAATCAGCCCTGTGCTCGAGCATCTAAATTTTCCATGTGCTTGTCACAGACCCTGGTGCGGAGAAGGCATTGTCCAGCCTTCTGGTAGTGTCATTTTCTAATTGATGGGTTAGGACATAAAAATAAAGCTGAAGGCCAGGATTGTCAAACTTGAGCACCTATGTTTGGAGGCATTTAGGAGCGGCCTTATTTTTAGAGCTGCCGAACATTCCTGCTCCGTGTTCCTGCTGACTTCAGAGATTTCAATGAGAGATGGAGGGTGCTTGAAGGAGGTTGTTTATTCAAGTCCAGATCATTGGAGATTTTTTGCTGCTGGTCTCCACTCTTTTCCTTTAACGCGTCCAGTTGTTACTGTGTTCGCCTTTTGTCTCCTGATGCTAGGCAAGGAGTTTGGCTTGATCTGTGAATTGCATTGTCACAGAAGATGGTAATTAGGATGTCATCCTGAAAAGTACTTCCCCTGCTGCTTTGAACTTGAAGCAGGTGACCTGCCTGATTCCTGCTGTGAAGCACATTTAAGCACAAAGTTTGTGGGGCCACTTCAGCCTTTATCTGTTGCATCAGCTGAACTTGGAGCTAACTAAGTCTCCCTCCCAGGGAGAGAATGGATCATCTCCGCCATTCACTTTGTGGCCCAGTTGTGAAGTTCTTTCTGAAACTGGGTATCCCAGACCTCCTGTGAGCCAGGTGTGGTGGTTTTTCTGATTTACAAGTGGAGAAATCACAAGATTCAGTGTAGTGTTCTTTTCTCAGGCAGGGAAAGAAATACGATCATGTAATTCACACCCTTTTCACTTACTGATGCATGCTACAGAAAGACTAATAGTCACTTAATCATTAAACAGAGCTGGCTGAATGTACTTAGAGAGACTAGTTTCAACATTTAATGTACTGCACCAACAATTCAGGACCTCTTCACTCACTGTGGCTGCCTGAGTTTAATTATCATTAATAGAAATGTTGTCAAATGATCAGTAAGTCTTTATGCTCACATTTGGGTATCCCTCCGGATGTCGGTGAGGCAGGTTGTGTGTCAGTGAGACCAATAAAAGGATGTTTGCATATGAAGAACTGAGAGACTGCTGCAAATAACCAGTGTGTTTGTTCAAGCTAGGTGGAGAAATCTTCAATGATGTTTTCATTGATAACTGAAATGGAGTCAGCACTTTTGATGTCATAATCCCTGCAGTTACTTTAATTCATTCATGTGAATATATTTTGTATGTTTATATCTGGAATTAAGATTAATGAGCTGAATGTGCTAACGATAGAACTCCTTTGGCCTTCTTGGGCTATGGCATGGATGAATTAAAACTTTTGGTGCAGAATACACAAAAAGCATGGTTACTTTTGATTTTTTTTTTGTTTGTTTTTGTTGTTTTGTTTTTAACAGGGGCAGGTTGTTTTGTTTTTATGTACGTGGGACGCTGTACTATTGCTTTAACAGAGCTGCCCACACATAATTTTCTTGTTAACATAGAAGTGCAAAGAGAAAAGGAGAAGTATTTAATGCATACTTAAATCTTAATTTTACTTACAGCTTCATAGGTGTATACCTTTGTAGTATTAAACTCAAAGTTTACTGGTATAACTAGCCACAGAACTTGGCATGATTGCCTTTTAAATTTTACAAACAATATAAATGCACAGAGTCAGCTTCTTTGGGCTATTCTCACCACTGAAGTATTATACAACTTGAATTAATCCTTCCTGAAGACTCGTGCATGATCATGAACGCATCTTTTGTAACAGTGGGTACCAGAGGCAGGTTTTGCTGGAACAATAGTTTCACTCACCCTACTGGAATTCTTCAGGCTGCATAACTGAGTAGTCAGACTTTAAAATAAGCCTTGGCATGTTTGATGTGTCAGAAATGTCTGGAGCACTACAAGCTGACACTAAGCATGAAAAAATTAACCAGATATAATTGTATTTGAAAACTTTCTAGTGCAAACGCCCACGTAACCTGACTGTTACACGGAAAAGGACTGCTTGATGGTAGTGCTTCATGCCCAGCCAGTACTGACCACGGAGCATAACGCTTTTTTCTCCCAGTTCTTGGGTGACATTGTGAAACTGCAATGCAGAAGGCGATGATAAATCGCCACGCGTGGAGGGCAGCCGCGCTGAGTGGGGTGGCAGCTCCGGGGGTGCTGGTGTGGGCTCCGGGTGCCCTCTGCTGCTCCCCGGCGGTCACTGCACTCCCAGCGCCTGGGAGTGACCTGGGTTTAATATTCTTCATTAAAAGCCTCAGTTAAAGCAATGTTTAATCAATGGGCTTTTATTTTAATGCTCTGTCTGCTCCGGACTTTTTTAAAAAAATATTTTATGTCTTCCTGAAAGTCAGGAGTCAGGCTCAGATCACTGGGAAAATGGAGGGTGGGTCGTGTTCTGTTACATCCTCTGTGATGGATGTTGGCTTCTTTGGACATAACCTGGCTTGGTAGGTAGCTGGAGCAGTGGGATGTTGTGCGGCCATCAGCAATTTCTGTTGAGAAAGGAGTTGGTCAGAGTGTCTGGAGCAGCTACCAGGAAGTATCGCAACCTGCTTGTGCCAAGCTCTAGGCCAAGTGCCAGGAAGCAACCGATCGTCATATTTAATAAGAAAATGGATCTTAAATCACTGAATGCATTTTTCACTGCTTCCTCCTACAAAGTGCTGTCTCCCAAATTGGCTAAGTACAGTGCGTGTACTTGGAGGTCATATTTTACTTTAGGCATGGATCGTCTGGCTGCTTTTATTAAGCTGGACAGAAAGGGCCACTGAGAAGAAATCGCTGCCCAGCAGGTTGGGGTAGATTCTAGCATGCCACGTGTGATATGGCCTCAGAAGAGCTCACTTGCCTTTAGAGTTCTGTGACCAGAATTCATCTGTCAAGACAGCCCAGCCATCCTAACAAAGCACTGAGTTAGCTCCTGCTTGAGACTCTATCTGTCTGATACTGTCTTCTGAGCAACCGTGTTGGTGGATCAAATCTAAAAAGCATGAACTTTCTTCCTAGCTGCCTGGTGGGAGAAAAAGATCAGAAGCAGCATTCCCAGCGTGATGATTTTTATCCTTTTATATTTTTGTGAACCTCTCTAAAACATTGCCACAGAGAAGTAGAGCACCAAGCAGCAAATTTAAGCTCCTGTAAACAGGCTAGCTTTTCTTAATGTCCTTTCAGGGTTCCCTTACAAGTAGTTTGTAGGTTCCCAAGAAGTGCTGACCACAGTTGTAACTTGTCCATCAGGAAAAGCTACGATGGTGTTCGTCACCCTGCCATTGTGGTTTAGATAACTAAGATCAGGTAGTGATCAATCCCACTAATTTTACATAGGGGTAAAAGGCAGCAGGTCTTTGATACATGTTAGAAATGTGAATTGCTCAGGCAGTCCCTTGTATTTCCAGCTGAAGTGGAAAGTGTTGGTTTAGTTGTGTGGGGTTTTTTGTTTGTTTTTTTTTTTATTTATTTATACTCCCATGAACTGACTTTGCCCTCACTAGCCTAACTGAGCTGATAACAATGTTCAGAGCTCAGAACTGGATCCAGTTGGAACTCCTCTCATGTTTGATGGCCTTCTATTCTCAGTGCTGCTTTGAATCCAGTGTTCTTCAGAGGCAGACAATAAAATAAATTGGGAACTATCTACCTGCAAAACTGGTTTCTATCTCTGCATCATCTTTCACCCTGATCTTTAAAGATTCATATGGAGTGTTTAAAAGGAGGAAAAATCTACCATGTGGTAATGTTGGTAGATCTTCAGAGGTATGAGATCATGTTCCTCTGGGTCCTACTGTAATTAAGAAAAGCACCAGTAGGTTTAATTCCTATTTTAGGTTGTATATGGAATGTAGGTGCTTTGTACAACTAATGTATTCATTATACAAACAAGGAATACCCGCATTTTTCTGTGTGGAGATCTTGGTCGCTGCATGCCTGTCTCTCCATATTCAAAAAGTGGAAATAGGAAATAGCAGTGCTTTATTGGGATTTCTGTTTTGGTCCTCTGCTTAAAGTGGTCCAGCTAGATTGATTGACCTTGACAAGAACATTAGGGGTAAACTTTGGTTCAGCAGCTTTTGGATTTCTTGAGCTGCATCTTGTGGTGAAGTGCCTGTCCACTGACACCCAGATAATAACAGGTAAAAGAGCATTTCTGGAACTCGGTGTTTACTGTTTCTTGCAGACTCCAAAGCAGATTTCATTACTTTGCCCCCGCTCCCAAAACAGAGAGATGTTTATATTTTTTCTCATTAATTTCTTCTTCTGGGCTTTAGCAGTTGGGATGATACTGCAGGTCTGTTTCTGTATGTTCTGTTATCTTTGATTTTTTGGTGAAGTACCCCTCCAGAGTTAGTGGCACAAATTGGGAATATGTCCTTTTGATGCCAAAGGTAGCGTACATATCCCTGACTGTGTACAGAAAAGTGAGCTGACAAGTACTATTTTCAGCAGGATTTTGTTTGCCACTGTCTGCTTTAAGACAGGTGAGCAAAACTTGTATCTTGACAATGCATTTGGGTGTGCCTCAGGTTAATAGGATGGAGCTGTGCTTCTTTCTCCAGTAAATTCAAATGTTAAAGAAAAAGCATACCTTGTAGAGTTACTAGTTATTAAAAACAGAAGTAAAAGCTTGCTTTCCGTTAGAATCGACAGAAATTCTGATCAAATATGGATGCATATGTACATCCATATGTACAGAGAGCCACAAGCCAGCCTCTGCTATTGCCTGTGTGGAAAATCCTTTTTCTATAGTATTAGTGTTTTCCACTACTTAAAAATATATAGGATTGAGACTGCATGCTCCAGCTGTGACTCTCTATTGCCTTGCATCCTGTGCAGAGCGGTACGCTGTCCTGAGCACATGCCAATACCCACCCGGCAGGGAAGAGTCTCTGAACTCAGCCCACACAGCTATAAATACTTTCACAGGGCAATAGTGGAAACTCATGCTCTAAGGCATGCCGTTGGCACTTAGAATCCTCCTCCAGCTGTCAAAGGCTCAGTGCATGCTTTTTCTTCTGCTTAATCCCACGCATTGTTCTGTCCAGAAGCACCATGTGTGCAGAGACTGTAGTTTTCCAGTGGCAGTTCAGCTGCACATCTCTCTCCTTTTCTGCATAAATATGCTTTGCATTTGGACGGGCTGTCTTGGCTGGACAGTGTTCTGACTGAGGTCTCAAGTGCACTCTCTGGAAATGAGAATTGTTTAACTAACTATCTGATAATAGTGTTTCGGGGTACTGAAGATCCCTTCTTCAAGCAACAGAAGTCAGGGTGATGTGTCATTGTGTACCCACCTAGAGATGGGATGCAAAGGTGAAATCTCCAAAAGAGGATCATGTACAGAAGCTGCTTTGATGGCCAAGTGTTGCAGGGATCAGACATGCACTTTAGAAATGAATCCTCAATCCTATCTGCTTATCTGTGCTTTGGTTTGTGTTGTGGAGCAGACTTGGAGCTTGCAAACTGGATTCCTTCCAGATGAAGCAAATGGGAATGTGTTCCAGGAGTGCACACAGGAGTGCGCTGTAGCTCTTAATGGGTGATCAGTACCTGGGACCAGACTAGAGCTAGCCTGAAGAAAAAAAACCAAGAGAAATGCAGTATGGACACTGGGTCTTTCTCCTGCACCCTGCAGATCTGCTCCCATTGTGATGTATTTCCTATTAATGTGGACTTAGTCATAAGAAACCAATTGCTTGCTACTTAAAACCAAACTATCTGCACTTCTGTTATTGCTGGCAGGAGTGTACACCCTTTGATAAGGGCCACACATGGGATCTTCATGCCCATTTGCGTGCCAATCCTATCTTCATCGCAACAGTCACCATGGATGCACAAAAGGGGACTGTATTGTCATGAAGAGCCCTTAATACTGTTCCACCGCAGCACCAGAGTTACCAAATGTTCTTCCAATAACAAAAGTAGAAGATGACATTGTAGGTGATTTAACTCATTAAGAAAGTAGTCATTTCCCTATTGAACACCCACCTCTCCCAGTTTCATTTATTACCAGGAGGATGGATAAACCAACACACATTAAACAGACGCTGATGTGCCAAATATAGCAGAGAAGTGGATTAAGAACAGTTAATTTCTGACAGAATGTACCCCTTTGTATTATCTAGGTCAGTACGGCTTGGGAGATGTCCTATATAATTGGCGGCCATGCAAACTGATGTTGCCTGTTGGCCCTTGTGAGTGGGAGAGAGGAAGAAAGCAGTTGGTGAAGCATCATGGGTCTCAGCTGAAATGTGCTTATTCAGGCAGGTTGTTTGTAGCTCCCTTTTGAATCTAAACCATGGAAATGGGTGATCAGGTAAACAGTTTCTTTGCATACTCCTCTCTGCTACGGTTTGGAGAGGAGTTTTCCAGCCTTTGCAAAGACCATGCCCTGGAAGGCAGCTCTATTTGAGGACCTGGTGAAGGGGAGAGCTCTGTTTTTTTTGTGGGGGATCTGGTAGCAAGCTTCCTGATAGCTTTTAGCTTCTGCAAGGGTAAGGGTTTATAAGAGTAGTCAGGCAAAACACCTGGATCCTGGGTCTTTTCAGGTCATCAGTAGTCTGATCCTCTCAGTTCATGTACACATGTTCCCCTTTTCCGAGGTCTATGTCATGGGGGAAGCAGCATGCCCTTGTGAAAGGCTTCTGCTTTCATTGAGCCAGACAGCTCATCTCTGCAGACAGTGCTGCTTTCTGGGGCTGCTGCTTTCCATCAGATTGTCCCGAGACATGAAAGGGTTAGCTCCTGAGCTGCAGATGCCCCTTTCTTTCCTCTCATCCTGAGCCTTCCCTGCTCTTTTCCTTGTTAAGGAAGGCGGGGATGGAGAGATGATGCTGCGGATACTGTGCTTCACACCGGCCCAGAGACACACTGAGCACAACTCACAGAAACATCCTCACATACTGTGGGCATAATGTAATTAAAACCAAAACAGGGATGGACAAGAACGTATGTTAAGTATATAGTCAGTGGATATGGATGCAAGTTCACATGCTTCTAGTATGTTATTAGGTGTGTGGAGCAGGTTGCTTGAACTCTGTGCATTTGCCTGTCTGTTCCTTTTGCTGTTGGTGCAGCTTAAGGCCTTGCTCCTGACTTCAGCCCAGCCTATTTTTCAGCTTGCAGTAACATGTTTGACGTTATTTGTGAATATTTTCTGGAGTGCCTGACAGCAGAAGCAGGTCACCTCGGTGTGCAGCAGTGCCTAGGAGCATAGGGACATAAATTTTCTGATCCCAACCTGAATTCCTCCAACAGTCCCTCTAAGAGGCAGCATCAAAGAATAGTGAATTTGTAGTCACTTGGATTCCCAGCTATGGAGAAATCTCAGAGCAATTTAGTTTTGTTGCATTCTAAAGGCCCAGCATTGAAAAAGAGCCGCCCTGTACTGTATTCCCAGTAGCCAGTGAGCACATCATCCCACTTTGTTTCTAAATATAACTATGTTCCCTGGTATGCCGATGTTCTCTGTTTTTCTTTAATTATTTGTTCCACTTCAGTGGCTTCGCTCAGATTGGTGCAAGTCAGAGATAACCATTATGAATTTCCTAATTATGGTGATATAAATATATGAAGTTGAATACTCCCAACCTGCTGTATTTCGGCTACGCGGAGATCAGTATGTCGCCTGCTCTGTTACAGACAGCTGATGTTTGTCATCTCACAGGTAGCAGAATGGGTGGTGGCTTTGCTTTTTGTCAGCAACTGATAGAAACAAAACATTGGAAGACATCTTTTACATTGGATTTTATGATCCTTCTGTTGTTTTAGTTTTATTTTATTTCTGCTTCAACATTCTTGTAGTTTTGTAAAGAGTTCAATCCTTTAATTTAAGGCACTGTTTCCTGAGATGATATAGGGAGGCAAACAAAACCTTTCATTTGCAGGGACTCCAGCTTAGATGTTTTGTTAGCCAAACCTTGGCTTAAAGCAGTGGCTTTGTTTCTGTGTCATTGCAGATTCCCTATGCAGCAAGCTTGATCAGGAAAGAAAAGCTCGGTGCACACCTCAGCAAAAGCTAAAGGTGAGCTTGTGAAAGAAGAGTCTTGATTCTGCCTGACCTGGCCGTCGTGTTTTTCTTTGCAGCCATTGCAAGAGTTAAGAGGATCATTCTGTTGCTTGATGTTAATGATTGTGGTCTAAAAGCTCTGTCTGTGGAGGTGGTGTGCTACAGTGTAGAGCTGATAACTGACACGTCACAGGAATTACGAGGCTTCACAGGGGTAGGCCATAGTGTTGAGAGTTGACCATTGGGTGAATCCAAGCCTAATCACCTGAGCATGTGCTTCTCCTCTCTGGCACTGGAAAGTGGCGTCAAGGTCAGGTACCTTCAGTGGCAGGAGGGAAATACCTTGGCATTCACAATGCGGTAAAAGTTCACGCATGGGCAGGTAGGGATGGATTTTTTCTGCCCATAATGGAGCTTCTTCAGCTTCAGGAGACAGCAGTGTATTTTGGGAGCTTTACAGAACTACACCGACACTATCTTCTGTAGTTCAGTCTCCTGCAGATGGCAATTTACCCTGCTGCCCCTGTGCAGGATCTTCCTAAACCCAACACTGCATTTTTCAGGAGTGTTTTTTAGAAGCATTCAGTTAGAAGAAGCACTGTCTCCATCATCAATGGCTTGGGAGATTCCAGTTTCATGTGCTAAAGCCTTAACATTTAAACAACATTCTCTTTTTTTTCTGGTAAAATGAGAAGATTAGAGCTCGGAGACAGAGAGGCAAAAAGCCAGTAGCCCTGCTACTGTATTACGCTATGAAATCTGGCTTGTGGATTCACTGAAAAAAATCCCTCAGGTGGAGTAGATGGATTAGAAAAACAAGAGCTATTCATATGTAGAGATCTCAGTAATGCACAAA
The DNA here is from genome assembly GCF_964188355.1 of Buteo buteo. Classification (NCBI taxonomy): domain Eukaryota; kingdom Metazoa; phylum Chordata; class Aves; order Accipitriformes; family Accipitridae; genus Buteo; species Buteo buteo. Next base: position 4,238,149 of record NC_134204.1, read on the forward strand.
GGAGAGGTATTCAAGAGAAAGTCTGGGGCATCTGAGAAGGGTTTGATGGTATAGATGATGGAGGTTTGCCTGAGCTATGGAAGAAGCAGATACTTAAAAACTTTAGGAGTAAGTATAGATTAACCAGATAACCAGTGTCTGTGGCCTTGAGCTCCACCCACTGAGATAAGGAGATTAATCTAAGCATCAAGTTGGTCTCTTTTGCATACTTTCTTAGTGGCTGCCAGCATTTTCCAGTTGAGTCTACGTTAATCTGAGCACTGATTTAAAATAACTTCAGTGATATTAATATCCTGAATAAAACAGTATGCCTCCTCAGATGAGAAGCAGCAGGTTCTGCCCTGAGCGCCTTGTCCAAAGCACTGATCTACAATAAAAGTCTGCCTGAGGATGGCAGCATCAGATGAACAGCGCTGTTTGTTCCCAGCATCAGGTTTTCATCAGCTGACAATCCCTGCAAGGAAGGTGCTGGCATCACAGCTATGAGCATTTCCTGCTTCTTTGCTGAGAGTGTGAAGGATGGATGTGTTTCTCATGCTGTTTTTGTTTCCAGTGGCACACCATCCCTGCAGACAACAGGGATTTCTCTAAGTAGGCCCTAGTGCTTTTGAAAGATTAGTTGTTACTTAACTGCTAAGCTAAATCAGTCAAGCAGAGAATCACAACTATATTGTTCAGGAGCAATTTCAGATACTCAATGTGCCAAGCAGAAAAGAGTTGCCTCAAGAAGAAATGTGTGTGCACATACATAGCCACACAGTACACAAGGGGGGTGAAGACCCTGTGTGTTGCAGAGCAACCACTCAATTAATGCTCTGTGTTTCTCGGCTACCCTTGCTGGGCTTCCTGTTCCTTTCCACAGCAGGTCTTGTTGTGTTTAGTCATACTTCAGCCAGTTACAATTTGCACTTCATCTTTAATAAGAGTATTTACACATCACTCTAGAGATACTAACTAGCAAAGTCTCAGAGGATGCTGGTGGAGCAGGTGACTTACATGTATCCCTTTTTGAAGGATTGTAAATAAATACTGTAGTTCTGTGAGTTAAGAAATCTCAAACTTGGGCTTAGTGTTGGTAACATTTTGTCTTTTTTTTTATTCCCAGAAGCACAGGATCTTTTGCAGCTGTTACCTTGTAAGTTGTAACCCACCACTCAGAAACCTGACTTGTGTAAAGACTGAGAAAATGGAAGGGCTTGGGAATTTAAAGAACAAACAAATCAGGTTCCTCTGAACCCAAGGACAAGTGACCTCAAAGCATCATGGACAACCATGTAAAATAGAATGTAGCAGCCATTTATTAGTAAAAACAAAACAACAAAAAAAAAATCAAAAAATGCCTGTCCTGGATCTTTTTTGGTGGTACCAAAGTTTAAGTCTTTGTGTTTTTAGAAGGACTACTGAACTTGATAGAGAAAATGCTTTCGATGAATCGTACAGATAAGCTGTGAAAGGAACTGCGGATCCTTTCAGCGCCACAAACACTGACAACATCTGCCAGTTCATCTTTTGCTTTTGAATAGTGATTGTTTTATGGAAAGAAATGCGCGTCTTACCAGATGGGCCAGAACCACATTTGGATGGATGGATGGGTGGATGGATGGATGGATGGATGGAGCAGCGTTAGCCATACACAGTGCTTTTTAAAAGCAGACTGGAAATTGTCACACCCCTCTCCCTTGGCCCTTTCCTCCTCTGGTATTTTGCCTGCTGTATGAATTACGATTGTACTCCTCTGGAAATATTTTACAATTTAATATTGAGTGTAATTAAGAATATAATCACTGTTATCAAAAAAGGTATTTAACTCTGTTGTAGTTTCTTTATCATTCATGTGGATAAAAAGTCTATAATAAAAAAAAGAAAACTATGAGATAATAGTTGAGCTTCCCTGTAATTTAATGCTATGCTTCCTCCACTAAAGAAAAGAACTGAGAAATTTATCCCCAAGAATACCTTTTTAGAAGTATTTTAATTCACAAATAACATGCTGAAGTATTTCATGGCAGAAATCCTCTGCCTCTGGTTATTTAGAAAATGTTTGGAAGTACATTTAGTGGAATTTCAGGAAGTGCCTTGTGGACCCACAGAAATAAAGGGAGACATGCCAAAGTCAGTTGACTTCCGAAGACCGCAGCCGTAGTCTTCCGGGTCTTTTCCTGATGATGTGCAACAGCCCGATTGCCAGGGCTTTCCTGAGTGAAATTCGTCTTCATGCAAAAGGTCTCGGTCCCAAGCACAGTGTCACCCCCGAGCAGACGACTGTGTAGAAGACCGTCCACACCAATACAGCACCACCAGCAGCTGAAAGCGGTTTCAGCCACTCCCGGCATTTGGATGTGTCGCGAAGTTGCTCTTTCAATATTCCCCTCGTTCCCAACAAATCTTCAGGAGATTAAACCAGCTGGCTTTACGGTTCCTTGGTGCAGCCTGACAGATCTGGAAGGCAGGGGAGGAAGGGTGCAGCCTGTTTTCGTGCCCTTCCCTGCGTAGTTTGCTCCTGTAGTAGGTGAGCTGACAAGACTCAAACACAAGACTTGCTGAACTGGCAGCATTATGGCTTTTGTAGCGTGGAAAAAAGCAATGAAAGCGCCAGAAAAGCTGGACCAGGTCAGACCAAAAGTTCATCTGTGCTAATACCCTGTTCCCAATAGTAGATGAAATCAGATACTTTGTAAAAGCATGCAAGCAGTTAGAGAGACGTTCCCAGAATATTGTTTTAGCATCTTAATGATTTACGGCTCATGGGTTTTCTGATCTAGACATGATGTCTTGTTTTTAATAACCCTCAATGGATTTTTATTTCCATGAAATCGTCCAGTGACTTTTTAAAACCTAGGCACACTTTTAGCAGCTTACAGCATCCTATGGCAATAAGCTCCGCAGCTTAAATACAGGTTGTGAGTTAAAAGCACAACAGCTTCTGCTGTTTGGAGCTGCTGCCTGTTAGCCTCATTTTACGCCCTGGGCTTTTTGTACCAGGTGAGACCAGCTGCCGATTGACTACTGGCAATCCCCGTCCACCTTCTCCATGCCAGTTGTGATTTCGTAGGCATCTATTAAGCCTTTCTGGTTGTCTTTTTTTCAGGTTGAAGACTCGTAGCCGTCCCTCCAACAGAAGCAGTCCCACAGCTTTGTAGGCTTCCTGTGCCTTTTCCAGATCAGCTATATCCTTTTTGAGGTGGAGAATTAGCTGCGTAGACTATTCAGGATACAGGATACTATATAGATTATAGTACAGAGTGACATGATGATATTTTCGGTGATGAATGAACTCGACTGTAGTGTGGTGGTAAAATGTCTCACCACTATAGATCAAAAATTTTGCCCAGACATAAAGTAATCCCGTTGCTCAATAAGAAATCACTGCTCTAATGGCTTCTGAGTGCCAGAGCTCCTGGATGTGGTCAGGCGTGCAGAGTAACCCGTTGTCCCTCACCATTTGAGAACCAGCCTGTTCAGGCCTGGGAGCAGACACGAAGGATCTACAGCAGATTTATTTGTTTTCTACTCCCTGCTCAGCAGCGTTCAGACCATCATGTTCCCCAGTGACTTTCCACAGCAAGTAAGTAGTGCGTCCGTATGTTGTTAAGTTGTGAAAGTGTGTATTAAATGCATAGTTCACGTAAATGACGGGATGGGTATGCAACAAATAGGTTTCAAATTGAACATTCAGACTTGAAATGTCCAGTTTGCATTTGGTTTGTTACGCTAAACTCCCCAGTCAGGAAATGGAAACACCGCTTGTCTGGTTTGTAATGTTAAGATGGAACCGTATGTCTCAGAATTAAGCATGAATGGTGTGTTTTGAATTAAAAAATTATCTCTCACACTGATAAAGCTCAAGAATGTGATCCTAGAAAACAAACACAGAGCAGCCACCGCCTAAACAAATCTGCTTCGGTAAACACCCAAGGAAGCGTCTTATCACTGGTTGCTTTTTGTTTGCTTTCCTCTTGTGCCAAAGTTTGTACATGTTAAATTGATGAGGATCCCATTAAACCCTTGTGTTTCACAGACTCAACCCTCAACATTTCCACCAGCTGGCGTCATAAAGAAAAGACAAAAAAGGATACTGGATGATTTACCCAGTAGCCGATATGGTTGTGTGTGTGGTATACATATGCTAAGGTGCTGTCTATACTAACGTTCCCCTGTACTTAAACTCACCGATATAGTTAAATTGTTGCAGTGGCCCCTGGCAGGGTTGTGTTTGAGCCCACTGATGTCCTGCGGAGCAGTTCCCGGCATGGATGGCGAGTCAACCCAGACCCCGCAGCCTTTCCCGCTGGCAGCCTGGATGTGGCCACCCCGAGCCGAAAGGTAAGGGGTTTGTGGTGTGGGTGCAGAATGACAAAAACCACAGCACAAGCTACACACTGAGCTGTGATTGGAATTTTCCTGGGTGCTTGAATGAACAATAAATAGATTCAAAAAGCTCATTAGTGATTGACAGTCCTTTTTTTTTCCCCACAGAGCTGGGTTTCCGTGAACTGCCCACAACATCTCCAAACTGAGTTCTGTCCTTCAGACATGGTGGTGCTTCTCCAGGACTTGGGACTGATCCTCATTTGCTTCTGAGATACTTCAGCACAGTTATTTATGTTGATGAAGAAGTACACCAAGCAAAAGCTTGAAGGTATGGGCTTTCCCTTACTTGAGAGCATGGGAACAGACCTTGTCTATGAACCGTACTTTTAGGTGCCTTCAAACCATCTCCCTCAAAGACCGTTTTTACCTTTGGTTGACCTTGTTCTGAAATGGCAGGTGAAGTCCAGTGAATCATGAACAAGTTATTTGAAGCGGACAGCATATCTGAGCATTTACTGCTCTTGAGATCGATCATATTGATGAATAAATACCTTGATTATTATTAAAAAGTTATCTCTGCACAAATAGGCCAATTAAAGGCATTACAGTGAAGAGTTGGAAGTTTTGTCTGAACTGGGTATGGCAAGCAGGATAAGGCCCTGCTAATTAATAGTAAATAAAATCTCTGTGGTTTTTTTGTACTACTGATCAACTCTTGACTGTTCCTGTGTCTTTCGTCTTCTGTGAGGCATTAAAGTTCAGATTTCCTCAAAATTTATTCTTCCTTTCCCATAATTTTTATGTAAAACTTGAAGGCAGTTGTACCAAAAGTTTTGTATAAATTTTGCAGTGTACAAAAAAGTAGCACCTTCCCAGCAAACCTGTATTTTTTAGGCTATAGTGACAAGGAATTAACAAAAATGAAGCCTAGCATTTGCTCTGACCCTCTTGGATAACCACTTTTACCCCACTGGCTTTCAGAGCAGAATCACTCTGCTTAAGCAAAACTCTTGGGAGAGCTGCTGTAGGACATCTTACTATTTTCCTATCATCTTCTGTAGCTTTTTTCCTCTATGGCGTTTGTCCATGGCATTTATGCCCAGATGAGCATGGCAGGGAGGTTGGAGCTAGATGATCTTTAAGGTCCCTTCCAACCCAACCCATTCGATGATTCTAACTGTATTTTGAAACAATTTTACTTAACTGGCTTGGATTATTCAGTACATTTTTGAGAGGGCTCTTTTTCACTACAGTAGGATTATCCTCGATACATACGCTGATACGAAGTGTTTCATCTCCAAACTACTGGCCAAGTATTCACTAATAAATCCCAGAGCAGGTAAATAACCTACAGTCATACTAAGGAGCTCAGGCCCTGCATATGGCTCAGATCCTTGTGCCCTGTGGCATGTGTCTCTTGCGGCCACGTGCACACTTGGCTGGTTGCCCTGGTCTCACTGGGTTTATTTTATCTGTGCTGACAGTTTGCAGTGGTGGACTACATCCAATCCACGTGAGATAAGGTGTTCCTGCAGGAAAAGAGCTGCCTCCTCCACTGCAGCTCCCCACTCTGTGATGTCCAGCTTCTCCACAAAACTGAGTTTGGAGTGAGGCAGATACTGGGATAAAAAAGCAAGAAAAATTAAGACGTTATAGATCCCCTTCAGGAATATTCAAAGCATCCCACTGCTTTTTCTTTAATGTCTCTGAAAGTTCAATGAAAGTGAATTTCCGTTCACAAGAGAAGTTTGCAGAGAAGAACGTGTCCCAGACACGTCCATCATGTCTTCACACCGGGCACATACCAGGGATGGAGATCTACCATGCAGGTGTTCAGTGGCTTGCAAGAGTGAGGTGTGCTGTGTATTTAGCATCTTTTCCCCCCAGGGCACAGTCTGAATACAACAGAATTCAGTAAAGAGACTCCCATTGACTTTGGTGAGCTTCAGATCAGACTCAGAATCACAAATGGGTTGCACAAAGCAATTTAGGTTTTGGTTTGAACTTTCCATTTGTTTGATAAAGAAGGAAAGCACTGGCATCTGCCCGAATGTAAAGTCCTCCCTTCCCAGGAAGTCTTTTGTGGCATGTAGAACATGGAAACAGTTTTTAACATCATGCTTGCTCTGGCTCAAAGCCAAATAAAAGGCCAATGGTACCCTGGAGAAGGGAGAAGAGCTACTTACATACCGAGTGTCCTCCTCTATGGATGGTACAGAACAGATAATTGATATGTAGTTTAGCCAAGAACATACCTGCATGTATCTGCAGGCCTGCTCTCCAATGTTCACCTCTCCATAAAATCTACTTAATGTAGTTCATTCACTGGTTTCTTATGCCACAGAGAAAAATTCACAGCCATGGTCATTATCTAAATGTGCTCAGTGATTTGGACTGTGGACATCTGAAACCCTGCCAAACAATCTCCAGGGGATTTGAAGAGGTGCTTTGGTCCTGTTTGATACTAGCAGTGAGGCAAGAGGAGCTGAAATTGTTCTGCAGCTATTTGTCTAGGCACAGCAGAAAAATGCGTCAATCTCTATTGTTAATTTTTAAATACCTGCCAATCTGGAGTATATTAATGTATTCTGTGTGAATGTATTAACAAAAAAGGAGTCTCCACCCTAGAGCACCACTCCTTCTCTGATCACAAAGCGCAGGTTAACTGCATTTTTTCACAAGATAACTCAAGTGCAGTTGCCAGCTCAGCTCCAGTCTGGCAGTAAGTGACTAGGGGCTTTTGCAGACCAAACCAAGGTCCAGGTCTGTGGAGATGTGACTTCCCTAAGGGAGGTATGGGAAGAGGTGGGTGCTGCAGAGCGAGATTGAGGATATCCTCTTCCCCATGGTGCAGTGAAGAACAGCTAAGCCAGGCTGCAAGAAATACCAAAATGAAGCCTGTCTGAAACCCAACCCTCAACTGGCCATCACCAATTAACAGCTCAACAACAGCTCCTTAAAATCTTACCTCGTTCCTTTCAGTGTGAAAAGTCAGGTCGGTCTGTGTAACACCAAAAAAGCAAGGACGGGGCTCAGACTTACCATGGTCCCGTAGTTGCTCCTTGTTCAGGAGCCATCTCAGCTGGTGGGGTTCCCTTGCCCGGAGAGGACCCGAACCACGGGGCTGCCTTCCCTCTCCACCCAGCCTGCTGGACGAGACCCAAAGGCACCGCTCTCGGGACATGGCATGTTTCTGCAGTGACTCCTGAACGCAAGGGGCAGTTTTGCTGGAGGAGTTCATGCAATCGTAGCATGCCAGAAGGAGTCCAGTGCTCCATGGAAACCCTGGCAGGCTTCTAGGTGGAGTCCGGCTGTGTCTCCTGCTCCACCAGAAAGATTGTGAAAGGAGCTGCTTAACAAAAGGATGGTGAGTAAAGCCTCTCCTTGATCCACCTCCACGCTTTTTTGATTGGCTATAAACGGACGAGATTCTTCTGCCCTCATAAAAACCACGGAGAGAAGAAAGCAATCAACAGAGGCAAATGAAAGGAGCGATTAGTCTGAAACCCTTCAGACCAGCTTTACTTTCATGCCTGATCTTACCAGCATGATGCTGATGGAAGGACCTCCACCAGTCACAAGGTAATGCAGAAATTTGTGATCTTATTCTGCTCTAGATTTAAATTACCATGTCTTGTTTTCTTTACTTTTTTTCAAGCTGAATGGCAAGACTCAGGTGCTCCTTAGGACATCTTACTGATGTGACAAAAAGGGATTGTATCACGGGGGGCTGGAGGACTCTGTAGTAAGCAAGTGATCTTCCATTTTCAGTAACCCTCAGCCCAGCTCTCCTTGCGCCAGGGGAAATTTCACATGAGATTGTGAAACAGCTTTTGGGCCAACGTTTCAGTTAGTTCACAGAGACAGGCACTGATGGATAAGAGGCAAAGCCTGGACAGTCTACTTAGCTACAAAATTATGCTGCCTGCTTTTACTGTCCAAGCTTTCTAAAAGCAGGAATTGTTGCAGGTCCCTCTGATTCGTGTCGATAGGAGGGGTAATGATTGTAGCGATAGGACAAGGGGTAATGGTTTTAAACTAAAAGAGGTCAAATTCAGACTAGGTGGAAGGAAGAAATGTTTTACAATGAGGGTGGTGAGACACTGGAAGAGGTTTCCCAGAGAGGTGGTAGATGCCCCATCCCTGGAACGTTCCAGGGCAGGTTGGACGGGGCTCTGAGCAACCTGATCTAGTGGAAGATGTCCCTGCTCGTGGCAGGGGGGTTGGACGAGATGACCTTTAGAGGTCCCTTCCAACCCAAACCATTCTGTGATTCTATGATTCTATGTCATACAGAGTATTTCAGTCTAAGCAACATTTCAGAGCTGATACCATTCTTTGTGTAAATGTGAGTATGGGTTTGACTGGGCTTTTTTCCTATAGGGTTGTATTTTCTTCAGTCACTCACTTTTTTTCATACACAGCCTGTGGCTACACAGATTTTTCACAATAATTCCATTTTAAGTTAAGCTTATTGATGCAAAGAGAGCAGAATTTAAAGTGCAACATCTAAGACTTTAGATACAACCTCTTTTTATACCTGAGAACATATTGGCAGACAATTTATTCTTGTGTTTATTAACTGGATGTCATCAGGCTACATCCTGCGACTCTACATTTTATTTCTGTTCTGGAAGAGGAGCTAGAATAGAATAAAATAATGATCAGAAATCTGCGTATCACACATGCAAGCTGGGAATATGTGTGTGCATGTGTGTGTGTGTCTGTGTCTGTGCAGCAGTATTAGTACAAGGTGACACATGAATCTGACTTGAGCACTTGCTTTTTATCCACTGTACTTTCCAGTAATAAGGCATGTCATAGTTTTAAGCTTCTATAAGAGGAATATTATCATGGTGAAGGCATAAAACCAAGAAGCAGGAGGTCTGCTTGAAATTCCCAGCCATGCCACAGACTATTCTGACTGATGTAAGACAAATTGTTAGCCTCAGTTTCCCTGTCTCGACAGTAGGTTAATGATCCCTTCCTGCCTCACATGCTTGCTGTGAAGAAAGCTTCACCCACCATTTTGACAAACTCGGTGCTTGGATGAGGGTTTTGGTAACAAACAGTATTGCTGTGGGAAAGTAATGTTATTTGCCACAAAGCAAGAAATTGTATTTTGGGCCCCCATAATTTTTCCATCTAGTTGTTGATCATTCCTAGTTACTTTTTTATGTGATGGCTGAGATTTTTTACAGGAGTTAAGAACTGCATTTCTGGAGGTAGTGAAAGAAAAGGTATAACCTCGGCTTGAGAAACTTGGGCTCAGTCACCTTTTCTGCTAAAGTTTCCCTCTGTGTCCTGGGGCATATTGTCTGGGATCAGATAAAAGTGTGTGCTAGATTTGCTAGAGTGTGATGCCAATGTGCTTGTCCATGCCAAGGTTACATGCCATAGACAAACATAAAGTCAAACTCAAGGCACCTGGGGAAGCTTATTGCCTTAAGAGAAACATTCAGGTTTTTGATGTCAGATTAAATTATTTTTGGATCTGCCCCGTCTTGCTTTGATTCCCAGTCGGCAAAACAGCGATAGCAGAGTCTATCTTACAAGGAAGTTGTAAAGATAAGTCACATTAGAGATGGTGAAATGCTCAGACCTCATAAGCAGATCTAAAATAAATGTGCTGATTTTGATTAAACTGCGATCTGAATGTCTGTTGGCTTTCTTTTTCAGGATGGCCCGTGCTGGTGGCGAAGGTTTCCACAGCACGGTGGTTTCCAAGGAAGAAGGTGTTTTACTCTCCTGTTTTTCATTAGCATTTTAAATCAGTTTTGCAGTGTTTATTTGTGTGGTGACACTGCTGAGAGGTGCCAGGCAACAGCAGTGTTATCAAGTATGTAAGGTTAGCAGATACAGAGTGTTGAATGGGCTCAAAAGGAATGAATGAATCAGCTGTGTTAGACCCCTTTCTGTTGGGGTTTTAGAGAGGGAAGAATGGTGGAAATAAAAGGAGCTGTTGCAGCAGAAGAGAGGAGTGGGAGACTTGGAGGCAGGGGTAGCTGGGGGATGTAAGCCAAGTTTCAGTCCTTTAAGTTTGGAATTAAATCCAAGAGCAAAAAAGGGATGGAAGCAGATTGAAAAGGGTGGAAGTGGATGGAAAGTGCTGGCTAGAGAGGCAGTAAGATTCAGGATCCTTCTACGGCTTTACTGTGAATAGGTGGATAATATGTGGAATAACTTTGTGGTCTAACAGTGCAGGTTAGACTTTTCTACCCTGAGATCCACAGGGCTGGATTTCAGTCTCAGCCCTGCAAAGCAGTTTTGCTTTGTACTTTGGTAGACAAAGACCCATGAGTTAATTAACTGAGCTGTGAGATTTTTGAAGGAAAAAGCAGTTCCCAGGAATACCCTCCTAACACAGAGCTGGTCACCCCCCTGCATCCATGGTTTGCAGCAGAAGGACCGTCAGTATTTGCAGTTTGTGACCCCTGGGCTCATTTCACAAAAAGTTGCATTTCTTAAAGCTATTTGTTGGCAAAACTGACCTGTGGTTTCCGTACTCTCTTCAAGCTTCATCACCGTATACTTATGACATTATCATGTTGTCTCTCAGTGGAAGCCTCTTGCTGTTGGTTGCCATCAGCGTAGCAGTAAACGTTCTCTGGAGGTGAGTGTTAGGGCAGTAGGAGAGGAACCCAGGGTCACCAAAGAAATGTATGCAATGATGAATTCCTGCAGGGGCCGCATGTGATCAGGGAGCCCATGGAAAGAGCCTGCCAAACCCTAGTGGGGTCCTCCCAGGCTCCTTCTCCATCAGCCCACAGCAGGGTGCAGTAACGGTGGCTGGAGAATTGCTAGGGTGGGTGCTTGGGTAATACCAGTTTAGACTCACAGAATCATAGAATCATTTAGGTTGGAAAAGACCCTTAAGATCATCAAGTCCAACCATTAACCTAACACTACCAAGTCCACCACTAAACCATGTCCCAAAGCACCACATCTACACGTCTTTTAAATTCCTCCAGGGATGGTGACTCAACCACTTCCCTGTTCCACGTTCCCATATTCCAATGCTTGATAATGCTTTCAGTAAAGAAATTTTTCCTAATATCCAATCTCAACCTCCCCTGGTGTAACTTGAGGCTCTTTCCTCTCGTCCTATCGCTTGTTACTTGGGAGAAGAGACCGACTCCCACCTCACTACAACCTCCTTTCAGGTAGTTGTAGAGAGCGATAAGGTCTCCCCTCAGCCTCCTTTTCTCCAGGCTAAAAAAACCCAGTTCCCTCAGCTGCTCCTCGTAAGACTTGTGCTCCAGACCCTTCACCAGCTTTGTTGCTTATTAGGGCAATGACATTTGGTTTTGTTTTACATCTGGAGCAAATTCTTCTTCCCCTCCTGAGATTTTATTGAAATGTGTATTTATATGTATTGAAATTTTATTGAGGAAAAGTAAAAGACGCAAGCCCCTAATTTCTCACTGCTGCCACCATTTTCATTTTTTTCAAGAACAACCTGAAGTCACAAGAAGAGGGATATTCCTTGAGATGTTTATTTCTATAATGAGAAAGTAAATGACATGTTTTGAGAAATCTCTTCAGAGAAAAATTTTATTCAGCTTTGGTTTGAATGCAGCTAGCTAAATGGAGGAGGGCAATGGGGTCATAAGACGTGTTTTATGCTAAAGGACAAAAAGATTAAGGGGAGAGGAAAAAGTCACCTCCGTAATTAATTAAATCAGCTCCATCCCAGCTGTCATTTCTGGACTGCCATTAGTTATATCCTGTTATTAATTGGATTGGGTTCAAAATACAAACAGCTCTTCCTGCTTATCTAACACCTAATGATTTGTTTTGCTCCATTCCTGTTGTGCCAGGCGCTGCACATCAAATTATTCCTCCAAACATCTCAGTACACCTGTGGTGGTGGAAAATATTACAGTGACGAACAATAGCTCTGATAAGATTTCAACAGTGGATCTGACTGGCCCCGTGTGTATAAGTTACATTTCTGACAAGTGAACTGTATCCCCAGAGTTTGCCATCCCTGAAGAGACAACTTCCATTTCTGAGTTACCGTTCTTCTCCTTTGCTGGCTCGATAACATCCCCCAATTCAGCGCCAGAGCAGTGACAGCCCACAGCTTCTTCCACCTGCAGCTTTCTTCTGGAGAGGAAAGTGGATGAAGGACTCGGCGAGCTGATGGACTGACATGACGCACTTCATTTTCTCCACCGTAGTTTTGGACTGTGAACTCGTACCACACCAGTATAAGAAAATGCAGGAAAATTGAATTTTTTTAATGGAAGTGGAGAGAAAGCATAGATATATGTACCTTATCTCTCTCATGTGTTGTGTTAAAAATTTGCTGTAGAGACATACATCGTTCCATATTATCCCGTCCTGTGGGATGAGTCATGGGAAAAAAATGCAGGGAGGGGATTTCTGGTAATTTTTACAAAGGATTTCCCAATCCCTCTGACTCACACATGAATCCCACACATTATGCTGAGACCTAATCTTTTGCACATGGTTTCCTACTAGCTGTACGACTCCGTGGCTATGTTAATGTTATTGGACAGATTGCAGTCTCTTATGTCAACAGGTCTGTGATTTTTTTTTTTATCTGCCCACTTTTACAGCCCGAAGGAAGATACCGTCTATTAATCTTTAAACTGAGTGCTGCAACTTTGCCAGCACCGATGACCTCTGCCTCTGGCGTGACACCACCTTGCTAAGGAAGAAGCCTGGCTGTTCTCGCCATTCAGGTGGCAGTTACAGGGAACAGGTTAGTCTGGGATCTGGCACGGAGAGGGATCTGGCCAGCCTAGTCCAACTTCATGCCCTTTGCTAACTGCTGCTGGGAACCCTGCAAGAGCTGCAGGATATATATTTTTCCTTTTATCTTACCAACTTTCTTGGCCTACCTCCTGCATGTTTTCCATACAAGTAGATGGAAAATCAAAAGAAGCAGGAGAAAAGCCCTTTGACCTGCAGGTATTCCTCCAGAAGGGGTCTGTCATGGTCTGTTCTTCCTTTGTGCTCACCCGTCACAGAGCACTGAAAGCACCTGCAGGATCATTAAGGCGCTTCAGAGCTGCCGATGGGTCAGAAGGTGGTTGGCAGCAGTGGCTGTGCCTTAGCTGGCCTCGGTGGAAATAATGCTCTCAGGGCTCATGTTTTCAAACAGGAGACCAAAGGTCCACCAAATGTATGAACGGGAAGGCTACAGCCTATGAATTTCCTCCTCTTCCAGGCTTAGATGGGGCCAGCCATTCACTGGGGAAGCTGTTGATGGAAAGTCTGGTCCCAGCGGGACACACTGTGACACCAACACACTCGTGTAAGCTCCCATATGTGATGCTTATCAAAACAGACTTAGGGCAGGCAGAGAAAGATGGGGCTCTCCCGCACAGATCCGTGCAGGCATTAGGCATGTCATAGACCTGAGTGAAAATCTCTGTGCTGTGCTGCAAAGGTGGTCGGACTTCAGTCACCATTGCAACACCTCTGTATTTGTGCCAAAAAGGCAGTCTGAGTAACTTTTCTATTAGCAGAGATGGAAACCAGGCCTGATTCTGGAACTGAGGAGGCATGTCAGCTATTCCTGGTGGAGGCTCAGCCACAGCAGGATCCGTTCTCCTCTGACATTAGCCATATTCCCATTGAAAATACTGCTACGGACACCATTTTCCGTGGCCCGATGGAAACACGTGCTTGCATGTCCATGGTGGCAAACGCCAACTCCTTGCCTGTAACAGACTGTGTCACTTTGGTCTCCCTCTTGTATAATACCTGCATTTAGTGAGCTGCTCCTGCCTGTCCATCGCCCGTAACGGCAGCCTCAGGCACCCCTTCTGTTTGCTCTCCTTAATACCCCTGCTCTTTCTTCATGCCGCTCGCCGCACAGAGACAAAATCCCCCCCTTGTCAAAATTCATGGAGCCGTTTCCTCATCCTCCTCTAAATCCCTCCTTAAGACCCGCTGCTGCCTCAACGCCTGCAAATCCCGACCGTCTGTCAGCGGTAAGGCAGGGCTAAGCAGAGACTTCCAATTCTCTGACAAAGCCTATTTGTTTTCTCGCTGCCGCGCTCCCCGTGTTGGCATGCTTTTGATATCCACTGTCTTCCAGCTGAGACATGGACTGGAAAATCCCTACGCCTGTCTTCTCTGAAAAATATCTGTATGGTACCGAGCGTAACGGGCTTTGGTTCTGGACTGGTGTATTCCAGCATGAACACAACGCAAATGGTGACTGGTCTGAAGATGCCAATAATCACAGTAGAATATAATGTAACAGAATGTAATACTGTACTATTGATAATACCAAGGTGAACAGCAGCGTGTGCCTGTATGCGTGCATGCACTAGACAACAAATGATATTTAAAGACTGTTACGGAGCCAAATAACATAAAATTAGGAAATGGCATCAATAAATTCAGGTGTAAATTCAGAATTTTATATTTGTTTTTCTTTTGTTCTTCAATCTCCTTTTGTGCATGAAGCAGTATTCACGTCCTCTCAAGGTACAAATCTTAGGAAAGCTGGCAGGCTGTGTTTTTGAAGGGGATGGCTATTCACTTTCCAAATAAGCAAGGGCAGAGATGATACTGCGCAGCACATTTGGAGCCATGGATAAGACAAAGATCTTTTCTGTACGTAGTTGCTGAGGGGTAAGAACCAGATACACATTCTCTCAAATGTACAAAGTCTTATCACAGTCCCAGCTTTGGTGGCTGAAACAAACAACTGGACATCAAATCAGTTAAATATTCAATTTGTGCTTACAAGAGATGCGTTACGTCTGTAGGATGCATCACTAACCTTGGCAGCAGTTTGGCAGTGCAGTAGGTGTGCTGACTAATGGATGACAAAGGCTTTAGTTTAACTGCGAAATGTAGCTATAGGATTTATTTATAGCACATAACTGAGCTGCAGAACCTACATTTTTCACATAGGCAGGATTTTTCAGTTAATGGAGCTACTCACTGTAGAGGTTGGTGCATGGTAGGCAGGTGTAAGGACTGGGCTCCTTGATTCAATACCCCATTCCCCATAGTGCGATGGTTTGTGTCCGTTCAGAGCCCCGTTAAGATAAAACCACAGTGTAGCAAGCTTCCTTCTGGACTCTGAATATTTAAAGTTTGCTCATCTTCAGCTCGTCGGGTATTACCAGGCCCACTGGTAGCTAAAAGAGGAAATTATCAAAGCTATTTCAGAAAATAGAAGACGGTGGCAAGTGCAGCAAAAGATGTAGGGATTGAAGTCGTGAGAAGACTTCCTTTGACCTGGTGTTAGCTCACCAGGAATAAACTAACGTAATCCCGAGAACTTGCATGCAACAAGCTCGAGTCTTGTTAACTGTAGAGGATAGTTAGACCCAAGGAGCTATGCTCTGTCTGATGATATCGAACAATAAGCTGAGAATAAAAAATACCAAGGTCTTCACAATACTTCACCAGCCTGAAGTTTAATCCTTTGACATCTGTAAGGTGGTTTAAAACTCTCCTTTATGGTGATTGACTGCACTCTGCAGATGACACCACAGGAATTTAGTGCACTGAAACATAACACCTTAATGAAGAAAAGAAGAAAAATGCTTTCCTTCTAATGCACGCAACTTTGTCTGGTTTTCCCTTCAACCACGTAACGCGATGATTCAGAGATAAGACTCATGTGGTTGTTAAGTTGCCATGATGGATTTTACAAAGGGGAGAATCACGTCAAGTTTATGTAAGCCTGATAGCAGCTGCTCTTTGGAAATACATCTTAATTATGGGTAAAAATACTAAGCCATAACTTGTATACTTATTTTAAAAACCTCATTTTTTTTCAGTGCCATAATTCTAAACATTATCTCTCTGCTGAGGTTAGTATTTATTTATAGGTTGGATACCGTAAGGAGGTAGCCCAGGAAATGCTACTTGATGATGGTGGTTATTAGACGTGCCTGTTAGTGACCCCTCATATTTATCTGTATTTAATTATAGAATTACTGCCATAGTGCCCTAAGTTATGTCTGAGAACAAAAGGCAGTTCCATTTGTGATACCATTATATGCCAGCACTCATAACTTCTTAAAAAATGATAATGATCTTTAGGATGAAATCTTTTCAGCCCAATATTGACTTTCTCTGTGTGTGTGGAGTTTGATAAAAATCAAGATCAGCCTTTTTTATTATTTATAGACACACGGAAAAAGATGGTTTGAATGATGATAAAAAGCATTTTGCAAACTTTGGGGGCCCCTGGGTAACTAGAAATGGCTCCATTTTAAAATGTTAAACTGATAGTTTTTAGAAAGTTTGTAGTTATACCCTATGTAAAACTCTAGATGAGAAATAAGTTACTTTGGAATCCTTGCGAGTGTGTGTTCACACGTGCCAGTACACTCCAGTATTCCTTCTAACTGCTGATGTGCATGAAATTAATCATACATGTAAGTGTTTGCAGAATCGGAGCCAACATTTGGAAATATTTTGAGCTTTCATATAACAAAACACTTCAGCATACGCTTAAATAATACTGATTTCACTGGAAGTGCAGTAAGTGTTTTACTCGCTTCCGTGAATTGAGACAATATTCCTTTTCGAGACTGAAATGACAAATACATTTGACCAGATGACAAAACTCTGATGAATATATTTAATTTTTGTTCTCTCTCTGTTCTATCTCCCTTATTTAATAGTATTAATTTGGGGGGTAAGTTAGTAACAAAACATGCTACGGCTCTGATAATGAGGTGCTTTCTCTTGCTTCCAGTTCCAGCTGTTAAAACGTAACGTAATTTAATAGTAATGATTATTTAGATGCATAATACTACGTCATCGACTATACTAAAGGAAGTGTTTTGGAAAGGAAAGATGAAGGCAGGAAGAAGCTGAGGTGTGGGCTGCTTCGTGGCTAATTCACCTGGTGTCTGAGGGTCTATCGATCGTATGGTCCTGGTGCTCGATTCACGGCTGAAGTATCCGATCATCTCGCGCTTGCTGGTGAGTGGATCTTAACCCAGAGCGGAAGCACGAAGATATAATATTGATAAACTCTGAATAATTTACCCAGATCTTATCAGAAGTCTGTGGCAGGGCAAAGAATCGAGACGGGGGTCTCTCCAGTTCACCACATTAAGCACAAAGTTATCATTGCTATCACGGCGAATGAGTCTAATAACCATCAAAGCGCAGTGATTATGCAAATCATTGTACCCTGACTGAGTAATAAAAGCTATCAACCATCCGGAGTTAAGGGGTTTGCATATTGTATGATTACTGAGAAATAAAATCAGAGTGATTATGCAAATCACCGCCTTCAGCCAATCGGACTGAAAGATGCAAGGGGAAAAAAAAAGTGTATTTATGCATCAATAACTGTACAGTATCCCTGAGCTCCAGTTTTTATTATTTTTGTTATTTGACTGCAAAAGTACCCAGAGGCCCTGATCCATCCGATCTAAACCAGAATTGTTTTCTTTCGGATTCTGCGACGACTCCCGACTTCCGCAGTCGTTACGTTCCGCGTAAACAACGGTGGGGATCTGCGCTCGCTTCCCTGCTCGAACGACACCGTACATCGATAGAGATTGAAAACAAATTTAAAAAATACAGGACCGGGGCGGGGCGGGACCCAGCGCCCGAGGCCCCGCCTCCAGCCCCGCCCTCCCCGCCTCCAGCCCCGCCCCTCTCCCCCAGCCCCGCCCCCTCCCCCCGCCCCGCCCCGCCACGTCCCGCTCGGCCGCCGGTTCCCGCCCCGGCGGCGCATCGCGGCGGCGGGTCATGGCGTTCACGCTCTACTCCTTGTTGCAGGCCGCGCTCCTCGTCGTTAACGCCATCGCCGTGTTGCACGAAGAACGCTTCCTCCGACACGGTGAGAGACGGACCGGACCGGGGCAGGGCGGGGGGAAGACCCGGCCAGGCCCGGTCGCGGCGACGCGTCGTGTCCCGTTCCGCTCCCCCCGGCCCGGCCCGGCGGGGCCTCCCGAAGGGAGAAGCCGCCCGGAGCCCCGGCTGGCGTTCCCCGGTCGTTGCGGCCCGGCTCTCGGTAAACCCCGGGATGCCCGGGGCCCACCGGGCCGCCCCCCCGCCCTCCCGCGGCCGTTCCTTGCCGGTGTGAATACCAGCGTGCAGGGAACGGCTCCGGGGCTTTCGGTCTTGAATTTTCCGCCGGTGCGGTCGATGTCGCTCCTGTCATTGCTTTGTCTCTTCCCCACCCCCCCCTTCCCTCCGTAATTTTCATTTTTTTTTCTGTGCGTTTCTGCTGTTTCGTCTCCATTTGTGCCGCACGTCGGGAGGATGTCATAGCGTGAGATGGTTTCTTTCATCGCGTCGTGCCTTTTTTTTTTTTTTTTTTTTGGCGAGATAGCGCTTCACAGGCTTCGCACGTTCACGCTCGCGGTTCTGCGGTGCCGAGGAAGGACCCCCCGAGGTTGGGCACCCTTGTCCTTTAAAAGAAAACAAAACCCTACGAAACACAGAAGAGCCACAGACGCAAAGATCTGCCAAGCCCCAGAAAAAAACTAATTACCTATGAGCCAAGGTTTCCCCCCAATTTCCCGATCTGGAGAATCCTGACTTCTCCAGGTCAGGCTGAGCTAGGATTTTCTGTGGAAGAGCGGAGAATTATCCCTTTCTCCCGCTCCCCAGCAGGACTCGCTGCGAGGGACTGGCTGGGTTTGGGGTTTTCTTTTGCTTTCCTGGTGAGCAGCGGCTCGAAGAGAAGGGAGGAGATGTGGGGACTAACTGGACAGGTGAAGCCGCTTGTCAGCCCCAGGTGACTCGGGAATAACTCCAAGCTCATCCGAGCGGGAAGCAGCGGCTGGTGAGGCAGAGGACTTGCTGACAGCAGACTGAGAGAGGAAAAAAAAAAAAGTCGGGGGGAAAAAAAATAATTACTCAAAAGTTGTCTCTGGAGAAAAGAAAACTCGCAGGTTGGGAGTTTTGCAGCTTTGAATATTGAGAGCCGCTCCCTGCTCTGCTCCGCTCGTCCCCAAACGGGTCAGGGCTGCGACCAGTAGGACTTGGAGACCCCCAGTCCCCTCACTGGGACCATAGGTTCTGCCTCCCCGCAGCAGGTAGGGAAGGGCTTCTCCCTTGAAAGGCTTTGTAACCCGCAGTACTTCTATCATCCTCTGAAAAGTTCTCAAGGCACTGGTTTTGTTTTTTTTTTTTTTATAGCAGTTACAAAAATCATCATTCCCGTTTGGAATTTGTGCTGACCATTTTCTGTCCTGCAGCTCATTTCTCGGTGCTGAAGCATCGCTTCGCACCCAACCACCATTTGCTATTTTATCTTCTGGTAAAGGACTGTGAACAGATGGTAATTTGGTTTTATTTTGGCGGGGGTTCTGTTGAAGCCCAAATAAAGTGATTTGTTTCTGTGGCACACAGGGTACAGCAGTGTAAGGTAAGGGTTTCCTTTACAGAACAGTTCATCTGTCATTACTGTTGCGTTCGTTAAAAGGTTTAATGGCTTTCAGTATATTGTTTTAAAATCTGATCTTGAAATAAAGTGAATTGGTTTGCAGTTTGTTTTTCTAATGTTAGTGATAAACTTAACCATATTCATTGATATCACTGATAGCATTTGTTGCATGGTTTTGGGGTTTTTTTCCTAACTTGTCTGGCTGTTTTTGTGTGACACAGTTGGCTGGGGAAGCGACCAAGGGATTGGAGGATTTGGAGAGGAACCAGGAATTAAAGCGCAGCTAACGAACCTTATTCGATCTGTACGAACCGTTATGAGAGGTAAGGTGACAACCTTTTGTTTAAATACCGTTGTCTGTAAAGTGTTATTTCTGTGCTTTAATGAAGTAACACCAGTATTTTGACTCTCTTCTTTTACCAAACAGCTGCTATTTCTGCTCGTCATTTCCAATCTATCCTTCCTTCGCGTGAGGACTCAGTGTAGGAGGGCGCAGGTCCCAGCTAAGGTGCCCCGATTCTGATAACGTGTAAAAAAAATACCCTGACTCTGGCTTGTGGCACTGCTGCTGCATCTTGTCTTTCCTCAGAGTTTGGGAGCTGGGGGGGGGAAGCTTGGTGATCAATCAGAGCGCACAATTAGCTTCACCCTGGCTAAATTCAATTTTGTATGAAGTACCTGGTGAGGGAAATGTAATTCCTGGGATTCTTAAAGGTAAGCCAGGCTTACGTACCTCAAAGGATGGGGACAAAAACAGACTCTTAATTTGTAAATTACTGATAGTTTTTCACTTTAAAGCACAGGACAAATTCCTTTTATAGGTGATGATAAAGGGGACGTAAAAAATCTTGTCTGTCTTGCCCATCACAGAGCAAAAACTGATACATTTCTTCTAAATCACAGCAAAGCCAAGGGTAGAAACTGACTTTGAGGCGGTCTAGTTTCATTTGGAGAAAAGGTTGTTTGCGTTAAAGTTAAAACATGATGGGCCATAGAAAAATATTTATGCTGTTGCTTCCTACCAATTTTTAGTGTCCTAGGCTTTGATCCTGGCTCCTTCCACTCATCCTGATTTTGCATAGGAAAAATAAGTGTATTTTTAAAATTTTGATTGTTTTTGCTCCTTAAAAGGTAGTCTCCCAAGATAATGTGAAGTTCTGTCACTTTGTGACGTGGAAAAGAAAATTTTCACCATTGCTCTTCTTTTTTTTTCTTTTTTTTTTCCCCTGCAGTGCCATTAATAGCAGTGAACTCTGTTACAATCATTCTCCTCCTGTTGTTTGGTTGAAGATACCTGGTGAAAATCTTTTGGACATCCAAAGAAGCGAGTTGCTAACCATCACTACTCTGAGTTTTCTGGGATCCAGCACGGTTTAGCTGTCAATTTGACATTCAACTTAAAATAATAAAGACACTATTTCTATTTATCCTATTTCCTAATGTTCACTTGCAGTTTCATTAATCAAGATAATGGGATCAATGCAACGACACTGCAAATACATCGGACTATGACAAATTCTGTTGCTGTTAGTAGCGTTGACTGTTAAGAGTAATGCGTCGCAACATATTGCAATGATTGTCAATAGGATGCGTTTTTTTTAAATGTCTCGTTACTCAGGGATGAATTTCCTTCAGTACGCTTCCCAATTTATCTTTAAATTAAAAAAAAACCACAGTGTTTATTTCAGTTAATACCAGAGTACTATTTAAGAGAATACAAATTAGGGTCTGAAAACATGTTATAAATTATGGAAGTATGGTTGTGATATTGAAGGAGATAAAACTAGCTGGGTAAAATCCTGATTCAGTTCACATTGCAAGTCGAATGTTCCTGGTTTGATTGAGACCAGGATTTTTCTCGTAGTGTTAGACTTTTCAAATCAATAAGGTTTCATGCTGATGGTGAAGTAAGTTGAAAATAGGTGCAATTGCTATGCAAAATCTAAAAAAGCTGTACCTGAAGCTGGGCAACTCTGTGTTAATTTAGACTAGCAGGTGGATTAGCGATTAGCATTTGTTACTGTTCTGTCAAGGATTATTACACTTTTTTAAATGTGTGTTGAAATTCTGCGTGGTGATTAGTGTTGGAAGTGGGGAACCATTTGTATTCCGAGCTTCTTGGGCAACGTGGGAGGGGAATACTGTGCCCTTTTCAAATGGAATTCTTTGTTAAAAAACAGCGAATTTGCAGCCTCTTCTGTTACTGCTGCTGCTTCCCCTGCCCTCCGTCTTCCTCTGTTAAATTAACAGCTTACTGAAATTGAAACTGTGGGTATGATCTTGCAGTTCTGTCGCAGAGAATATTGCTAATTGCTTTGGTACAGATCTTGTCTCAATTAAGACTGCTGGGTTAGGTCAGATGTTATGTAGCAAGTCTGAATTGAAGAAGGCTGACTCTCATTCTTTAGAAAAGTTAGAAGTCTTAGGTCTGTGCCTCTGCTAAAGTGTTTTAGCTTATTTTTGAAGTGGGGAAGGCCAAAGGAAACCTGGCAGTTTCATTATTTTAAAACAGCTTAGTTTAGTTTATCATCTCTTCTTCCGACATCTTGATGACTAAAGCATACGCCGTTGTATACAAAGATAAATCTGTAAAATGTGTAAATTAATTTAATGATCTTCACTTGCAGTGTTTTGCAGAGTAGAGTATATCCAGGAGGAGAGTTTTGTGTTGTTTCCTTTTTCTAGTGAAAATTTGTAAATAAATTCTGAATTTCTAAGTTAAGCACTCTCTTTCATAACTTGCTCTATATTGGTGTACGGTGGGAGTATTTCAAAACTCGGCTGCATCCTGTTCCAGATACCAGAGTTACTGTTCTTACATGAAATACTTTTTTTCTCATCCCTGTGGCACTTGGAACTATCATCTCTTTGCTATGAAGCTGTATTTTGGTTTATGTAGCAAACCTAATGAGCCAGGGTAGCGTTGGCCAGAGGCAGAATAGGGTCATGCTAGCCTTTGAATTCTAGAGTAGGTAGATCTGTTATAAAGTATTTCTATAGAATAATCTTTGTGTAACTCAGAGATGATGAGGGTACAGTCTGGATTAGTTACTTTCATATATTTGTCTTTTGTGGAAACTGGACAGTGTGTATGTGGAACAGATAAAACACAGGTGTGCAGGCCTTTTTTTGTAAAATCATTGTAAAAAAGCAGTGGTAGCTGTTTCCATTGCTGATGCATTTGATTGGAATACTGAATGGTTTCAAGCACAGCTTGCCTACCGTTTCCTTTTCATATGTATTGACTGTTAAAACACTAGTTCTTACTAAGATAAAAGCCAGTACTAAAGACTAAAACCAACAGATTTAAAAACAGGTGAAAAGTGATTTTTTTTTTCCCCCATCTTCCTGTCCTTTCAGAAAGGCCAGAATTTTCAAAGCATAGCTTAGAGCACGTGAGCAGATCACTTCAAAATCAATTAGGCACGTGCAGTAAAAAGGAGCAGCGGTTCTGTGCAGCAGGAATCCTGCATTTGAGGCAAAACTGGGACGCGTTTTACCTGGCAGATGCAAAATAGTGATTCAAAGTGGGGCAGCAGCTGAAGATCAGGTCTCCCAGGTAATGAGCAGAGAAGAGGGCAAAAGGGTAGAGAGCAGACGGGCAGAGAAAGGACTGCAGAGAGACAGCAGGGGAATAACTATGCTGCCGCTGTCTCCTCGTGTGGCTTTGAGCAGTTCTGCTGTGACCAAGTTCAAACAAGGTGAAGCACTTCAAGCCTGGCCAGAGCTTGGGCTCTTCAGTAACAGGGAACGTGCAAAAAAAAGTTTCCACTTGGCAAAGAGCTCCATGTACAAAGTAGCCTGGGCTCCAGTAGTCACTTCAAACCACAAAGAGCTTTATCACTCGTACCTGGCACAGAAATGACAATAACCAGAACATTTTATGGGTCAGGATGAGGACTGAGACTTCCAAGTGTAGAATAATTGGTTCTGGTAAGGGTTTGTAAACAGAAGATGCTTTCATGGCAGTCGATTGCAGTGTGGTGGTGGTACCAGTTGTGGCTGGCTGTGTGGGGAAAATGAAGCTTGTGGGACACTTCACAGAGCTTTTAGTGCAAATACAGACAGGAATAAGGGATCAATTCTGTATGGCTGTACTGTTAAAGGTTTTGTTTTGAAGGGCATGGGGACAGGCGGAGGGAAAAGTAAGAAGGCAATGGGTTTGTACATGAATAAATGAATCTCAAACTCCGTTTAATTAGCTCTGACACGTCACCTTAGGTTGCACTGTCACAAATTCAGAATTGTACTACCTTATATACCTTGGATTTTTTGATGTACCATCACGATCTCAAACTGTGAATCTCGATCATACTTAATTCACTGATGTGCCCTCGTTTCTCATGAAATCCTAACTGCAACAGCTTAAAACGCAATTGCCTCTAAGCACGTTTTCTGTACGCTGCCTCTCCTGCAGATGAGCACGGCCCGCTCCGCTGCCACCACAGCCCGAGCCCGAGTCTCCACAGGCTGGGCCTTGCTCCTGCCACAGGCGAAGCGCAGTCCTTACAGTTACACCCCTCCAACAGAGCGGCTGGAGCAAGCTGAGCCTCCAAACTTCCACCAACACCTCGCTGGCCGGCTTCAGCCGGGAAGCGCACAGAAACCGTACCACCCCCAGATAACTGGGGGCCCCACCAGCTCCTCCTTCACACCCCCTCAGCCTCCAGCTCCGGGCGGCAGAACCGGCCCCGGCCTCGGCATCAGCCGCCTCGGCTCCTGCCGCTTCCCGCCTTTTCCTCTCAGGCGCCGCGCGCCCTCTGCCCCTCAGCGCCGCCGTGGCCCCCGTCGCCCCGTCGCGGGCTGCCCGCCGCGCTGCCTGTCGGCGACTGCCGGAGCCCAGCCGGGGACACCGGCCCTTGAGCGCTGAGCGCCCGCCGCGGGTCCGCGGCTGCGGCGCCGGTGGTTAGGAGGGAACCGGCGCTCGGTCGGGCAGCCCCGGCTCTGCGAGGACCCCGCGGGGTGGGCCGAGGAGGAGGCGGGCAGTCCGGAGGGGCGGCTGGAGGCAGGTTAGTCTCGGGGAGGGCGCCGCCGCTGCAGCCGCCACGCTGGCCTCCCCTCTCGTCCGAGTGCGCCCGCCCGGCTTCTTCGGGCGCGAACGGGCGGGCGGCACCATCCGCGTCACGGGAAAGGGGAGCCGGGTGAGCTCGGAGAGTCCCTCTCCAGAGAATGGACCGGCCCACCTGCCCGTTTTAAACTGGCGGAAAGAGGCCGTACCATTTCCTCGGCTGGGGGGTGTGGAGGTTAGTTGTAGCCTCGTGCCCTTTCCAATATGGCGAGGGAGGGAAAGGCGTCCGTCCTCGAAGGCGTTGTGGGGCCGGGGACCGGCCCCGGGGCTCCCCAGCCAGCAGGGAGGCACTCGCTGCCCCCGGCTCCTCAGGGGGCAACGGCAGGCCCGCGGGGGAGGCCCTGTGGGCTCTCTGCGGGCCTGGGTGGGTGGCCCCGGAGCCCGCAGCCCCGCTCCCCTCAGCGCGGCCTGGCCCGGGCCGCTCTGCTGCCTTGTCGTGGGGCTCGTCAGTGGCTTCAGGGGCTCCTGCTTCGCTGCCTGGCCTTCGCTGGGGCCCTGTGGGGTGGGCCTGCCGTGGGGTGGCCCTGCAGTGGGGTCTGGGGGAGAGGAGGAAGAGGAGCCAGGGGAGGCCAGGCCTGCGTGGGCAGCGCCGGGCACCTTTGCCGTGGAGAGCAGCTCCTCCGTGGCTCCAACAGTTTCGTGCCATTACAAGCCTTCCCATAAGGGGCCAAGGCCTCTTTCCCCGTAGGTTGTGAGCATCTTGTTGCGTCCCTGTACAGCATGTAGGTCCCTTAGACTGCCAAAGACCAGGTGGGAGTGGAACTGGATGGTCCCTCGTGTCCTGACCAGCCTGAATTATCGTATGGCTTCATCCTGTTGCTGTAGCTGTAATGCCAGGACACAGGTGAGGTTCCCCTGATGTGTTGGCCTGCAGTTATGAAAACTGAGGTACTGAAGCTTTTTAGGACTTTCTTGCTAGGCCATGAGCTTTATACTTAAAATCAGCTGTGCTGAAAACTGGTCCTGCAAATAACTTCCATACCACCCCAATAAATACACTGTGAATAGGAGAACCAACGGAGACCTAGGGTAAAAAAGGAAGAAGAAAAAAATCCCATTTCTGCTAACCTAGGTTATTCTGTCCCTGTCCTTAGCTGTGCTATCTGTGCAGGCATGGTGCAGTTGCTCTGCAGTCATGTGTCTTTGGCTAGAGAATTTATATAATAGCACCTTCTTCAGTCCTCTTTTTAATCTCTCTCAGCTCTCAAAATTCCCTGTGCCACAGTTGAAGTGCCTGAGGGAAGAGAGTTTTTTTTGTCATGGAGATAATGTGGAGCCATGCAAATTCCATTCCGTTCAGGCACTTTGTCTGCACTAAGTATTTTACTCGGAGAAGGCGTCTTAGAAACCTGGTGCCCTTTTTTGCCCATGCAATTGATGAAGCTCCCTTAGGACTTCTGTTATCAGCTTTGTATCATAGACGTTTAACCTTGGCCTGTGTAGGAAGAGACATACTATAAAATAAGCATTTTTATATTTTTTTCTTATTGCAGGGAACCAGCAGGAATAATGAAAGTGGAATCTCAAAGTTTTCTGTGTGTGTCTTGTACCTGAGACGTCAAGTTCACATGATCTTGATCATTGATAAAACTGTCCTGATAGAAAATTAAATTTATTAAGGCAGGTTCTAATCATGGTGTTAACTACTCTGCCTGTTTTTTTAAAAGTATATACATGTTACTTGTTCTGCCTGTAATCAAACCAGCTCCAGAATAAAATCGTGATGACTTGCTAGTGATGACAGGTCAGATGATAGTCATTATTGTCTAACAGAGAGGAGAAAAGCTTCCATATTGGATGTTTGCTGAGAAATAACTCAGCAAACTTGCTTGTGGAGCAAAATACAGCACTTGCAGCACACTTAAGGAGAAGTACTAGTTTCTGAAGACAGCTTTTTAGCCAGATGACTTGCACATGACCTCACTGTTTTCTTCCCCAGTGCCTTTACCCTTTGAATGCTGGCTTCTATTTTAGGCTGAGTCTCATGTACCTATCTGTGTGACACAGAAGCTTGCTGTAGAAAAACTGCTTGACTGTCCCTTTTGCAAGAGGAGGGAGTAACCCTTTGGGGTGCTGAATATCTGTGAGCCCTGAAAGCTTCCAGGCTAACAGTCTGCAAATTCCTGCTGTCACATAGGTAGCCAGCCACCGCATAGGCTAAAAGTTGGGGCATCTGAATTGTGTTGTGGGCTAGATCACCCTAGATCTTGCTTACAAAAATAAAATTAACAATATCCACTTTTGCAGAGCATTTTGAGCTTTATAGTCAGAGCACTGTGTCATCGCTTAGTAGTATTATATTTATTTTTACTTGAACAGCGCCACTGGTGTCAATGGGACTTGCTGAAATGTGCTTGCTGAGGCCTTGAACCAGCAATACCAGACCTAATGATCCTCTTCTCAACAGCCTTAGTTGTTTAGAGAATTTTTTGACGTGCACAAATAAAGGCACTTAAAAACCAAATAGCACCTGATTTCCATATATAGAGTCTTTGGGAAAATACCACCCCATCAATTATGTATTTTTTTTAAACACTGCCTTTTATTTCTCTGTCTAAAGGGGCCCATTTAATACTGCGAGTAATGTTCTGAGTAATACCGGGCTTGGCACAAATGAGGCGCTTAACTGAGTTCCTTATTTTTATTATCCATTGTCTGCTAACCAGTTTTTTGTTGTTTCATTTATTTGTCTTTTCCCTGGGGAAGGAAGGATGGCAGCTCGGCGTGCGCTGAAAACTGTCTTGGTGGATCTCAGCGGCACACTTCACATTGAAGACTCAGCTGTGCCAGGCGCGCAGGAAGCTCTTAAAAGGCAAGCTACCTTTTTCGATTTCCTCTGATAGGTTATATCAGCGCCGTTTGCACAAAGACTCTTCTTTAAGTAAATGGGCCTGAGGCTTCTGCCTTTTTACGCTGTCGTCGATGAGCAAATATGTGGCCAAATTCTGCTTTTATTTATACCTGTATTAATACCAAGAGAAATCAGCAAAGGGCCTAGATACTGAAAAGTTGCCATGTATCACCTGAGCCCCCACAGCTTTCCTAAGTTGCTCTCTAGGTCTTAGCTAAGTCTTTTCTAGATAGAAGAAGACTTAATATTCGGAATGTTTCGGCTAATTCATACGGGATTGCAGCCTTAACCGAAGTGGAAAGTAGTTAAATTAATCTGAATTACCCTATGTACACCTAAGTCACTTCAGCTGAGCTGTTCCTCGGTGCTTTGTTTAACTACAGAACCCTGATTGTACGCCTGAGCCCTTAGGGCTGTGGTGAGCTAGAGTGGAATAACAGAAGGAATAGCTTGGCCTGATGAGCAAGGCATCCTTTGCGGAGTTCACGTTTCATTTGGTCTTTCAGCCAAGGCTTTGCTTTATTATTTTTAAAGTTTCTTTCTGCTAGGTAAACAACCTCAATTGTTTTTTAGTTGGAGAAACATTTGATAATACAGCCCAGCTTTTGTAGGAATTTCAACACATTGTTAAGCAGGACAGTTAAGTACCTCTTTCTCTTCTGATGAAAGGGTTCCTAAAGAAACTGAGGCATAGTAAAATGACTTAATCTGGCCGAGTCAGTGGCAAAATAGGATATGCCATGCCAGGGACCTTTGTACTGTGTTATGACACTTTTCCTGGAGAAGACATCTTGCAATGGGTGAAGAAAAACACAAAGGGATGTATGCTATTGTGGTGAGGGAGGGAGGACACCTTAAGATGCTGGGAGAGTAAGAATTAATCAGAGGAGAGGAATAGGGTTGAATTAAGGCTGAGAAGTTTTTACTGGAGTTGTATTGGCTGCTTAGATTTTTATAAAGCTAGACTGTTGCTCAGAGGAAAAGTTCACAGAGGGATTAGGAAACTGCATTTCTTTTCACAAATAATTCTGTGGAAATAATTGTCTCCTAAAGATGTAAAATTGCAAGGAAGTCAAAACTACTAAAGCATTGGGTACTCATTCATTACCTTTTAATTCACTGGACCGTGTCTGCTTGGTGTTTCATGATGCAGGGAGAACTTGTGCCAGGTGAGAGTCAGCGTTCTCAAAAATCCGTATCTATATGAAGCGGTGATGCTGTTGAGATCTGTATCTGTCTGCTGCTCAGGATCTGTCCTGTCTGCTGCTCACATGCAAACCCCCAGGCATTAGACTGGACAGAAGAAATAGATTCTGTAGAATCAGAAGACAAACTGTTTTCTAAAGCCACTGGTTGTCTTTTGTCTTCTCTTCTCCTTGATTCCTACTGAGCTGTGCTCATGGAGGCCCTGTCCTGGCTTTGGCAAGGGAGGGCGTTAGCGAAGGGATAAGGTGCAGAGAATCTGGTGCTTTTGTCAGCTTCAACCTGCTGTCACAGGTATGGAGAGCAGGTGTCATTTCACTGCAAGGAACAGCCAGGTCTTTTTGCTTAGAGGTTTGAAAAAAACATTTTCTTGTGCTCTTTTCTGCTAATGCATGTCACTGGCGTTCCTAAAGAGAAGCTGAAATGATTGGCATGCAGCTTGCTTAGGGAATAAATGGATAGATTATATTTTTCGGGTTACTTCTCAGTACTGAGGTCCATAGGAAAAAAACTCCAAACATGAATTTTTATTTTATTAGCAACCAGGGGAGTTTTTTACCAGTTCATACTTGTGAAGGGTCAGCATATCTGACAAACAAGAGAAAGAAGTGGCAGGTGCAAGCAAGTCTCCAGTGTTGACCAACTTTATCCTGATGTTCTCCATGCAGTCCTGATGCCAGAGTTTGTTTCTATAGCAACAAACAGAGAAAGAGATGGTGGGGGAGTAATTAAAGGGAATGCCATTGAAATTGTCACTTAAAATTATTTGATTGTTTGGTAGCATGTACTGTCAGTGTAGGGCAATAATGTGGTTTTATGTGATATTGGTGTTCCTCAGTAAAGGGAGAAATGGCTGCAAAAGCTGACATAAAATTGCCACACAGGTAACACAGTCTCCTAGAGCATCCTGCATCTCCGAATGAGCCACAGCTGCTGTGAAATTCACCCGGCATGTGGAGTTCAATATATTAATTTAGCAACAAGGTTCTTTTGTTTATTTATTTTGGTTCAGGATGCTGTTGATCCAGAACACAGGGCTGGTTTATTATCTGGTTTGAATTAAAAGGCTTTTCAAACTAGTTGTTGTTGATCATAGATGTGTTTGCTACTGCTGTGAAGATGGAGTCTGGAGTCACCGTTTTCCTCCAGACTTTTCCTGGTAGAAGCAAAACAGGGGAGACTTGGTCTTGTTCTGGTAGCTATAATTCTTGCCATCTGTTGCACATTGTCCTCCAGTCCACAGAAGTTAAGAACCTCATGGTTCTTGTGTGGCACCAGTACTCTGGGATGTATACAGTCTTTTCATCTGCAGCCTTTAGACAAACGGTCTTTTTTCAGTCCCAAAGAGACGTTCGAGTGTGTAAATAGAAGGATGCTGTGACCAATTTGCCTTTGCTCTTCATTCATCAGGCTGCGCAGCGCTCCGGTTACCATTCGATTTGTGACAAACACAACAAAGGAGTGCAAGAGAGACCTGCTGGAGAGGCTGACAAAACTGGGATTTGACATTGCAGAAAATGAGATCTTCACGTCTCTGACAGCAGCCAGAAATCTTCTGGAGCAAAGGCAGGTGCGGCCTCTCCTCCTGGTGGATGTTAAGGCCCTGCCTGATTTCACAGGTGAGGTGGTCAGAAAACAGCATGGTGGATGTTACTGAACAACTAAGGAAATATAGTGCTCTCTGTTCTGTAGAATGACAATCATATATATACCACTAGCCATGATGAAACCTGAAATGTTGGAACTCTCCAGAGTCATAAAGGTCCTTTCTTCTTTTTAAATTAACATTCAACAGTCTGAAGTCGTAGCTTCTTGAGGAGTCGTGGAAATGGCAGCCAAAGCCTTCAAATAGTCAGCAATTTGGGTAAAACTCAATACTTTTTATTAATTTCCAGTGTAAAAAAAAAAAAAAAAAAAAAGACTAATACTTCTCACTAGATCATTGGAGATTTATTGCACTTACCAGTGCTGATTTGTTTTACAGCAAGGATGAGTCAACTTGTTGGAAATCAGGTTTCCCTGAGATATTGCACAGAGGTTTTGCTTGTGAAGAGCTGAAAAGCCAGTGTGTAGATGTATGCAGGAGGCTATTTTCCCTTAGTGGATTATTATTAAATGTAAAATCTCCAGGTAGTTATTGTTACTTATCTTGTATTGAACATCTAGGTCTCACTCCATGTACTTTGATACCTTAACTGGTGACAGAAGGTTCATCACCCTGACTTCTCTAGATTGCCATCTCTAAAGACCTGGTTAAAGCTTGCTTTACTTTCAGATGTTCCCATTTCCCTCCCTCGACAGTAAGAGGGGTAGAAGATGATAAATTCTAACTTGGACATGTCTGGCAGGTGCCTGAAGCTAGGACAGTTAGTCCTTGACTTAACCACATCGTTGTTTCAACAGTAGTGAAGGTACCCATGTTTTTAACATACTCAGAGTTGAAAACCATATATTGTATATTCAGTCTTTCATTTAAAGGCAGCAAAAATGTGGATGGCTTGCCACTGCTCCCCGTCCCTTGCCTTATGAACTGAAATCCTTGTGGCTGCGTAATTTAAGTAGGTTCTAATCTTGCTGGGAGCTAGACATTTCCTGTTAAATTTTAGTGCCATAGTCTAGTCAGTAATCTTCAGAAAGATAAGTGTACAGGAGAAAAGCCTCTGTGGGCTCTGAGAGCAATGAAACCTGATAATCTGTTCTGCCTAACATCAGATCCAGAGAAATATGCCCCCAGCAATATTCTGTATTTGTGTTCTTGGGAAGGCTTTCTTGGGTCGGAAACAGCCGAGACAGCAGCTATTTCACTGAAGGCATTTAAATCAGTTTAATCTCCGTGTATTTGGGATCTTTCCATCAGTTTTACAGTAGCTGATGCTAATTTTGTAAAAGACGGCAAAGAGAGATACCAGCAGAGTACATTGGTGGTATTATTTGTGATTGTTCTGTTTCTTTTTGCTGTGAGCAGTTTGGCTCGCATTCTGTCAGTGCTGCTCTTGAAACATTTAAGTACAATGGAGAATGCTTTAAATTCCTCTTAATGGCTGCTATCGAACTATTCTTGGCTCATCTCTCTATGAAGTTGGTCACAGATGGATGAATGTAATCCATTCTCGGTTAAAGGACCCAGATGCCGTTGGGTAGTTTCACAAATCCACATGGCATCTCTGAGTGTACATTTTGCTGTCTGAGCTAACTGAAGGACACGCGGCAGGAGACATCAGCCAGCAGGCTGCGATGACACTCTCTGGAGACCCAGGAGCTCTAGTTGTCCCAGTAAAGGTGTAGAGGATATGCTGTGTGAAGGCGGAAAAAAACCCCAGCAAGTGCAGGATGCAGCTGGTAACTTAACCTGTCATAAACAAAACTCTCTGGTACTCATGTTTCTCCTGTAGATGCTACTCTGCTTCCATTGCTGGTTCTGTTCAGAGGTGGCACTGCCATGTAAAAACAGCCATGCTCCTCCAGAGCAGTGCAGGACAAAGGAGGTGCAAGCTGTTCTCGAGGGGACTAATCCACATTAAAAAAAAAAGACCTTCCAGAAGAGCCAAAACTAATCTAGTGTAACAGCTTCTAGGTCATGCTGCAATACCATCTTTGCCATCATAACCAGACTGATACGTAGAACCACAGTCAAGCTTTATACCCTAAGTGGAGTTTTCTGTGACTAAGGGGAATAGAAAAACTGGATGGATTTCACCAATCTTCCTGCTTTACTATCTCACAAAGTAGATAAATATATGTAGAATGGGATTCTCAGATAACAGAAAGTCATTCAGTTAAAAAAGTGATTTGTGTGGTCTGCTGCATTTCAGTGGAGGCAATGAGAGAATCACTGTTCAACAGTCGCTGTTAAGGCTATCCAGCTGCAGAGTTGTGTTTGTTGTGAAGGATAGCAGAGTCTGGATAGAAAAACACCTTTTCCACAGACACTTTCTTAATTTCTAAAAAACTTAAAACTAGCCTACGTGATGTGTCTGTGTCAGAAAATGCTTGTTTTTGCTGTAAAGTGATTCATTGCATTTGTTGACTGTGTACTGCTAAGTATGAAGAAAATTCTGTTCCCTCAGAGTCATGTTTTGATTTTCCAGGGATAGCCACTGATGACCCCAATGCAGTGGTGGTAGGACTGGCTCCTGAGCACTTTCACTATGAGATGATGAACAGAGCGTTTCGGTAAGTCAGCCCCTTGTGGCTTTTTGAGTGGCGGCTGTCTTTTGCTGGGCTCTGTACCTCCACATGTGTGAGGAAATCCTTCTCGTATGGGGAAAAGACAGTGGTAGCAATGTCACGGTTACATAGCGTGATTATGGTGTCTTCCTCCGTGTCTGAGAGCGCGCCACTAACCTTGGTGGGTTTGGGGCCTTAACCATGAACTTCAGGCAGTCAGTCCAGCCCTGGTTTTCATAGCTTTCAGTCTGTAAGTAAACTACAGAAGTACAGTCACGGTTGTCATTGAGGTGAAAAAGTTAGCAATGCTTCAAAAGGAATACACAAAACCAAGGATGTTGGGAAGTATTTGGGAGGCAGCTTCTATGTTCAAACCTCGGCCTTTGGAGCTCAAATATTATAGGGAAGGAAATCCAGTATTTAGGGCAGATTATTCCTTACCTACCTAGTGCAGGATTTCTAGCAATATCTTCTGAAGCATTTTGTGTTCAGGAATGCCCAGCACAATATGCTGGGCTAGATGAACTATGGTTCTGATCCCGTCTGTCTTATTTCTAAAGCTCTTTGTTTTGTGTGTTGATTAAGGGGTAAATCAGATAAAATTTATCTGTGACTGTACACGAGTGAGGATGCAATAGTATGTGCAGAAGTGCACAGCCATGCATCCTTCCCTCTAGTGCTAGCTCAGCACAGCACTCTTGATTTTAACTTGAGCTTCAAAGACTTGAACACAGGCCTGTTGCTGAGTTTAGCCCTGGTGATGTGCCTTTTGTCTGTTGTTCAAATGACCCTTGTCTGCGCTTTTCACATATCCCTTACCCTTCACCCCAACAGAGCCTACCATGCTTCCCTTTCATTTCACTGGGAGCTCTCTGAGCCCGCTGTCCTTCCACAGCGGTTTGGGGCGAGCTGGTTGGCCTGGCCTTGTAATGGAGGAGGAGCACCCACTCCCAGCTGCGGGATTGCTAACCCCTGTGGGCAGCTGGTAACTGACTTTAGTGCTGTCTCAGAGCCAAAGAAGATACCTTGTCACACGCTGGGTAACTCCATGCTGTGCTGCGATACATGCAATTAGTCCTTTCCACTCTTTGCTCACAAGGTGGTGGCTAGCACACGATTTTTCACCTTGGAATTTGAAAAAAAACTGATCTCAAGCCCCTTAATCTGTCTTTATGACCACTAAATCTGAAGAGGGAGTATCAATTACTGCTCACCAGTGTATTATGGAGGCTCCTTGGAGTAGGAAGCCAATGCTGTCCTTATCTGCATACCAATTCTGTGTCATAAGAACATCTATTGACCCAAACTGATTCTTGGGCAGCGTCATTAGTGCATGTTGCCAATGATGGCATTGATTTTAGAGTTTTACAGCGCACTCATGAGTGGACTCTAATTTCACAACTGTGTGAACTTAAACCATCATGTATTCCAGTGCTTACATCATTTTATTTATTGATATTTCTGTCACGAATGTATTAGCTGTTGAATGATAGTCATTAGCTGCCTCGGGCTGGAGACTGGAACACTTGCAGCAAGAAACCAGTCATCACATTCAGAGTCCCTGAGGACTCCAGGCTTCCCCAGGCCAGCACACAGAAGAAAGCCTGCAGAACTGGCCCTGTGGAGGTGGGTGAGGTTGTCCCAGGCTGGATTTGGGTTTTTTTGCGTTAAACAGAGAATTGGACACTAGCTCTGGTGATGGAGGGAAGGTGCTGAAGGCCAAATCCAGTCCCTTGCAGCGGGCGCGGCATGGCCTTGCTGCCCAAGAGAGATGTATTCAGGGGGTAGCATGGAGCCGGTGCTGCCTGAGCATCCTATATCCAGGGCTGTCTGGGTGGTGCAGCTGAGTATTGAGCCGAGTCCTTCAGATCACCTTGCCTTGTGCAGACACATTCCCAGCTGCTCGGCTGACTTGTCTGCCTGGAGGAAGATTTCATTCATCCTCTGTGAATCTGTCCTGGATTTGCCCAGTCTTTTCCTGGTCCTGTGTTTCAGGCTGGGCAGAGGCCCTAGGATGGGCTCTGACTGATCTTTAACATCTCACTGACTTGTTCTGGGTTTTCCCCCCAGCCCTCTATTGAGGGTAAACTGTTTTGCTGGTGTCAGTTTTGTTTGGTCTAAGGGAAATTCTAACTATTGGCCACATTCTGTTCTTCTCAAGCCTTGTGCCGTGTCCGTGTTCCTTGTCCTTTACTGCTCAGATGATTAAGTCACTTGGGATTTGCATTGCTCGCAGCAAAACTTTAAGGTGAATCTGATTAAATGCAGATATCTACAGTGCTGATGCCTGTATATGAGCTGGTGACCTGGGCTCCTGAGAGAGAGAGGAGGTGCCTGTGAGGCATCGTTCATTTGTCCCCTAGTGGTGCTTAAAATAGGACAGTTGAACTGTGCCCTAGAAGTGCTTTTTCCTCTCCGCTGACTGTGAAGAGCCCAGGCTGACTAATTACCTGGTAGGCAACTACTCGGTTGATATCCAACATTAGGTTAGGTAAATCTAACCCAATATGAGTCCCAAAACGAGATACGCAGAGTAAGGCCGTTCTCTAGGCACCATTTGAAGTGACTGAGACTAAATTTCTCTTTTTGTATACATGGGATTTTGATGCTGCGTTTAAAGGAATTCTCTCAGGTGAGATCTTTCCTGCAAACTGCTGAATGTAAGTGGTTGTGGTGCTGCTGTCAAATTAAATTTTTCTGTATCCTAGAGGCATCCTCCCATCGTGAACATATCTGGCTGCTTACAGATACACATGCCAGCTCTCTTCTTGTTGAGCTTGCTTTGGAAGGCATTGATTTCACTAGAAGCGTTTTGTGATAATTAAGTGAAATGAAATATTATCATTTATGTACTGCTCAGAGTACCCAGGCTGCTCTGCAAACGTGTGGGAAGGAGGAGATGTCCTCAAAGGAGCATACCACTCACCTAGGCCGGCCCCTTTGAGCAGAGCCACAGCAGAGCTCCAGAAAGGCAGTGAAGGGGCAAAGCAAGATTTTGTTTGTTTTCTTAAAGGCGTTTTTTTGGTAAATCAGGCAGGGTTAAGAGGAATAGAAATCCTCCTTTCTGCCCTGAAGATAACGGCCAATGTTTCTCCTCTGTCCCCCAGCTTTGCTAGACTGGAGTCGCTTCGGTACCTGCAGAAGGTGCTGTAAAATCGAATGAGAAGCGTTTGGCAGTCATTACCTCAACTTTTATAGATCCTGTCTGGAGGGCTTTTGTTGCACTGAAACTGAGGCTGGGAAGGGGGCGGACTGCAATAAAGTTGCTGTGCTTGGTAGCACCGAGAGGATTCCAGTAGCACAGCAGCTACACAGGCTTCCCTTTGCTGCAGGACAGGTAGCTGATGTGTCTGCCGTAAGGAAAAGCTACCAGGCAGGTAACAGAAATGGAAGAATCAAAGATTAGGTCCAGATTCTGTGAAAGCAAGCCCTCTTAAACTCCCGTTTATTACTTTGCTGTCATGGGTCCGCTGTTCAGGCACTGTGCGCACTAATGAGACACGCTTGCTGCCACAAGGGTTTTACAAGGCGAGCGTTAGACCAGAGCCCTCAAGCAGACCTGAAGTGAATCGACAGGGGTGACAGGGTAGCAAGGCTAAGGAGGCGCTGACTGAGGTTGGTGGATTAACAGCAGTTTCTTAATTACTTCTTCCCTTCCATTTTTCCACCCTCTCTAGACGATCCCGTGTTCTGTGCAGGTTTTTAACAGGTAGGTCGGCTGGCAGGCAGAGATGCTGTCTGTGGAACCCCGCGGAGGGGCAGAAACGGGCCCGTGTAAGGTGGGAGGATCTCAGCTGTTGGCAGGGAGCAGTTCCCAGTCTGTACGACCACCGCTGCACTCGCTTCCCAGGTGCTGTGCCCAGCCAAGACCCTCCCGAAATGCCGCCATACCAAGCATTATGACCCTTGTTTCTGTGGCCCTTTTATTGTGCTCAGAAGTGTTCAGAATCTGGTGACTTGTTGCTTTGAACTATCTGGAATTTTTGGTCCCCAGCAGCGAGGAGCCCAAATCCAGCTTTGTTTCTAAAAGGCTCAGTAATAGCGCTGTTAACTGGGGAATTTGGTGGGACGTGAATGCGCCTACTATCTTTGTGCCTTTTCGTGTAACTTGTTACTGTAATTCCTCCGATGTTAAAATATAAAGTTAAGGTAAAATGATTCACCTTCTGCTTGGGACTCACCTGAACACCCGTCTCTGATGGATACATGTAGCTGTTCGGCTGTTACAGGTGACACCAACAGCCCCAAGAACTGCTGGGCTGCAGATTTCCTGGCAGCAGCAGCCTGAAAGCACTGCTGTGTTCTCAGTCCAGGCAAGGAGATTAAGGCTGTGGCCATCAAACTGCTACCTCCAGCCACTACCCGTGGTTAATGTATTTTAAAATATTTGCGTGGGGAAATCAGATGGGTTCTAATGTTAGGATGTTTGCCTTAGTGAAAAGTGAGGCTGCTGAGAGTAATGGACCTAAGTGCATGAGAGAGAGAGAGAGAGGATTTAAAAATAGTTACCTGTTAAAATCCTCAAGATAATAAATTCTTTATTTGGGGGATTTGTTTTATTAGCTGTTTCTGGGGAAAAGAAAGGAAGGAACTTTATTTAACTCTCCAAATGAATGCTAGCTTGCATTATAATTTGGGACTTCATGAGAGTCAGTGTCATCAACTCAAATGAAAGCCAGTTCAGGCCTTCAGCTGCAAATATTGGGGGTTTTAAATGTAATTTTTGTACTTCCTTCTTCATTCATTCTTCAGGTTGATTTTGGATGGGGCTCCTCTTATAGCTATACATAAAGCCAGATACTTCAAGAAGAAAGATGGCTTGGCTCTGGGACCCGGACCTTTTGTAGCTGGGCTGGAATACGCGACGGACACCAAAGCGACAGTGGTGGGGAAGCCGGAGAAAACCTTCTTCTTAGAAGCTCTGCGGGGGACTGGCTGTGCCCCAGAGGAGGCCGTCATGATTGGTGACGTACGTGGGAACGAAATACCTTATCACCTGCCCGTTAACGTAGTGCTTATCTCCACTGCATGTGGTGCCTCCCAAATGCCACGAACTTGATGTTTCTGAAAGTGCTGAGATTAAACGAGGGGTGAAAATCAAACCATCAAAACTGGCAGGATTTAATGTGTAGTCCATGGGGTTAGTTCTCTTCAGTTGCTGTTCGGTCAGGCAAAAAGCACGTAGTAAATCATTCCTGTGACAGTTTGTCTAATAGGCAGCTAAACGATTTGGCTCCATGTAGCTGCTTTTAAGTGGCTGGTTAGTGATGTGCAAAGCGGAGAATGTCATGAAAAAGCTTGTTAACAAATAGTGTCTGTGACCACTAACCAGCGGATCTCCTGTTCTGCCCCAGGACTGCAGGGATGATGTTGGTGGCGCCCAGAACGCGGGCATGCGTGGGATTTTGGTGAGGACCGGTAAGTGCTCGATGGAGCGGTCATTTCGGGAGACAGTGGTACTGGCAGCCCCCGTGCCCGAAATGAAGGTGCGCTCTGAGCCCTGGTGCTTTGTAGAGGCCTGCCCTTCCTGCAGTTTGTTACACCGAGGGGCTGCTGGGAGACCCCGAGTCCATCGCCCCGTGCAGCCTGGCAAGCAGTAGACTGCAATTAAGTCCGGATAGGCTGTTATATTTAATGTTTTTGACAACAGGGCTAGAGCACAGACCCAGAACTGATAGCAGGATGATATAAAGTGATAGATGGGGGCAGCTGATCTTGGAGGTGTGAATTTTTTGCTCTAATGACTCTAAAATCCTGAGCACTAATCAAAGAACAGAGAGAACTGTTACTGTGACATCTTTGATTGCCAAAATCAGTCACAGCAATGTAACCTCTGATCATTCAGGAACTCTGGTGATATTCCCTAGTAATTACACTGGTAATTATAAAAGTCATTTTGCTTCAGACAAAAGTGGAACCTTAGGGGACTGACAGGTATTATCAATGTTACTGATGGCACCATGGACTGGGTAAGGTCTTTCTGAAGTGGCAGCTGCTCACATCACACAGGCCATGTTGAAAATGAAAGCAAGTAATTGTACTCTTCCTCATAAAAGCCTGAAGGGAAGATGATATTATTATTTCAAGAACCTACAACACAAATACCTGAATAGTCAGTGAGTGAGTAGTGCATAGGTAACACTGATTTTGAACCAGAGCTGCTCCTGGAGGAATCTGCAGTAAGGCTCAGTGTTTGTTTAGGGAAGACTTTGGGGGATGGTTGTTGCAGGAGAACCTCCGATGAGCAGTTCTCCTACTGTGTCTGGTTGTTACTGATCCGAGGAGGGACTGGAATTTTCAGGGAAAAAAAAGGATACTCAAAGGAGCTTGGTAAATACATCTTTTTGTGAATCTGTTACAGCTAAATACATCTTTTTGTTAATCTGTTACAGGTAAATATCGACCAGCGGATGAAAACAAAATCAATCCGGCTCCTTACTTAACCTGTGAGAATTTCCCAGAGGCAGTGGAACACATCCTAGAGCGTCTGTTATGAGAAAGGGAATAGTTAGTTTGAAGAAACATCGGTCTTGCATCATTTCCTTTCCTCTTGCTTCAACAATTAAGGTCACAGGATCAGTGCATGCATTGCATCAGAAACCTAGCCGTAAGCTCCTTCCACGCGAGTTGTGAAAGGGCAGAGGATGAGCGTGGGTCCTGGAAAAGCCCCTTTCCTGTAGTAGTTTCACGAGGACGTGATGAGGGACCGTGGACACCCAGCAGGTGAGACAGAAAGGTTACTACCAACACGGCTGCTTTCCTGAACAACGTAGGGAGCATGGCAGAGAGTTCTGTTTATTTTCAGTTTTCAAGAAATAACTGATGCAAAGCCCTGTCTGGAAAGTGTCAGATTCTTCTGCTGAATAAGCTAAACTGAAAAAACCCACTGGAAATACTCAAGTAAATAAAGCTCAGAGACTAATGACAGAGCCTTAGTCAGCCTGTAGTGATTTCAATGAGTATGCCTCTGCTCTGCTGTAATTTAAAGGTAGACATTATGCACATTTAGAAGTGACTTTTAAATTAAAATATCACCATTGTTTAATAATAACTACTGTTGATATCTTTCCTCTCATTACAACAGATCCTGGTTTTGTTTTTCAAATTTTACATAAAATTAAAACTGTCAGCATTTTACAGATGTTTTAATTAGATGCTGTTATTAAAAAGAATGGTACAGAAACAAAAATCTGGTATTAAAAGCCTTAGAGACTGTGAATTTTTAAAATTAGACTTCAGCAGGGTCCTATTAATGCTACAGTTGCAAAATTTCACTATTGTTTGGAGTTTTTTTGTTTCTTTTTAATGTTATGGGAAAAATCCTTTACAAGCCATGGGGACAGATTCCAGTTTTTACACAGTTGGTTAGTAGAGCTGTAAAATGAAATTTAATTCTGTAGTATGCAGTGCTTCTCCTATGTGCTAAATCCCCCAATATGAACCAACTTTGTAATGATGGTAAATAGCTTTTCTGGTCCATTTGCAAACTGTAATAATCAAAGTCCTTTACAGTTGTTTTACAGTGCTCCTGAGTGTTAAATTATTAGATTGTAATTATACATTACTGGAGTAGTGACCTTATTGAAAATACAGTTTTGTGTTAATGAGCCATGCTCGTTCTTGTTAAGAAAAATCATTGTGATGAACAAATGGGAAGCTCTCCTTACATGAAAGAGCATCTATCTGCAGTCTCACTTGGTGGGTGGTTGCCTACATTCAGATTTAATCACTGTCCGAGACGGAATGTGTGGACAGAGTAGACTTTGTAGTAGAAACACAGTAGGAACAGTAAAACCCGCAGGAACAAAAGCTGTCTTTAGATACTGTTTGCGTGCCCTCATAAATTATAACCTACAGTTTTGAATAAATTCACACATCTAGCGTTCATGCCACCAATTCTGAACCTGTGTTGGTTTCTGCGTGGAGTATGTCAGGGAGGGCTTTGGCCCGTAGTCGGAATCAGGTTCAGGAGGCAAGAGATCTATTAGCAAAATCCCGTGAAGACGTTTCCTGT
This sequence comes from Buteo buteo, assembly GCF_964188355.1. Classification (NCBI taxonomy): domain Eukaryota; kingdom Metazoa; phylum Chordata; class Aves; order Accipitriformes; family Accipitridae; genus Buteo; species Buteo buteo. The sequence continues at coordinate 4,279,124 of NC_134204.1, forward strand.
AAAGGCTTCTGATAACATGACTGATGCTGGAAGAAAAAGAGACTGTCTGTGCTTCAGAGGTCCCGGAGCATGCTGGAAAGCGTGCAAGACTGTGGTACGTACTTAGAAAAGCAGCTGCAGACAAGCCCGTGCAAGGAGAACACTAGGAGAACTGCAAAGAAGGTAACTAACTCTCTTGGCAAGCAAGAGGGAAGGTAAGAGAGAGGCAGCAGTGAGACCCGAGAGCCTAAAAACATGACTGATTAGAATTTCTGTTTAAAAGATTGCAGACACATGGCAGTCCTGACTGCTTACCTGGCCGTGTTTATAAGCAGAAAAGTCTCCCAGCTTGTATTTACCACTGTGCTGCAAAGACTCACTGTTTGCATTTTATGGCTGGCTGCAAACGAGTGGGTAACCACCAATCCAGTTTCTAGTTAGATTAGCCTAAATCTGCTGATTTTCTACAATGTCTCCCAAGTTCCTCTAATTCCTTGCCTTTGCCACCTTAGAAATACCCCAAACCAACTGGAAAGTAATACATTTGGCACATCAAGGCTTTGATGTCAGCTGAAAACGATGACAAACTAACCAAATTTACAAGGCACTGCTAAGGTCCCGGATTTCACTGGAGGCAGTCACTTACGTTTCATTAGAAAGGGCGCAGGTCGTTGCTGGTAAAGCCGCATGGATTGTGATGCTCTAGTGAGTCTCGGAAAGGGAGAATTACAGTAATCATCTAACTGTTCTTAACAAGCTTTCTGCTCCAGTTCTTCTACCCGAAACCTGTAAACAACTACCATGAATAAAGACTGACAAGCAAGCAATCTCTTAAGTCTTTATACATAAAATTAAGCTGGAGTCTTCATTACATAGCAATTGCCATTACATTATTTCCATGAAGAATGTTTTTTGAGTGGTCATTGAAAATGGCTAATAAAAAATATCCAAACACTGCCCCCATCCCCATTAAATTTTGAAAGTGAAGATTTCCCCCTGACATTTCTCACTGCATTCTCTTTCCTGGAAACAACAGCACTTCCTTCCCCATCACTGTTTGATCCTTTGGAGGCAAAGTGATACCATTTTGGATAGCAAGAGTCTTGGAAATTTTCAATCTTTGGGGTTTTTTCTTGTCAAACTGACTCAAATTCTCTCTGCCAAGCTGTGTACTTCTGGCTTAGATTCTTTGCTGATGGCTTGGTATGGGCGATCACATCCAGGAAATCTGCTGTTGTGATCGTGTCTAATCGGATCACGGGTAAGTTACTATTACCTAAAGAGAATTGATTAAATACTGTTACTATTACCAAAAGACGTTCTTTTATGTCCCTGCCTAATGCAACACTTAATATACAAAAACAACAGAATAAACCTAGTGAGATAAAGAAAAATTCATATTGGTGCACAGATACTGACAGTTTTAAAAAAAGGCCTGGTTTTCAGAAATGTTAGCTTAGGTAGATGCTTTAGAGATGTACAGTTAAAAACTTTTCTAAGCAGATAACAGAGCTCCACCTGCTGGGGTTAACATTATAATTTCTAGAGCTACAGCAGACCATCAGCATTTCCCAGATCAGATTCTCTCCTCAGAGCTGTGGTACCTGGCTGATGATTTTCAAGAGCATCGAAGATTTTCCTCACTGGTCTCATGGCTGCTTCCTTGCACACGAGTTTTATGTCTGAGCCGGAGTACCCATCTGTTTCCTGTAACGGGACCAGAATGATATGTTGCAGCTTATAGCCTTACAAATCGGACAGGAATGGCATTTACAAGCATATATATTTATATAAAGTATTTGTAAAGTCTATTCCTGTCTGAAATATATTTATATGCACATATATATACACATACATATTTTTATGTGTACCCTCCCCTCAACTTACATTGCTTGTTCTTAAGTGCCCACAGTACCTTGTAGGAGCAAGGAAAATACTGAGCATTTTCCTTCTGTAGGGCAACTTTCTGTAGGTCAAATAAAACCTGCCTTTCTGTGTCTGTTCCCAGCTTTCCTGTTAATAAAATAACTACATTTCCTCATTAACATTGATGAAACAAAAACTGAGCAGTATTGTCTCTGTGAACGGACGTAAAAAGGGCCAACTGGGTAAGCTGTTAGATATTTTCAAAGAATTCAGGATGTGACAAAGGGCTAAATGAAGAAAGCCTGCTATTTAGTGAATCTCTTCACTGTCTAAATGCTCTTTTCTCCCGCAGCAGTGGAGCTGTGACAAACCTTCCCTACACAATTAACTGTTCATTACCCCAAAGAATTGGAAGTGCTCCCAGCCTGCTGAGAAGAGTGATAAAATATACTGTTGCTGGAAGTCTCCCTGTATTTAAGGCTGAAAAGTTGGCCCAACAGAGAGGATCAGAATACACCATTTTGCAAGCAGAGCTGTGTGAAACCAGTGATTTCCACGGCCAGGTACGTGCCTGTGAAATGCTCAGCCCCGTGTCTCGCTGGAGCCTCAAACTGAGCTGCGGTCCTTCCCCCAGGCTCCGTACATCGCAACTGGTGTATACGGAGGTGCCGTCCCAATCCTCTGCTTCGGACCTCTTCTGCCACAACATAATCCCACCACTGTGGGTGATGTGTGTCACTCTTGCTTACGGTTCCCACCCAGAAAGACCTCAAGCACCGAGCGGGCATTGTCCCTGCTGCAGTTTTGTCTCACCTGGCCCAGCAAGCTGTAGTCCAGATCCGTTCTCAGCTCCACGCCTCCGCTCTTGCTCAGAGGCGGCAGCCAGTGCTGGATCATCACCCGCCGTGCCTCTTTACTTGGGAGGTCAACCAAAATCCTCTTCTCCAACCGCCGCAGCATGGCAGAATCTAACTCCCTGCAAGCAAACAAGGAGAGGAATCGTCTCAGTGCATCTCGTTGCGGAGACGTGGCGTTGACAGCAAGCTCCTCGCTGCAGGGACTGACATTTTTCAACCCCAACTGTAACTGTGTCAACCTAATTTTGGAGGAAAAAAAAAAAAAAAGTATTAATTATCCAGTGTATTCCTGTTCAGCATGTTAGCAATATTCTGGCTTGTGACAATGAGGCTTAACAATAACAATCACAAGTTGTAGTTATCTTCCCTGGCGCTGGTACTCATCTGCAGTGTGTCTCATCAGTAACAACCTCTCCCTTTCTCCCTTTGCTATTAAGGAGACACTACAAATTGTCTATCTGGGGCACTGTCAGGACTAATTAACTGCTACTTTGTAAGGGATGCTCAGTAGGTATAAAATACAGACTGAAGGTCTCAGATGTGAGGGCCATGTTTATGGCAGAACAAGATGTTGATCTGAGACTGCTCCTGCAATACAAATTACAAATAATACAACCACAAAGGAAAATATTCCTATAAAGAGGATCATGTGAAGGATGGACAGGCTGGATAAATGGGTCAGTGAGCCAAGAAACCATGATGCTGTCAACATCAACACCAATAGAGGTGTTTTGTCAAAACAAAACAAAACAAACAAACAAACAAAAAAGATAAAATACAAAAGATTGGGACTATTCTTCATTTTTACTTGCTTGTGATGAACAAAGGAAGCTTGAAAGAAAAAGGAATGTTTCTTTCTGTTCCTTTCTCAATGCACTTCATCATCATCTAGAAATAGTCCTTCTTGCCAGTGCCACAGATTCGATCAAGTGTCAGGAGTCCTGGTACGCCCGGCATGCCAGCTCCTCTCCAACACGTATCCAAACAGTTCATTTTAATCTAGTTTTTTTCCCCTAAGTGCTTTTCAGTTGTTTGCAGCTAATGGTAATACAACCAAACAACTAAATACAAATTCCTACTCCAGTGCATCCCTTGTCATTTGTGTAATGGGAATGGTCTACAAGTACCCCAGTCATCCATAAAATTTTCAAGAAGAAATAGCTGCTACAAAATATTTACTCACTCATAAGTCTCCAGTGCCTTCCAGGAGCTGCTCTGAGCTATTATCCTTCCAGGTGCTGTACCAATCTTTCTCTACCGGCCCCATTCAGTCACTTGTTATTTCAGTTTAAAATATAATTCAGTCCTCATACCTGCTGAGAAACTCTCATCAGAGGGAAACTCACTTCACTGTGTCTTGCGTGGACAGAAAAACAGGAGCCCTAAGCACCATTTCCACCCTTGTTGGCTGAGCAGGAGCCAGCTGCTGGAGGACTGCACCTGCAATCTGGGACTGTGGGTACACTTAAACCTGCCTCTACCCTTCCCGATTCCCTGGGTGAAATCTTTTTGCCAGCAAAGTCAACATTCAAGAAACACTTCTTGTATGAAACTCCTCTTTAATTTACAGGGAGCTCAAAGCCAGCTCAAGACAGATCTGTAGCACAGCCATAGAGATTATTTCTGTCACCTTTGATGACTGTGTCCCTATTTTTTAAAAGCAAATGCTTTCTACTGGCATAGCACATGATAAAAAGACCCAAAAACGTGCTCCCAAATCTCCATCTAGGTGCCTGCCTAAGTTTTCCACAGATCTCAGCACATCTGGCTCTCGGCTCAGTGAGAGCAGTAGCGTCCCTTTCCCCAGAAAGGACCTCTCAGTTTGGGAGAGCTTGTTCCACATGCACTAAGCCAAGGGCAATGAAAGCAAAGATGAGAAAACCGGGTCAACAGGAACTCAGAGGACAACAGGAATTCATTCAGATCCATCCCAGTACTTAACCAAGGCCTCAGAAGTAAATACCAGAGTTTGCTAATCAATGGCTGTTGGTATATTGAAATTATTATCGATATTTTTAGGCTGTTTTAAGATGCCGTCCAACATTCAGCGCAACACCTCTCGCACAAGGTCCCACCCAGAACAACCAAAGAACCATGTTAGTCCCCACTGTCTTTCAAAATGTATTTTTCAGCTCAACTTCACCTCAAAATTGCTTTGCTTGGCTGGAAATGACTACTCTCTGGCTGACCAACCCCTTGGCTGTTATTTACCTGTATTGCCATCCTCTGCATATACAGGGCAAAAGTGCTCTGGGTTTTAGAGGTGCCCACGCAGGTACCCTAAACCACCCTTGCAGGCAAAGAACAACCACAGCCACAGTCTCCGCAAATACCCTACAAATCCTCTAAATGATGGCATTTTCCGCCACTCCTCCTGCTTCAGAGCACTCCTGGGGTGTCCTCCAAGATCACAGTTCATAAGCTCCCTAGCCACGTTCTGTAAATAAGTCTGCTGATACACAGAAGTTGCTCTATTTATCCAGAAAGGTTACAGTGACCCTGCTTCTTGGCTAAAGAGGAAAATAAAGACATAATATTTTTGTTACCTAAAGTGTTTAGGTTGTTTGCTAAATTGTTTTGTTAGTGATCAAAAGCAAGGTTAAGTTACATTAAGCAGAATAGAATAATAAGCATTAAGCCAACCAAAATATTCTCTGAAATAATAGCTAACACAAGTACTAAGAAATGCTCACGAAAAGATACACAAAGCTGTACAGGACCTATAAAAGCAGGTGACTTTTCGGAGCTCCCCCAGGTTGACATCATGTGGCATCATGCCATGTCATCACTCCCAAATTTCATGAAGATAAACAAGACACCTATTTTCATTTCCAGAAGGAAGAAGGGTAACAACTGTGGTTTAGGCAGAAACTAACGAGACCTCAACAACTCCAGAAGTGAACCCAGAAACGGCAACAAGGGCTGACTGGTCCGTAATTAATCCCTGCCTAGTGCAATCATCACCGCAGTGCTCTAGAGGAAAAGGCACCAAGAATGAGCGAGCTTGCCATGCTTCCCACCTCCCATCCTCCTCTGCAGACAGCCTAGGCAGAACCCCCACCAGCTGAGGGCTTGTAGTCACTCCACGTCTTCTCCTGCTCCTCTCAGGGCTTCCCCACACCGTCCTCCACTTTCCTTCCTCGCTCTCCTCCACCGTACGTACCGTGCAACGCTGAGAGGGAGGGAAAGGGCTCACTACGGGGTAATCCCAGATCTGATTTGGGTTTCACAACCCACCTCTCCTTGAATCCATCTTGGCCACGCGCTCACGGCTCCAACGGGACTCAGCTCGGAGAAGAAGGGAAGAGTCTACCAGCCTGCACCAAAGCTTCACCCACCCTCAGGGTGGGGAGGGAGAAGAAAGCAGCACTGGAATGGAAGTCGAATTGAATGCACCAATACATTAGGAAACATTCACTACGTGGTTAAGGATCACTTTATTTCTTCACTAACGAGGCCTTTATTTTATTTAATTACGTTGAATCATTTCAACAAGTAATTTGTCAATAGAAAGTGCTTTGCTGATGAGCAGCAGGAAGCGAGGCTGGGCAGCAAGCGCTGGCTGAAGAGGAAGATCAATAGCTGCAGTGCAGCGTAAAGAGCTTTGTTTAGGCTTCTTTTCATTCATCTAAAAGCAGCTTGGTACTAATTTTTTTCATGATCAACAAATATCCAAGTTAAACAGATCTCTTGAAATCCAGCTTAATACCAAATGTTTGCAAGAACACAGGGCTGTGCTGTGAAGCCACAACCTTGAACTGTAGTACTAGGTATTCTGAAACTCTGTTGTGAAATATCCCTATGCAGCCTTACAGTAGGACTGAATGTTGCCTATTACACATAAAAATAATCTGTAAACATATAGTTGAGATCTTAAAGGGGGTTCAACCCCCACCAACCACTCTGGAAGCAGATACTCCCAAATGCCTTGAGGCTGTGAGCCTCGATGATTATGTGAGAGGCTCATGGCTTTCAGAAGCTTTCCATCCCCCTAAAACACCTTTCTAAGCATACACTCAGCCACATTTTAAAGCATATTCTCTGCGGTAGGCACATTTCTGCCAGAGAACTGAGTCATTACACTCAGAGGTTGGATTTACTTAAGAAAGGGCAAAATCCAACCTGCCCATGAGCAATGTTGAGAAAATCCAAAAGCAAATTCTAAGCTCTCAGGTATAAAACTTGCGAAAGCGGGAGCTGGCTTCTCAGAGCAGCTCAGCTGCCACCCTCGTACCAACACAAATTACCAGCTTTATGTGGCAGCAGTTCCCTCAAAATAGAAATCTTGTCATTTTGGATTTACCTTAAAAAAGCTGTGTCATTTTTGATGTTTCAAAGAAGAAATTTTGCAGAAATTAGCACTTCAGATTTGCAAAATGATCCAAAATCAAATGTGTAAAACACTCAAAACTGTATTCTGTAATTTTTGCATGACTTTCCAGAAAGAGTTTATCAGTTGCATTAAGGCAGACACACGTTAACAAGATACATGCAGGAATCTCTTTTTGCAGAAGCATACAGAGGGAGTTCAGCCTCACGCTGACATCAACACATCTCCAAGATCCCTAGATCCAGCACAAACCACATGGTGACCTTCAGACCAGTTGCCATCTCTGAACTCTTCCTCAGTGGGTTTCAAATACCCGATTTTTCCTTTCAAACCAGTGTGCAAGAGCAGAAAGACATGGATCCTCTAAAGACATCTGAACCTTTTTAATACTGCCATGCTGCAGCATTACATGTGAAGCTTAGCTACTCACAGGATAATTTAAGAGACCACGGAAAGGTGCAGTGCACTGCTCAGTTTCTCTTTCTAAAAGAGTAACGATGCTACAGTAACATAAACATTTATAGTGTATTATTAACAAACCATAAAGAGACAAATGGATTATTAATGTATTCTCTTTCAAACTTAACTGTTCACACACCCAGTAGCTATTTATTTTTCAGCATTTTCTTACACAACTGGAACATAATTAAATCAAATTCTGCTCAGTTCCTTCCACATAGATACTGTAACACAAAATGGGGTGGATTTTGTACTGATTTAAATTCATGAGTTTGTCCAAGGCATAAATCCCCCAAACCAACACACAGACTCCATTAGTATGGCTATAAAAGCCAGTGATGGCTTTGTACTTACACTGTTGGGCCAGGGTAGGAACCTGCCTAACTTGTACATCTTATTTCCACATAAATTTTAGGTGCCCACACAGCCACTCTCCTACTTAAAGAACCTGAAAACCCTGGGCAGGCCATAGAGAGGCAGATGAAAGCCTCTGAATATGTTGCCACTTTGGCACTTGAATTTCAATAGGTAAGATGTCTGCCTGGTGGCTCTCAGAAGCACTCTTCCTTGACTGGATGGGAAACACAAGGTTTTGCATTAGGAAAGAAAATGCAGAGAGAAAGACAGGGCTTGTAGAAGGAGGTGGACTGGATCTCTTCTGTGATGGACAGAAACTCCAGCCTTTACATCAGAGAACTGTCTAATTCTCAAGTGAGTGCTTAGGTATTTATTTTAATTTATTTTTAATGAGGGATACTGAAGGGTAACACACTGCCTGTTTGTATGCAGCAACTATGCCTCTATACCTAACTTAGATGACCACTCCCCTTAGGCTTTCTTACATCCAGAAGAGAGAAATACTTTGAATTACTCTCATGGTACCTAGATTAGGCCTCTGCTTTGATTTACAGCATCACAGAATGGCTGAGCTTGGAAGACATCTCTTGGAGATCATTTAGTCCAACCCCCTGCTCAAATCAGGGTCAGCCAGAGCAGGTTGCTCAGGGCCACATCCAGTCAGCTTTTGAGCATCTCCAAGGATGAAGACTCCACAGCCTCCCTGAGCAACCTGTGCCAGTGTTTGATCACCTGCTCTTGAGGTTTTATGAGATTCCTGCGGGCTCATTCCTTCAGCCTGTCAAGGTCCCTCTGAATGGCAGCACAACCCTCTGGTCTATCAACCACTCCTCCCAGTTTTGTATCATCTGCACACTTGCCGAGGGTGCACTCTGTCCCATCATCCAAGTCATCGATGAAGATATTAAACAGCCCTGACGACCCCTGTGGGTCTCTCAATTGCTGCGAATTGCTGCATCTGTTGTTTCGCTGTTGACTGTCTCACAGCAAGAGAAACTTGCCTTCTACCTTAGGTGCCAAAATTATGCAATGTGAACACTGCCCACAAAGTTCATGAAAGATGATGGACTGGGGTAAAACACCCTTTTGTTCATCATGCAGGAAATTCTGTATGGCAGAGCCATCCACAGAGCCATGGAGACTTGGGGACCCACATCCTTCTGTGTGTCTGAAGGACTCGGGCTTCTCAGCACTAACATGTTTTGAAATGGGTCAGGCTTACAGGCCACATGGGACTGAGTCAAAATATTACTTTTGGGCCTCAATTCTGAGGCACCAACATCACTTCTGTTGTTTAATTCTCTTTGCCTGTTCCCTTGGCCTTTCAGCCTGGCCTGCCAAAAAGGGGACCAGCTGAGGAGAAGAATAAAGCATAACCAGAAACTTTGTGAGAGAACATTAGGTGGTGTGTCATGACCGAGAAGTGTGTTTGTATGTTATACAAAACAAAATATGCACTAAGAGTTGAAGCTTTTTTTACAAGTATCCAAAAGCAAGCAGCTGTGGATACACATGCTGTGTGATTCAGATTTGGACGCTCCCTACGGCCAGCAACAGCCTGCTGATCACAGCCCAGAGCCCTCCAGTCACACAGACAGGCTTTTCCAACACATCTCCCCATGGCAACCTCATGAGAATCAGCCAAAAATCACTCATCGTGAAAAATAATCCAGGAATGAAGCCTGTGGTTTTGTGGGTGCAGAGCCCTCACTTGCTCCCAGCCAGTTTTGGATGCCCTGTTCTGTGGCTGTCACAGTACAAAGCTGGGCGAGCATCGTATCAATGAACAATGTGCCTTTCAGTCAAATTTCAAGTATCACTACTTGAAATGCTGCTGAGCTGCTGCTCCCACAAGGTCATTCCTGGGAATACCTGCCATTGGGCTCCTACAGTTTGTAGTTCCCTGGAAACAGGACTGCTGTCTTCAGACTCCTAGCTTCACCAACTCTACATGTGAGAGGTGAATAAGCCCACTTAGGTCTGCATGCCTTTAGGGACACGGATATCAAGAAAGACCTCAGTGCTATGATGATCAGCAGACTGCAGAAACATTAGCCGTTCAGACAGTCTGCCCCCAGCAGACACCTTATATTTCTCTGCTTCCTGTATACTTCAGGGAAAGGAAGAAAAAAAAAAACCCTTCTTATACCTAACTCATCTTTTTTGCAGACATTTGCATCCAAGGCTGTCCCTCACCAAACAGATGATTTCACGATTTACTTTGCTGAAGTTCCCCTCTCTGCTTTCAATGCACAGATTTCTCTGTAGGAAAATATGATCTTCCACTGAAGATTTCACGATCAGTAGCCCAGGGACAGGGGGAATCTTGGGGCAGGCAGAAATCCACAGACTAATTCCAGACCTATGAAAACTAACTTCAAAACCAAGCCCATCATCAATGGGCTTCAATTCCCTGTACAGGTGTTGGCTTCTACTCTGTAAGATTATTAATGAGCTACAAATCAGACTGTTAAATAATAGCTGTGCTTCACCAAGAGCCGTTGTTTTCCCCATGTTCTATTTGCAACCATTTGATGATGTTTTGTATGAAAGAAAAAGCTATACTACACTAGTTCAGATGAATGATCAAGCCAGATCAACATGCTGCCATGGGAGACGCCGTTCAAGGAGAGCACGAGCTGGCCATTTTCTGCCATCTGTTGGACTCCCCCCAGCATCCACAGTTGTCGTACTACAAATGTTACCTCCCTACCTCATCCTCTCCTGTCTGTCTTGTTCTCAATATGTGTCCTGCTCATTTTGAGAACCAACATGATGAAGTGCCCTAGTTCCAATCCCAAACCGTTTATTCTTCTATTCTAAATCATGTTAAAGAAACTTTAGAATTTTGCCCCTCAACTTTTAAAAGTCACATTTGATACCGATAAAATCCAACATTCCTATTTGTGGAGTATCCTTCTAAGCACTAGATGTTTTAAGCACCTTACAGTTCCAGGCTGAAACCCTTCTTAGCTTAAACATAGTAAATAACTTGCCTATAAAGTCAAATACTCCATTTTAAATATTAGCAGCTGGTAGCACCAGCATATGTTGACTTTATTATGGATTATTCTCATGTGGCACAAATAGCAAGAATTGTAGAGTTTAAAAGTAAAAGCTCCAAATTAATCTTTAAATGCTTTAACCAAATATCAAGGCTTTTCTGCAAAAGTCTAAATAAAATCTTTATCTGTGCTTAGAAGCTCATGCAAATGTATTCAAAATGTACTCTCTGGATCTCTTACCATGGCAGATTGGAAGCTGCTAAAACAAATACAAGATCATCAGATCGGGCCAAGCCATCCATCTGTACCAGTAATTCTGTTTTCATCCGCCGACTTCCTTCATGTTCACCACTACCAAGATTCAGAGAAATATTATTTGCTCAGTGCATTAAAGTAATCATCTTTATTTATACAGTGTCATTCACAGCAACTGAGCCCTTGTCACAGTTTTGCCCCAGTTCAAAGCATGATTAAGCTCCATTAGCTAACATCTAAGCATTAAAATCAAGCTTTCTAATGATTACTTAAATGGACTCTTTTCAGTGCATTAAAGTGAGGAGAATTCACTATTACTGAAACCAAAGAAAATTTTTTTTTTCTTCAGATTAATCTCCATGCAGTGTTGATGTTTACTGGAAAACAGCTAAGGCTTTGATTGATCGATCTATGTAGGAGAATTTTTATAATGTGATAGTTGCCATTAAATAACTAATACACCTACCTATATCAGGAGAACTACTGGCATTTTTCTGTGAGTTAACTTTAAGCGGCCACATGAAGATACACCTACTACTGAATTCAATATTTTGCAAAATGTTCTATCAAAAGCAAACAGAAAAATATGCCAAACTGAAATGTATTTAAAAATGGGGCAGAAACCACACAGAAAGGATCCTTCCTCAAAAAGAGAAGGGGAACTTAAGCAAAGTGCTAAGAATGCTGGCCCTGATCCAGGTAACCAATTTTGCAGGAAACCAGTTTGAACCCTTGGTCCCAGATGTGGAGTTCTTGGAAACTCCTGGATCAAACCCAGAGAAAACATCAGGGCCTTAGATGGTAAGAGCTACAATTCAGGTTTAATGGCTTATTTCTGCAAAAGCATCCACACATCAGTGCCAAGTCAATATTTAATAAGGATATGTTAAAATAACAACATAATCTTAGATAAAAATCCTTATTAAAATATATAATCCAGTGATGTTAATGAGAGCTTTTAAAAGTATATATGAAGGCAAAATTTGGCCTATAATTTGTAGCTATTAACTGACAATTATTACAAGCTGTATCTTTACGATATAGCATATTCTATTTATACATCTTTGTAAGCATATAATTTACAGTACATAAAATCCACTGTAATGGGCTCCTAATGGTTGTAACAATATTTTTATATTTCTCCTGCTTCTTCCCCAGCCCTAACCTTTTCAATTTGTTTTTAACTATAAACTGTCTACACCATGGATGACAATAATAACATCCTCCCATTCCTGTACCTGGTAGTCCTGACAATACCACCAAAATTTGTCTCATTAATGAAAATGCCATTCCACCGTCTACACTCCATCTTACCCTGCTATGCCTAAGCCTGTCCAAAGTGTCACAAAATCAGCTGCTTCTTACTCGCCTCCAACAAGTCATCTGTTGTTTCCCCCCCACTGCCTTTATTTCCACTTCAAATCCTGTATTTTAAACTACATCACCACTGGTTATACACTCTTGCACCTCCCTCCTCAGAGTCTTGCTGGACCCATAGTCCCTTGCTAATCTTCACACAACCTATCTTTCACGCTTGCTTCTCTACTGATCTCATCTACTGTGAATGAAACAACCACTACATCTAGCCCTTTAAATGCCCATAGCGTATGCAACACTTTCATGAAGCGGTACTTTTGGAGCTGACAGGCATTCTGACAATAGCACACTGCGAGGCTCCTAAAGTTGACAACAGAACAGAAGAAAAATTGCTTAATAAAAAGTCAAGAAAATTACCATTATCACTCAAAGTAATTATAATGGCAATAAAATCCAAAAGACAAGTCTTCCAGGGGCCCAATCATGCTCCTGTTGAAGTTTATGGAGTAGCCTCAGGCTTCAGTTTAGCTAAGATTTGTTTCTAACAGGTACACTCTATGATTAAACATTGGTCAGCACCTAAACACACACACTATTGAAAAGATGCAGTAAAAGGGGGACAAATATTCTCCCAGAGCCACAGGAAGTGGTCTCATCAGTTACCCAGAAGCAGTGCCTCTCTGACTCATAACTGACTCCAGCTCATCCAAGAAAATTGTGGAAGGAGCATGGTACCGGGCAAGCTCAAATAACACCTGTTTAGAGAGAAGAGGAAATGTGAAAGAAAAGATAAACTAACACAAAAAGGCATTAAGGGCCACTGGCACAGAAGATAAGTAACAGCACCCACATTCCAAACTTCTAGGACAAAAAGGAATATCTGTTGGGAAAAAGCTCTGGGTAGGCTGAGGGTCCCCGAATCCTTTCAAATTCTGAAAGGTTTGTAAAGGAGTTATAAAGAACACAGCCTTGTAATCCTGTCTTTATATGTCAATCTTTCTGGCTAAATCCTATCAGAGTACCCTGTGAATAATAGGATAGAAGAAAATGATCCATCAGAGGATTCTGGGAACTCCTAAATTGTTATCAGAGATTAAACATCCATCTTTTGTTGTTGCTCCATTTGTAGTTTTTTTAAATAAGGATTTGAGAAAAAAAATTTACAAGTCAGCTGAACCATAATGAAACAAAATGGACTGATTCTCTTGATAAGAATCAAGCAGTTCTTTTGTTTTTCCTGGTGAAAACAAACATAAACTGCTTGAATAATCAAGATTAAAAAAATGGAATATTAAGCTGACAAAAAATCTGGGTGTGCCCTTTGGATAAGGAAGTTTCATCTATTTTTCTGTAAACATGGAGTGGCTTAAATTAGCAGTAAGAACATATTGTCGGTTCTTCTTCAGTGAAGGGTTCTTTGAGTTTTTAAATAAATATCACTAACAATATATATTAATCCAGCACTTTTTGATATGAACACTTAAAAAAACAAATTAAAAAAGACATATATTATTCTCTCTACACTTTGGATATGAAGCACAGGGTTTAAATTATTTGCTCAGAGTCACAAATAGTCCATGACCAGCCTACAATTTTACTACAAATCTAAAATATAAAATCACACCAATACAGCTGAGAACTGAGGAAAACAGGATGAGCAGACATGCCCCCACATGACCACAAAACCCACGTATACTTCACACTTCAGAAGACTCCTGCACCAGCCTCATGTGATTTTAGGATATAAATTCACACAATACTTTTCTTAGAGCTGTCCTGATCCACAATCTTATTTCATTTTTGGATTCTGCCAAAAACTCAACTAAGGGTAAAATGCCACAAGTTCAATATCATTGCAAATGCTGCAGCATGTTCACAAAAACCTTTTGGATTATGGTGTCAAAAACCAGACTGTCCCATCTCTACTCCTGCCAGAAGGGAAACTTCTAGGAAGCTACTGAGACAGATGTCAAGAGGATCAATAACATAGGAGGTGAATGTCAGAAGAAAAATGTGCCATTTTAAAGGACAAAGGACACATGAAGAATAATTACGTTGCAGACAGAGCCTAAATTTCAAGACAGATTAACAATGCTTGTAGTGCCATTTGCCAAGTGCAATCTGTTACGATTATTCATTTTCAAGAGCTCTGTATCTATCCAAAGTGTAAGAGATGAGCGTAAAGGAAGGCTAAGAGCCTGTGGATTTCTTACACTGAAATGGTGGACATTATGGAGAGATTAGGATGGGCACCTCAGGGCAAGGATGCTAAACCTGAATCCCCCAATTTTTTTATACCATAGTTGAGCCATGCATGCTACTTGCTAATCTATATGCAAAAATACTTTACCAAACTACCTTCTTTAAAACAACATTACGTCTGCATTTGACCATCAGATCTTTGTGACAATGGAATTTTTTGGCAATTCTGTGCCCTGAAGACTAAGAATAGTAGGGAACTTGGGAATCCAAACAACATTTTGTAGGGAGCCTATGAGCCAACCCTTGCAGAAAGGATGTCAAGCACTTTGAAGGGGTCACTAAGCAAACACTATTTCAGTTAGGAAGCCTGCTTGCCTGTCTGTTAGTCAGTGAGTAAAAAATTTTTGCTGCCTTCAGGACATCTGCTTCATCTCACATCACAGAACTAAAATTCCACAGCAAGAACCCATTGTGAGACTTCTGCAGAAGTGATGTCATTCCCATTTTAAGAACTAGATACAAGCAGAGTCACATGTTTTGTCCAAGACAGGAAAGATTATGAGTATCAGAGGAATACATACTTTCCAGTTCTGTGTTAAACTCCAGTTCTTTAAGTGGGAACCTAATATTTATTAAAGTATAACAAATGAGATAATAATTCTTACCCGGACAAGTTTTTCTGAATCACCCCTCCATTTGCTGACAATGGTGGATGCTGATATGTTGAAAAAGGTTGTATTGCACTCTGTGGCAACAGCCTTAGCAAGCAAAGTTTTTCCAGTACCTACAAACAACAGCATTGAAGAAATTCATTCTCTAAAGAAATATAATGTAAATGTTTGAATACTTCCCCTCATCCTACTACCAGTCAGATAAAAACAGTAAAATAGAAAAAGTCATAGAATCATTGAATGGTTTGGGTCAGAAGGGACCTCTAAAGGTCACCTAGTCCAACCCCCTTGCCATCAGCAGGGACATCTTCCACTAGATCAGGTTGCTCAGAGCCCTGTCCAACCTGACCTGGAATATTTCCAGGGATGGGGCATCTACCACCTCTCTAGGCAACCTCTTCCAGTGTTTCACCACCCTCATTGCAAAAAATTTATTCCTTCTATCTAGTCTCAATCTCCCCTCTTTTAGTTTAAAACCATTACCCCTTGTCCTATCGCTACAGGCCCTACTAAAATCTCTGTCCCCATCTTTCTTCTAAGCCCTCTTTAAGTACTGAAATGCCACAATAAGGTCTCCTCGAAGCCTTCTCTTCTCCAGGCTGAACAACCCCAGCTCTCTCAGCCTGTCCTCATAGGAGAGGTGCTCCAGCCCTCTGATCATTTTGTGGCCCTTCCAGGATTGTCTGGAGAAACTCAGGTAATACAGCATCACAAATGCATTCCCCAAATTCTGAAGTACCATGTGCTGAAATGGTCAGATGCCGCCTGCGGCAAGTACATCTAAACATTCACAGAAGCAAATGGAGTTTACTGCAGCGACAGCCTTTGCAGCCTGACGCAGGCGGTACTTGTGCCCTCTGTCCTCTCTCAGCCACACTCATGGTGGTAGTGCTTGTGTCAAAGGGGAGCAGAGGGAGCACTGAAGCTGTGCTGACATGGAAAACACTCAGCTAGCACAGCAGAGGGCAAAGCTTCCACCTCATTTCCAAAATAACCCCCAAATGCAGAAGAAAGGAAGGTAATTTTCCTTAAGAAGGTGAGCTCATACCAGATTTATTCACATTTCATAAGATCAGGTCACGCCAAACTTGATTAATATGGTCCAAGCTGAGTAAAAACAGAGATATGAGTTCTAACTCCCTGAATTGTTAGTATAAGCACTGTTTTTGGAAGATTCAGCAGTAGAAATAGTCAAGGGTTGTGAGAAAGGCAAACAGGCAGGTCTGAGCAGCAGAGACAGATGTAATCATCCAACATTGTCTCCTTTTATTTCACATTACGGAACATGTTCTTCATTAACACATTTGATCTAATTAGCATCAATGATTTATCCATGGGACAAAACCAGAAGCAGTGGTAAACAAACGGATATGGTACAAAGCTCTCCATACCTGGTGGTCCATACAGCAATAATCCTTTCCAAGGAGACAGAATGCCAGTAAACAGCTGTGGGTACTGTGGAAACAGAAAAGGAATTCAGGGATTAAAAATGTATCATCTATACAAAATGCAAGGGATTCTAACCCCTACCTCCACTGCTCCTAACGCATTCAGGAAACCTAAGAAATTTGAAGAGAGGGGGATAAAACCCCTCCAAAATTATATAATATATATGATCAGAGTACTGAGAAAAAGACTGTATTTACTATTTGAAATCTGTTTTAAGTGAATTCTTCAAGTGCAATTGGTTTGGTATTCTCTTCTATAAGTCATTTTCCATTGAATTAATATAGGCCAAATCCAGCACCTCTTACATTGCCAAAGGTGCCAAAGAATAGGACCCAACGCTTATAATTTTAATATTAAAAGGTCATTTTCCTATAGGAGAATGTGTATGCCGTTGTCAGATGAAACAGGATCGGGAATAGTTCTAACACAAACTGCCTACAAAAGCACAGAAATAGTGAGAACTCTAAAACACCACTGTAATTACAAGGAAAATGCTAACAAGCCCAACACTGGTTTTTTCAAATTCCAAGCATTCTTGGGAACCTACATGATCTATATGTATTCACTTGGATTTCATTCAGGTACCATGACTCAGGTGCAAAGCATTTGTTCCAGAACCTTAAATGGCTTCTTTAAGATTCCCTCTGCTCAGAATTAGAGTAAGTTAATAGGGTTTCATGAGAAGAAGTGGGGTCATTAAGAAGTGGCATTAATAATGTTTCGCATAGTTGTTGCGTAAAAGTAATCTTGCATCAGCTTGCATAACTTGAATATTATCAGGCATACATCACAGTTGGACTCGATGATCTTAAAGGTCTTTTCCAACCTAAGCAATTCTATGATTCCATTTAGCGCCTTACCCTTATGGGATAAACAACTGCTTCCTTGACGAGCCTTTTAGCTGCATCCAGTCCAATAATATCATCCCACTTCACGTTTGGATTATGGAGATAAATGTCCTGCAACACATATCGCATCCTGTTAGTAAAACTTCTTCTGCACTATGACCTCTGGCAAAGTAAAGAATCAACTCAGTTATAAGAGTGCTATTAAGTGATACAAACTGTATTACTTAATCCTATGTACTAGGGACCTCCCAAGAGGAAAGCATACACAGCAGTCATTTCTACAGAGCTGCTACATTGTGCGTTGCTTCCCCTCAAGCCCCTAGTTTCCCTAAGAGCATATACACTGCCAAATGTATATGCTGACCAGATCTGTTTCTCAGAACTGTTTTCTATTAGTTGGTTTTAGTAACCAACTAACATATGAAGAGATATCATGATGTGAAGGTTCACCAACCCTAATATTTTGTCTCTGATGCTGGCAAGTATTAGACATTTAGAAAAAAGTATAAGCAATAGGAGTGACATGTTTGTTCATATTTACATACACCAACGTCTGCAACTGAAGGACTTTGATAATTAAAATTACATCTTAGACTTTCAGTTCAAATACCCTTTGACATTCATTCTTCAGTGAATTTCTCTTACCTCTTTTTTGAACATGCTTGTTCTGTAGCAACAAATTTCACAGTTTAATCATATGCGATGTGAAAATATTTTTGTTTTAAACTTGATGCTCAGTAACTTTATGGCTGCACCCATTACTTATGTTATAAATAACAGTGAAAAAATGGTATTTACTCCACACTATACAAGATTTTATAAGCTGCAAGAAAAGCTGTAAGAGACTCTGTAACAGGAGGAAAATTTTCCCCTAAGCATCTATCAAAAGATAGTCGGTAATTAGTCTATGCCCTGAAGCACTCACTAAATTAATTTCATTTAATTCATCAAACTTTCCAAGTCTTCTATGAATCTTTCCATTTGCCTTAATAATATTTTGTGGCTTTGTGTTCCAGAGACTAATTGTTCCGCACATAATATCATATCCTCAATACAAATACTTGGGATAAATTCTACTCTCCAATAAAAACAGGCAGTCCCCAGAGACTGAAGAAAAATTATGTGCTTATATCTGAGGGGAAAATTTGATTTAATACAATTAGAAATATTATTTATATAGAGTAGATTACACTTTCCCATTCTATTAACAGCAAACTAAGATGAATCAGATTTATGATGCTAAGTAGAGACTTCCATAACTGTTTCCAAATTAAATTAGATTGTGTTGTGAAATAGATACCACATGCTATTTATTTTTATTGATTTACACAGTGTTGATTACCATAGCAACTAGGAACATACCAGCACAATTTAAAAAACATACAATAACAGAGGTTAAAGCAACCCCATTGCTTTTTGCTAAAGTAGGAGCAAGAACAACACTATTTTAAAGGTTTCCCATAAATTAAAAAACAGACAGGAATTGAAAGGAATGAGAATTTTCTTTCTTTAAGGTTGGAAACTTCTTAGACTTCAGTTCTACTAAACTGCAAACTTGCAGACCAAGAATTAGGGCCATACCCAGCTATAAAAATCAGTCAGCAAAAGTCTCCCAGGCTTTTTAAACAGCTGATTTTAAGTATGTGGGAGCAACAGCTGATGCCATTTCTGATGCTTATATCCAGAGTCACAAGACTATCAAATACTGTGATACTATGAAGCCTTTTGGACAAGTACCTCGTGGGGTTTGGGAGGTGATGCACGCAAATCATCTACCTGCTTTGTAGCCAGGCTGATCCCCAGTAGCCCCCAGGGCCTGTTTGCTAGAGAGCACCTCAACCCGCAGGTGAAATGAAACGGTGCTGACAATGTTGGGATTCCCTCCCGGTGCCAAACTGCACATCCTGGAAGAATCCCCAGTCTGCCCTGGGATACAGTGTATTATTGATGCTGCTCATGCAGCTCCTGTGCTGGGATGAGAGAAGGGCACTGCTTGCAGAGCCTACAGCGATAGCATCTCTCAACTGCACCAAGCGAGAAAAGACAAGGATTCTGGATCATGCAGGCAGTGCAAAGCAAGGCACAGGACCAGCATTATGAACAATGCAGGAATATCAGGGTTTAATAATTTTGGTACATGGTATCTAGTAGATACACTCAGGATATTACCATCTGTCCTGGTTTCAGCCGGGATGGAGTTAACTGTCTTCCTAGTAGCTGGTGCAGTGCTATGTTTTGAGTTCAGTATGTGAAGAATGTTGATAACACTGATGTTTTCAGTTGTTGCTCAGTAGTGTTTAGACTATAGTCAAGGATTTTTCAGCTTCTCATGCCCAGCCAGGGCACCTGACCCAAACTGGCCAACGGTGTATTCCATACCATGTGACGTCCCATCTAGTTTAGGAACTGGGAAGCGGGGGTGGGGAATCGCCGCTCAGAGACTGGCTGGGTGTCAGTCGGCACGTGGTGAGCAATTGCCCTGCGCATCATTTGTACATTTCAATCCTTTTATTACTACTGTTGTCATTTTATTAGTGTTATCATTATCATTATTAGTTTCTTCTTTTCTGTTCTATTAAACCATTCTTATCTCAACCCAGGAGTTTTACTTCTTTTCCTGATTTTCTCCCCCATCCCACTGGATGGGGGGGAGTGACTGAGCGGCTGCGTGGTGCTTAGTTGCTGGCTGGGGTTAAACCACAACACCGTGATACTGGTACACCATGCACACTGAATACAGCCCAATCCCTTGAATGGAAACTGCACCCACAGAGTTGAATCAAGATTTTCCCCACCATTTGATCACAGTTAAATAATATATTAGATAATAGTTGGTATTAGCTAATATATTTAAATCTCTCTTTTCAGTGAAGTACTGTACATTTTCTGTAGCAATAAGAACAAAGGCAAAAGCTATGACAGTCTCATGAGTACAGCACAATTAGATTACATGTTCCCCATCAGAAAGGAATGGTCTTAATTACTTCCTCCCACTGTGTATCAGAAAGAAACATTCTTATATGTGAAGAAATGACTTGTTGGGAGTTGCATGATAGGAGAAATAGCTTGCACACTCAAGGATAAGCACTATCAGTGACAGTAAAAAGAAACAAACAGCATTCTCAGATGACAAAGATAACCAAGATCTCTATACAACTGAAACGGAGATCAGATCTTACTTTGCTTACAACTGTTGCAAGTTCTCTCATCTCACCAGTCATGCCAATAAAAGCACTAAGGGGTTTTAGTAACCGTTCCTAAAAAAGACAAACATAAGTTCTTGTCAGACTTCAATTATTTTTAAACAGACAAGCTATGAAAAAGCTTCAAAAAAGCTGATACATCAAAATAATATCAACTTTTAAAGCTGTAAAAATATTGATAATAATAAAGATTTTGAAGTAAGCCATATTTGCAGTAACTCATCTTTTCATCTTACAGAATCTAATCCTGAATAACATTAAAATGAGCAGCTCTCTTACTCCACATGTAGTCCTAAACATGCCCTACATAGATTAAGAGGAGTGAAAAATGTAAATATGGTTCACCACTTTGCCACATACTCCATTTGAAAGTCTCTTCAAGTGTAGCAGTTGCCAGGTGGAGTGGCACTGTGTAAGCTGGATACACTGTCCTAGAAGCTATGGCTTGTGTCAAGGAGGGATTACTGAAAATTTTCTGTCTCAACCATCTAAGCTCTGTTCTTGCCTCAGCTGAGGTCAACACTAAATAACATACTGAATTCAAAGGCACCAGAATTTCATCCTCAGATGTTCTGTGGGTTTCTGCAATTTTTTTTTGTGAACCATAAGGTATCACCTGTATTTGTTGTCTTGTTAAAAGAGGAAACAACTGTCAACAAATTAGACCAGTATCAAGTATGACTGTCCACTCAAAGGAAATACACCACTCAGAAATCTAAGCCCTTTTTTAGCACTTGGGAACAAAGACAACATCATTGCAGCATTTTGTTTCGTTCCTGGTTATATAAAACTGACGATCTTGTTCATTGGATGGAAATATAAACAGAAACACTTACTGAAGGATCTGGATCACAATTAAGGCTGTTCAAGGCTATTCCATTTGACGATACTTTGACAGTATCCTGAATCATCCCATGGAAGTCAATCACTTGGCCCTAAAGGAGAAAATAATGTTTTGATAGGCTTTAACTGTTAAAACTGCAGTGGACCAAATTTTGCTTGCCATTACAGCGATTAGTTTCCTTACTGCACATACAGTCCTAAATACGGCAAAAACTGACCACAGAGTCTGTGGTAGCAATGGGAAGTGAACATACATCTCCTCAGTCACTGCAACAATTTAACTGCCGAGCCTCCTACCTCATTCAGGAATCTCAAATTTTTCTTCAATTTTAGCTATTACCACTGGATTTTCAGACCAGAAATATTTTTCCTTCTTGATGATGTTTGAAATACTATTTAATGCAAGCAGAGCCTTCTATGCTAAGAATTACTGCCCAAATCATAAAATTGACCCTTCAGCTAATTATACAGGAACACTTTATATAAAAATAGACATAAAAAGCTCGCATTTGATATTTGTGAAAAACTGTCATGTGTTTTTTCTACATACACATTTCTATCATAAATCAGATACTAGGCTTCCACCTACCCTTCTTGAGTGAGTGCTGTCTCCTCCAGTTTTGTTGATTGCTGAGATGCTTAAGCCAAAGTCAGTTTGCTCCAGAGTAACTGCATTGTCATTATTCTGAAGAAAAATCAATTTAAAAACAGATGTGTTGCCAAGTAGATGAGTTGCAGATATCCCATTATAGGTATCATCCCACCTCTTCATATATGTCCAGATGAGCTGTATCATTATACGGAAGTTGCAACAGTAATCCCATATTTGTCAGACATTTAGTTAGACTTCATCTGACTGCAGACAGCAGTGATGAAAGCCATGGCTCTAGAGCTCAGCATTCAAGTTATTTCATGCGCATTATTATTATTATTACATTTCATTCTAAGTTGTAGAAATCTGCATTTTACATAGCTATGAGAAGAAACACTAAATGAACAGTGGAAACAACAGGCAAGTATGAGGCACAGCATGTCAACTCGGAAATGAGGAGCCATTTTAGGATTATAAATTACTTTGACATTCACTTCATAGCAGTCGTTGCTGTAGTGTCCAAAAGCTGTTTTTTAAAGGGTGAGAGAACTGGTCAGAGATGAGATCCTCTCTATGCAGGAATATGGACAAGGACTTTAAAAAAAAAAAAAAAAAGAGAGAGACTCTCCTTCTTGCAGTTCCTCAAAAGCTGTAACAGACATGGTGCTTGCCCACCAACCTGCTGTTCCTGCTCCCTCCTCTGTGAGGGATGGTAATAAAGTAGTTTTCACACCAATCTTACCAAAATGAGACTCACAAACCTGAAAATTACAGAGCCAAATTGCTCCCCCAATCTCAAACCCCTTATGCACTGTGAAGATGCTTGCAGCTGACACCAGACCTTTTTTACTTGGTTTGTCTTGCTTCCTGGCACTAAAGGATTCATCTACTGGCATTATTGGGAAAACTCTGATTGTTTTCAGTATAGTTTGGATTATATGACTCCTTTTCCTCTAATTTTTGCCTATGACTTGCTCCCCAACTCACAGCCAGAAAGTATATTCTCCTGAAGTCTTGCATCTATAATCCTTATAGAATCTATAATCCTTTACAGAATTAGTAAAACCCACTAGTTATACAACTAATTGTGTAACTCGGATCTTTTTGCTGCCTGTAGCCTTTGAAAATAAAATCACATTAATTTCAACTGTAATGCTGCCAAGATAAACACTTTTAAACCTGTTTGGGGTTCTCCTTGGTGGATGATTTAAATTCTGTTGTACTCCCAGGTGAAGTTTTTGACAACGGTCGTTGCACTGTCTGATGCTTGAGCCTTGGGAGATTCTGAGAAGAGCTTGCTGCCCTAGAATTAAAAAAATACTATCTTGAAAGGCTTTCAGAACTTCATTTTTCCTTCAAAATACCAAAAGATTAAAAGGCAGAGTTTTCAAATAAAGCAGTTTTGGGCTAACTTTGCTCCCACTGAAGTTAAGGCATCAATTTCAATCACAGCAAAGTTCAACGCTTACTGCTTTCAAACAGGTTACCCTACCTTACCCACACTGCAGAAATTTTGCAAATTGTCTCCATCTCTATTTTGGAAAACGTCTCTATTTTCCTCAAAAAGATACAGAAAAATGCACCACGCTGTCAGCAGCGTGACTCTAGGCTTTACTATTTCTATGGTATCATAACATTACTTTAACCATGCTGCATATTGCTTTTACAGGAAAATTTTCTGCCCAGAAAACCCCCCCACGCATTTCTCTTACCTTCTTGGTCTTCCTCCAGTTCTCAGCTGTTGTTTATTTTCTGCTGTGGCAAAATTAAGATTAAAATGGAAAATAATTAAGGATATAAAAAAGGGCAACTTGATTTTCTGCACCCCCCCGCTTCAAACATATTTTTGAGCACACATTAATGACCTTGGAAATAACAATGCATAAACAGGAACAGCATGATTATAAGCAATGCAAGCTTGCAAAAATATTTTGAAAACAAACTGATATTGGAGCAAGCAGTTTGGCTTCAGGCTTATTAAATTTTAGGCTC
Organism: Buteo buteo; assembly: GCF_964188355.1. NCBI lineage: Eukaryota > Metazoa > Chordata > Aves > Accipitriformes > Accipitridae > Buteo > Buteo buteo. The sequence continues at coordinate 4,303,349 of NC_134204.1, forward strand.
ATTCAATCTTTGGTTTCTTTGCTTACATTTTAAAACCAGTATCGTTTTCACAGTAAAACAGACACTACCAGAAATTAGATGAAGCACAATAAACTAATTTAATAGATGTCAAAGAATGCTTTTTTAATGCTAATAATTTTTTTTCATTGCTGAATTGGGAAATAAGAATTTACCTCACTCTTCTTAATAGTAATTTTATCGTGTTCAACATACCAAGACAGGATAAATGTCACGTTGCAATGGTGGTTATCAAACTATGTTATTTTTTGCACTTATATCATTTGAAACAATTTCTGCCAAAGAAAAGCTTTTTTCACAAAATGTCAAACTCACAAAGCCCAGATGTGAACTCATAAAGCCAAGGGTTTGTATCATACTAGCGTGCACCTAGTTGTTCCATTACTAGTGGGTAATGGGACTTTTAAGCAGTAGCTTGGATAAGCTAAGTTATAATATTTCATTTAAGCGTTTAAGTTTTAAATTGAAACTTAAATCTAAAATAGAACAGACTTACTATTCTCTTCCCATGAGAAGGAAGTGAATAGATCTATGCCACAATACTTTGCACTTACATAGCATTTTCCAATATCAAAGCAGCTTTTAAGAAACAGAAAAATATCATCTTCTTGTCCCTCTACAGAAAGAGAGAAGCAAGAGCAGGAGGGCTCAAAGCTCCATCTCTCAATTCTTATGTCCTATGTGCTAGAACTATAGCTCCGTAACTGTAAGAGAGTTCAAACATTAAACACTGACATACACGAGAAGGGCGGTGAGCATACCGGGCAAATACACATTTCAGGCTTTGGAAACAAAAGCTTTCTTTTTGGAACACAGCCACATACCAGTGTCCAGGACCTTTTTGGTAATTTTAGGATACTTTTGAAATTTTACAAAGTAATAGCTTTCATATTCCATCAAAATTGTCTCAAGATCAATGTTGTCACAAACTTCAAAGCCACGTAAACTTAATTTCGTCTCTTGTTCCAAAGCATTTGCAGCATCAACATACCTGGTAATTTCAAAAAAACAAAGACCGAAAAACTGAGAGTCATTAGCCTATTCTGATTTCTGAGAGAAAAAGCAAACGATGGCATTAGTAAGTAGATGGTGTTTTTACTTTTATTTTAACTCTATTTACGAAAAAGCATAAACTCTATTTAAAAACCCTTTCCTGATTACTCTAAAGTATTTTTAAATTATATAGGACATTTTTTTTCCAGAGACTGAAACAATTTAGCAAAGTATACTGCCAAGATACGTAATAGTAGTTTATTTCTTACAAACATCAAACCAAAGGGCCATGCTGCCCATCCACCCAACAGAGGACAGAAGGACACATTACGGGAGGTCAGACACACACAAACCCTCAAATGTAGAGCACTATTGTTTAAAAAAACATACCCTTCCTCCATTAAATAATGCAAAATTAGAATGAGGAGATTTTTTCGACGAGCTTCTGTTCGCATCTCATCCTGTGAATTAAGACAGAACTCTAGATCAAAAGTAATATTCTCTTTATTGCTGTAAACAGCATCTAAATGTAGCCTGTGGAAACAAACAAATTAAGACAACAGCATGTAAGAACTGTAAAACAACTCACTGTTAATAAACAGAAGGAAAGTGGTTTTCAACGTAATTTTTCTTACACATTATCAGGGCTACTGGGTGGGTAGAAACCTTTTCCTGGGGAAGAGAAAATTACTTTCAGGTTGAAAAAATAACTTACTTCCCTTACTATGGTTATGGATCTCCAACATGTTCAGGCTGCTGCGAATTTCAGGGTAGGACTCTTGCAGACCTTATGCACAGTGTCTCCAAGGGCTGTGCAAGGAAACCTCATGCTGCAGCATAGCTATGTCCTTCCCTTGCAACTAGAAACCTGTTTTCTTACTGCTTGGAGACGGTGGGATGGAGAACATGTCTGGGATCTGCACCACTAAACTACAAAGACCAGCTGTGCCACTGTTGGCACCTCCTATTTCATGGGCCTCAATATATAAACACAACAAGCAAAACACAGAGCACTTGAAGAATCAGTAGTTTGGGATAACACAAAACTTGCCCAATTTTAACATAGGAGTGACCAAAGTCAGGTCCCAACATGCAGAAACTTCAATATGGAGTCAGTCCCATGGATTTCTTCACACAGATTGGAGAACCCAAATTCATTCACAAATGGTTCAGCAATAAAAACAAGGCAGTGTAAAACATCTTTGTCATCGTTCAGTGAACCTACATCTGGGGGAGCATGAAGCACAACATAAAGTAGACCAAAAGGGGCAGTGGAAACAGAAATCTTTTAAGATACTGGAACAAAGCCTTACTCCAATGGAACATGCCATATATGCTGAGTGTCTGCAGACAAACCCTGAGATTTTAGGGTCATAACAGAAGTTGCTACAAGGAAAGCTCTAGAAATCAGCATATTGACTTTGGTCTGACTCACTGGGATTTGAAGCTGGCACCACAGGAAAAGCAGGTATGGCCAAACCCACATTTAGGCAAATAAATTATTTCCTTTCTCTTTTAGGATGCTGGCATTCAGCATTGGCAGTTGGACTCGATGATCCTTATAGCTCCCTTCCAACTTGAGATATTCTGTCATTCTGTGATTACCTAGGAGGACCCAGTGTGAGCATGAAAGAGTGGCACTTATTCAGTGGATAAGGAAAGAGCAGTAGTTTCTGTTGCTTGCAGAGCACGTATATATTCCTGATCACAGTAATGCAGACACGGACTCCCACTTCCACCCCCAGTTTCCCTCCCTTCTACCCCAGTCAAACAGTGCCTGCATCCATCCCCAAGAAAACACCTAGCCCAAGTGTTAGGAACCTGCAGGTGACAAACCCACACGTCTTTGTCCTCTTCATACTGGAAACAGAGCCCCAGTGTCTGTAGCAATGACTTCTGCTGTTCTCTGCCAGTGCCTGGCACACAAACAAGCCAAAGAATTACTACTGACCAAGGTTTATGTTTTTAAATCCCACAAGATGCCTAAAAGGAATATCCACATGGAAAGACAATTACCCTATCGTTGCTGGTCTCTTGGAAGGAAGCATCATTATAGTAAACTGCGGATACTGGAGAATCATTTATTCCTACAAGCAAAGGTGCTTTTGGGTGGTGCAATGTACTGCAAAACCAACTTACCTCTTTACGTGCCCTTCTGTTGTCAGATTAGACCTACCTGCTCCCTCTGCTCGGTACACAGCAATGGATATCATATAGCATTCTGCTGCTAATTTAAACATTTGAGATAAAACAATAGCTGATTGTGCTATTTTAAAACTAATACCTCTCCGTGTGTTTGCCAACCTGTGAAAAGTACTGGGTAGGGCAAGCGAAAGGTCTCCCAGTATAGCAGGTATTTTCTGGGATGTTTGCTTCAGACGTGGGGCCATCTAGTGACACAACTAAGAAAGGGCTCTGGGGTTTGCTTTTAACGTTTCCTGCGGGGTGAAAGTATATTTGTATTTCACATATTAATAAAAAGATTGGTAGAATCTTCATTCTGGTTTCCTAGAGAGAAGAATCAAAGTGGGTGGGGAAAAGGGAAGCAACCATAGCCCACTTCTAGCCTTTACTACCTTTGAAACCCTCTTGATAAAGTTACACAGCTGCTCTGTTTCTTGAGTCCATAAGGAAGCTACTCTTTGCCTTTCAGTGGTGGTACAAAGATGATTTTTCCAAGCCATTTTAGAGAGAAAGAGTGCTGTGTGAATGTTTGGTAGATCAGTAACTCTTGAATGAAGTAAACTGGTTCCTGAGAGGTGCTGCAACAAGAAATGAACCAATTTTGAGAAGTGTCATAGGCAAAGAGAAAACACTGACACCCTGGGATGAAAGGATCTTTTCCTTATTATTTTGAGGTGCTGGTGTTTGGAAAACAGATTTTGAATTGCGGACCTTTCACCATTTCTTCTGGATGATCTGAATCTCCCAAAACAGGCTTGGAGGTGCAAGAAGGAAGCTGGAGTTGTCACTTGCTGACAGTCCCACCTCTACATTCTTCTAAATGCAACTGGTCCTGCTGTTTTATGCTGAGAAAAATTAACTGTTGTGTTTACCACATATCAAAAGGCAAGATCACAGCTACCTCTGAATATTTAAACACAGTATGAAAACACAGTGGTTGCCACAGAAGACAAACACATCAGGTGTTTCATGTTCGAGTATTTACAGTAATACTCTGATGAGAAAGGAATTGCATCTGCCTGATGAGCTGACAGGGCTCATAATCCATGCTCAGAACTATCCTTGAAAAGAGTTTGTATTCTGCTGTGTCTTCTGCTGCTGTTCATCCCACTAGGTTACTTCTGCTATCCCTAAAGGCATTTTAAGTTCTAGTATAAATACTGCTGGGCGGCATCTCAAGTATTTCAAGCAGAGACTTGCTTTGGGTATAGGATAACATTGTGTCTATGTCTGGGCAACCCACTTCAACCTTAACATAGAAATGTTCTTCTTGTTATGTTGACCAAGCAGAAGCAAAAGCAAACCTTTACATCAAAAAAGAGCCCCATCTAAAAATCAGAAGATAGTTTAGACTGAGAGGTTCATTCTGTCTTTATCTTGTGTTAATAGGAATGCAAAAAGCAATGATTAATTTGAGAAGTCAGACATCTGTCCAAAGAAAATTAACTAAGTCGTTAATCAGCTAATCAACTGACAGACTTGCTTTAGATTGGATCTAAAAACTGAATAGAAATACCGAAACCTCTGATCCCAGTTCTGTGAAGTTTCTATCGACAAAAATTGAGGACGTTTCAACATGTAACAGTTACCAAATCATAAATCTTGCGAGTCAGTGGTGCACAGACCATTGCTTGCTTGACTAATCCCACAAAGCCACGTCTCCTGCCTCTCACCAGTCGTCTTCTACCACATACCCTTTCCAAGAGGTAGGTGAACCTCTGCACATGCCAGTGCCACCAGCAGCTTTAGCTGTCTACTTATTTGCCCACTCTGGTCTCCTTTCCTGACCCCCACTGCAAATAGGTCCACAAAACAACGTGCCTGCCACGGTACAGACAGATACTAACACTGCCCAGGACTTCTGCTGCGCTTAGAGAGGAAATGGTAAATCTTACATGGCATGAAAAAAACAGGAGTACTTACGAGTGCAAAGTTACTTAAAATTCAGTTTAGCTTTATAGTGATTTAGCCTTTCTGTTTAATTAGTATTTAGAATTGCATGTTGTTTATAGCCACTGGTATTTCAATAGAAGTTTAAGTGTTTAAAGTTTAATAAGCTTCCATTCTTAAAAGAACAAAAAATGTATGTAATTAAATTTTCAATTACTATAGGGGGTTTGGGGTCCATGCAATTAATAAAAGCTTAAGGCACTTAAGCATGATCTTGTTTTAAAAACTAAATAGTTGAGCACTTAACTAATTAGCTCCAATGCTTATACTGTATTTTATTTATTTCTAGCTTAACAAAAGTGTGATATATATTCCTTTCTTTGGAGCCATTTAAAATTAAACTCTATTAGAGTCATGCATCTTTAAATGCAACTGTTCGTTTAGTCATTTCCATACCTTTTACTAAAATGCATTTACATTATAAATCAACCTAGTCTCTTGTGTAATTCCATCAAATTAATGGACCTACTAAAAGATTAATTTAACCCCATAACATTTCATTACTATTTGACCCTATATTTCTGCATGAATATATTTGATAGCATGAAGAAAAAAGTTGGAGAGTAAGTCACAGTCTGAGAAGCCTGGAAATAATAACTACCCTGCTGTAATACTGTGCTCTTGTACGTCCAGCTGGGGCAGTCAGTAAGATGGGTTCAGAGGGATGTGTGATCAGGAATTCGGACAAGAGGCAAGCGGTTAGCTCTGTAATCACACAGGGAAAGACCTTATCATAATACACATGCAGTGTCCCTTCCCTCTTTTGCCTTTGTGATCCCAGGATAGCTGCCAAGTATGGGGTTCCTCACGATCAAGCTGGCACCATGTGCCTGGAGAGAGAGAGTAGCTGAGGCAAGATGGACTCACCCAGTTTTCCTCCTCCCTCCACCACCCCGTATCCCCACAGCTTTCCCCCTCCCCTAGCCCTTTGCATGTTATATTTGCAGCCTTGCGAGGCTTTTTACAAGGCTGATGTTCAGTTATTGTTTGGCTTGCTAACAGTATTTTTTAAGAAACACAAGTAGAGAAGGGAAATGGTAAGTTTTAAACAATGTATAACTTGGCTGCCATTGAATAGAATTTCCCAGCACAAAGAAAAGGTCCTTCTTTACTCTCTTCTCTCTCCCAAATTATACAAGCCTCTGCAAACAATAGAGTTGGCAAAGTTTCTCAAGAAGGATTACAAATAGCTTTCATAATTAAAGACATACAGCAAGCTCACCACAGAAGTTATGGCTGCCCTAGTAGTAACACTAGGATTCATCCAAGAGGTGTTACTTTTAAAATCTAAAGACATTTTATAATTTGAGTTTGGTGCACTGAAAAGAGAAACCTTCTGATCTCTCCTCCCATTGCAGTAGTTACATGCCATCTTTCATTAATTCATGCTCTGATGCCAAGAGCCACTCACAAATCACTACTATCTCCCTTTTAACAGGAACATTGCTGAAGCCAGGTTTTACACTGCCAAGATTTCACTAATTTGAAGTGATATACATTATGAATACATAAAAATGAATGGACACAAAGTATGGTGAATGATTAAACAATACAAATTAAGGATGCTGAATTTACAAATTAATTAACAAGCATTAACTCTCCCACTCATTTGTATGAATTTGCAAAGTTCTACTGCAGTTTACAGTAACATTGCTTGTCAAGAGTGATTTACAGAACAAACATAGGAAATATTTAACAGTTACAACCAGTGAAATGCCTCACAAAACAAATCTGATTGTAAGACTCCACTGGGCAGCTGTGAACAGCCATAGAATTATAATGGATATAGGAATTTACTTTTTTTAATCACTTTTTCCCAAAATTGCTAGAAAATAATAATTTCCATTCTATAGAACAGATTAATGAAAAAATGCAATACAGATAAGGATAGGACTAGGGAACTAGGAATTCCAGTAATTATTTAGTGCTACAAATTAAAGCTGTAGCAGCCTAACTTTTAGATACTGCATTGGAATACTGGAATTCAGACAACAGAAATTAAGTATCAAGGGTCCCTCCACAGAAGTCAAGAACCTTACAGCAAGAATCAAAATATCCTCTTCGCAGCTTCAGGTTGTTCCTTAGTCACCAACTGGCTTAAAAAAGAGCAGGCTCCAAACTTCTGCTCCTTTACAGAATATGAACATCTCCCTCTACTCTGTAACCAAAATATAAACTCTGATCTTCACATCCATTGTGCCAAAAGGCTATGGAGAAGTCAGCTTACAAAGCAAACCAACCCAAACCTAGTGGTACAGCTCACAAGGAAGAGTTCTGGAGCTCCAGGTGCTATTCCCACAAATGTTTCTGCAATTAGCAGTCAAAACCATCCTTGGGACCAGGGCCACCCAAATCCCCATTGGTGAGGTTACAAATCGGACCCCTTTTCCTCCTGTCTTCCTTCTGCACATTAACACCATTTCAACACCACACCTTAGGGCACCATTCTCAGTGGTTGGGATCTGAATCCACTTTAAGGCTCAGAAAGAGACTGGCCTGGAGACTCCCATTTCTAGGTAAATATATAATCTACTAATCCAAGATGTCAACATAACCTAAAACTCAGTTCCAGAACCACTCCCAAACCTACTTTTTTGTGAGCAATCCCGTCCTATTCATGCACAGTGGGAACAGGGATTTGTGTATGCGTGCACAGCACCCAACACCTTTGTGGGAAAGGTTTTTAGCAGTCCCGCAGTGCAGCCCTACAGTCTCTCTTACTCTAGTTGAATTTGACCAGCAGATGGAAGCAAAAGAACGGGTTAAGAAATTTAACAAAATCCTGCTGCTTCTGGGCTTCCTGGAGCTCGACCCATCCGTGGGATGGAGGCACGCTGGGACAGAGGCACAGCGGCACCGTACGGCCCTGACTTACGAAAAACGGAGCTGAGGGAGGAAGGAATACGGACTTGCCCCCTTCCGCTGTACCTGCTCCCGCCGTGACCATGCAACGGACAGGGCCTGTGGGGAGCAAGGGGGCCTGCCCTGCCCTGAAGAGCGGACAGAATAAGAAGGACTTCCCTCCTGCAAAGGGAAGGGAAACGAGAAGGTGGGGGGGGACCGTAGGAAGCCCCCACCTTTAAGGGGAACCAGGACCGCCGTCACACCGACGACCCCGAAGGCCTCCATCCCTCCCCAGGCACAGCCCGCCGCGCCGCGGCCGCCATGTCCCCTCCAGCTCCCCCCTCGCGCCGGCGCACTGCGCGCCGCTTCCGCCCGCGCATGCGCAGAAGTCTCCCCCCCGCGATTACCATAGCAACGGGGACGCCCGGCGGCCCAGCACTGCCCGTTCTTACCGCTTCCCTCGCCTGGTAGGTGGTTCTCAGCGTTTGGCAGGAGAGCTCCATCGGGGCGGGCAGGGAGCCCGGCCACGGGTGGCTATAGCCCGCCGGGAAAGTCACAGCGAGCGCCCGGCAGCGCCCACCCCGCACCCGGCCGAGGCCAGCGGGCGCCGTGAGGGAGAGGCCCGCCCTACCTCCCTCACGCAACCAATCGAGACGCCGAAGGGTGAAAGATTGCCCGGACAACTGTCCAATCACAAGTGGAGCGAGGGGGGAGTGGCCGTTAAAAGGATGGGCCAATCACGGTAGGGAGCAAGGCGGGGCTAGCAGTAGTGCTGGCCAATCGCCGCTAGGCTTACTTGAGCGGCGCGATGGGGTAGTTTGTGGGGTTGTGAGGGGAGTGAGGGGGTCGTGGAGCTGAGGGGCTGGAGGCGGTCCGGACCAAGCTAAACCAAACTAAACCAAGCCAACCCCCTGTTAAACATACCCAGCTCACCTAGACAGGTGAGGTGCGTCCGAGAAGAAAGCAGAGTGCAGTCTGCCCCTCGCATCAAGGATGGCCGTGGGCCTTAAAATGGAGGCCGCCAGCGTGCTGGCGCTGAGGGAAAGGCAAGGCTGTGAGAAGGGCCCTCTTCAGAGCACCCGAAAGCCGTCGTTAAAACTCGGCTGCCTGATTGCTGCAGTTCCTCGTGGGTTCGGGATGTGAATTACTAGCGGGGTGAGTTGTGCCTGTCAGATACTGCTTGGCTGCAGTCCAGCTGGAGGAGAACATTAAAAAAAAGAAAAAAATCCCGGAAAATACATGAAAAGGAAGTTCGAGCATGCCAAAGGCTTGCTCAGTGACAGCCACAACAGGGCACAAAGCAGGACAGAAGAGGTCAGAGGGGTGAAGAACAATCCTCTGGAAACACCCTGTCTGCTGGTATGTGGGTGCTTCACAGCCAGGCAGCTGCAGGTGCAAGCTCTCCCCAAGTCCAGCCCACTGGAGACCAACAGCTACTCAGTTCCATCAGCTGTTCTTGGACAGGGTAACTACCAGATTCTTCACATCCATGCCATGCTACGCTTGCTTAGCATCTCATCTTCAAAACCATGTTCTCCAGACATGCAGACCTTCCTCCAAACACCACCTCCTCAGTATAATCGTCAATACCCCAAAAGGCTTTACCCTTTTCATGCAACCCTGTTCCTACTCGGGAATGTTTCTCCAGCCCTTTTCTTAAACCTTCCCAATCCAGTATATGCCAACACAAGCTTTCCGTTCCCTCGAGCTCCCTCACTAAGTATCTCCAACTGCACATACCTTCCATAACCCTTCTCTCTTTCCTTTCTGTATGTCTTAATCTCAAGGATGTCCTAAGCAAAAACATGACTTCAGCATATGTTAACTGCTCGGTTAGTTGCACTGCAAATGTAATGTACTTTTATCCTGTTAAGCATGTAATTTAATACATATCTTTTGTATTAAATTTGTCGCATAAAACATAGAGTTTTCAAAATGGATCACATTAATGTTCCTGCATCCAACTTAGGTCCTCTCCTACAAGACTTTGTGTTTAATTTTGTGGCCTTAATGTGGTAGTAGAATAGGTAATGCGTTCATTTTCCATTATTGGGTGCTTCTGGTTTATGGCTCTGAAAGATAAGTTCCTGTAATTGAAGTTAAGATTCAAGCCATCCCAATTAGGTTTCCAAGATCATGTCATTACTGCTGAGAGAATAGCCTGGGTTCTTGGCTTTGCTTGACTGGAGAGAGTTTTCTACCATGTCTCTTAAAGGGGTAGTGATATCTTAATGTGTGGTTTGCTACTGTTTTGATGGATAAAGAGAGAGAGTCTTCAATGCTTAGAACACAAACTTGAGGGTAATTTTCACCATATGTTTGTGAATTCAAAATTCAAACTGCCCTTGGAGACAAATGCACATCTGCAGTCAGGGGGGCTGTGTTCAGGATGGCAAAATCCCCATGAAAGCTCAGGCTGTTAAATCTGCAAGGGCAGACTTCTGCAGCTGAACAGTACTGGCTGGCAGGATCAAGATGTCCCCAAGCAATTCAACAGCCTACAAAGAAATCTTGCTAGGGCACTTATTATCTAGGTCTTACATTCAATAGACATCATTTAATAAAAATAATAATGGTCAAGTAAACAACTTCATAGCAATCATTTAAATATTTCCCCACTGTGCTTATAACCAAAATATAGATATATCACCCTGGTATGTTAGGATAGGCAAGCAAAACTAATTAACTTGTATTTCATCATCAAAACTGATTAGAATATAAAAATAAAGAAGAACAAATCAGATTTCTAATTTACATTTTGCCTATTTTATATATATATCTACTGAGTCTGACATTGCTTTAGTTAATGTAACTTCACTGTATGTCTTGACATAACAGAAGATTATTTCCTATCTAAGCTCTGTTTTGTCAATTAGCTGCACAGAAAGTGCAGATACAAAGCACCCATATGTACAATTTCTTTCCAATAAACAGAGTAAGTATCCAACTCAGAACATCTTGTCTTGTAATCAGAGCCTATATTTTATGGGTAGCAGAGCAATTAAGGGGGCCTGTGAGCCTCTGTGCTTTGACAATTCTAGACCTAACACAAGAGGGGTGTAGGCACTGAACACCACCCCATTACATTTTTACCATCCACTTTGTCTAGTACTACATTAAAAAATAAATGGCTATGGAGTAGGAAAGATGATGGAGAAGGCTCCAGCTGGCCTCATAAAGTTCTTTCCTTTAAACACAGCACATTCAAAAAAAACCAAACCTACCTTTGACCCAATCATCTCAGACCTCCCCAATCCTATCACTGCTTGTAATTCATATTCAGTTGTCTATTAGCAGCTGGTTAAGCAGCACAGGAGGAGTTTGTTGAGGTGTAATGCTGATAAGTGTAATTGCTGCAATGCTGGGAGCAGCTGTAGGGTGGGGGTTTTTTTTGTTGTTGTTTTGTTTTTAACTGTCTGCAGTGTGTTTGTGGGAGGTAGGGAGAGTTTATTTAGATGATCAGATGTCCCAATTTCAGTAGGTAACACAGCTGTGGGAAGAGTCAGTGCTTGTATGGACATACTGTGCATAGTCCTAGAAAGATTCCTAGAGAATGTTGAAGCCCAGGTGATTTTGGTTTTGGGTTTTTTTTTTTCCTAACAAGCCTAACTCAATTTAGGGGGCAGGATGCTTGGCAGCTATAGGTTCCCTTCCTACCCTAATTAGAGCCTGTTGGGAAAACAAACTAATTGCTGTGGTGATATCCTATCAGATGGGAGTGCAGACTGGTTGTCTTGAAGAAGGGCAGGTTGTCTGCTTCTCTGATGGCTAGTGCTGGGCCTAGTTTTAAAGCTTTTGTAGTAAAATCAGAAAAGACTCAAGGGGAGAATGCAGGAAATGTTTTAGGAGCTGCAGTAGGGGGTTGTGAGAGGAGGAAGAGGGGAAGGAAGAAGCATTATAAGTGGTGGTACAACAAGAAGTATCAGAAGCTGGAAGAATGTCTGACACTTGAGGTAGGTGTCTTAAAAGTTTGGTGGAAAAAAAACCACTGGAAAGGTTGAGACTGGTAAGTTGCTAAGGTGGCCTGGTATCTGGGGAGTGCAAGTCTGGAGTTGACATGTGTGTGCGGAGTTTTGAAAAACCAGCAGGATTTTGAAGAACTAGAGCAAAAGGGGAGACTTATTCTAGTTACTGGAATAAAACAGAGGAGGGAGATTTGAGAGGAAACTTGGTGTGGAGATAAGATAATGGAGTGGGAGAGAATAGGCCTGTGCCCTATGCTTTTGCAGAGTAGGGACCTAGGAAAAAGCTTGAGGAGGACCAGAATTATGGAGTACTTTTTTTTTTTCAAGGGTATGGCCCCATTGATGAGTAGGAGAGAGGTTGCAAGGGAAAGCTGGGGGAAAACAAAATATGATGAAAAGAAGAACTCTAAGGAACTTTTTTTTCTTTGAGAAAAAAATTAGGATAACCTAATATGTGAACTCTTATTATCTTACGCTTGTGAGGTGTTAAAACACAAACTATAATCTGTTTGCTCTTATCCCAGTGGATATCGGGGATGAGACAAATGGGAAGGTTGAAAGATGTGGTTATGAACTGAGAGGTGAGTGTACATGGGAAAAGAAATGCCCGGCTCAGATGCAAGCTTGAACATTGATGTCTTTCCCGGTGTATTTGAAGGAAGAAACATGTAAGGGTGTGCTGAAAGAAGAAAGAAGGCTTTGGTCTGGCCTGTGCTGGCATGTGCTTTAATGATCTAAGAGATCCTAACCTGCAGCTTGTCCCTTTAGTCTGGTATTAAATTGCAGGGAACAAGAAATGTTTGATGGACTTGGGAGTTGAACTCATGCAGCGGTGCAGCAGATAGCACACTTTATTCGGCTGCAGATTCCTGGTTTTGACTAACAAAGGGGGTTTGAAATTAATAAAGTCCTTATGTTTGAATCTCCAAGGAAATGACTGCTGTAAGACCAAGCACAGAACCAGTTTATGCAGAGAAGGACTAGCTATCTGTGGTTACGGTTAAAAACTTCAGCAGAACTGAGGGTTTGTCTTGGACTAGCTGATAGTAAATGAATAGGAAAGCCTGCCTCAAAAAGCTATTGCAAAATTACCACTAATAACGTTAATTATTGAGTTCCTGTGTGTCCAGATCTCGTAGTGATATTGCGTGACCAGAGCCAGTCAGTACGGCGGGCAGCAGTACCCTCTACAAAAGCTCTGCTATTTGTTCCCAAAATTGTCTGCCGGAATTCCTCCTAGCAGAGCTTGCTGCCTGTCTCTTGGCCCATTAAGAAGCTTCCAGTGTAGTGTACTCACATTTGTTCTGAGATCTTATGGTTGTAATTACTGCTCCCAATCTGTCAATCGTGCAAAAACTGCTGCCTTTTGGTTAATATGGGCGAATATATTTTGTTCTTCAGACCTTTTTTTCCCCCAGTGTCTCTCTTCTACTTCTCGTTTGGGTCGGTTTGGCTGCTTGCCTGTTTGTTGGCTCAGCCTTTGCTTTTTTTATTGCAATAAATCGGTTGTTTGGTTTAACGGCCCAGTTGCCAATGAAACTGAATATTGTGGCTAGGTAATTATTGTGACTAGATAATGATCTCTGGCTGCTTTTGAAAATAATATTCTCAGCTGCACCTCGATGTTTATTTTTCTGTAAATGTCTCAACATTTCCCTTACAGCAGGAAACCCATTATCCAGTTTTGAAGCTTACTGCCAGTGACATTTTCGCTTCATTTTTTATTAATAAAACGTGTCACATCATCATTATAACACAAATTATGAGAATGTTCTTGATTAGATGGATAAAAACTAAGAAAGCTATAAAACCAGAGCGCAAGTCCAACCTTTCCCTTTTCACTACGCTCCCATCGCAAGGCTGGATTATTTGCTGCTCTTCCTTCTTTGTGAACAGAACAATTCCGTTTAACCGCTGAGCGAGCGTGTCCTCCGGCGCTGTTCGTTCTGGAGACGGGGAGAAAAAGTGGGCAGCCCCCGGTGGGGGTAACGATCCCACTCCCTCACCTCCCCGCAGCTCTGGCCCTTCGTACCGGGCCTGAGGAGCTGCCTCCCTCCCTAACCGCCCCGCACCTTCAGGCCCGATAGGGACCCCCGAGCGTCGCGGAGAGGCCCACCTCATTCAGGGCCCGCTACCGGCGGGTCTCTAACTAAAAAAAAAAAAAGAAAAAAAAAGCTGTTTTTTCCTTTCCTCTCAGGGCCGCCGGGAGGCGGCGCGGAGCCCCCCCCCCCTTCCCCACACACACACAGCCGGAGCCGCCCTCCCCCGTCACGTGCCGGGGGCGCGCACAGGGTGCACGATGGTGGCGGCGGCGGCGGGGCCCGGCGACGGCGGCGGCGGCGGCAGCAGCAGAAGCAGCGGGTAGAAAATGGCGGATTTCGAGGAGCTGCGGGTGAGGAGGAGGGAGCAGAAGCGGGAGGGGGGGTGGGGGGGGGGAGAGAGAGAGAGAGACGCGGGCCAAGATGTCGCCCGGTCGTTGCAGCGGACACCCTCGCCCACCTTATCCCTCCCCCGGCTTTTCCTCACGGCGAGCGCCCGCTGCGCCCCTCGGGGGGTGTGTGGGGAGGCACGGCCATCAGCGCCTTTCGCTGAGGCGGCAGCCCGTAACGGCCGGCCGGAAACCACCGGGGCCCCGCGGCCGCCAGCGCCTTCCCCGGGGCGAGGCGGGGGGAGGAAGCGGGGCCGCCCTGAAGCGCGATCGGGGGCGGCGGCGGCGGGAGCCGGTGGCTCCTGCCTGAGGAAAAACCCTCCCTGTCACTTCCCCGGGTCGGGGAGTCCGCCGTGTGGGTTGTCGTCTCGGTGGGGGTTCCCCCCCACCTCCCCGCCAGCTTCCCCCGACATCTTAAAAGCCGTTTCGGTTGTTTGAAGCGGGGCGAGAAGCCGGGCCCCGGCCCGGTGCCGGTGGCTCGTATGGCGCCTGGTGGGGCTCCGGGCCCAGCGCCGTGGTGCCCTTCCTGCGAACTGAAGGGAGAAATCCCGAATAATTCCCGAATCTCTGAAAATGCTAAGAGCTGCTGGATTTTTGAAAATGCATTAACGGCTTTCTAACCGGGAAAACTCTGCCTGTGAAGCATGAAATCCAGTATTTCTTTTCAGACCTGTGTTATCTTTGGTTGAATGTCTTTTGCGTTGCACTTGTGGACTTTCTGTAACAGATTTTTCGGTAGGGGGGTGGCCTTTCGTATTTTAAGGTGTGTACACAAAGAGCTGACTACAGCGTTTCTGTTTTTCCTTACGTTTCTTGAACAATCTGTGAATATCTTTGTTCGGAAGGAGAATGTTGTCCTTCTGCAGCATCCACACCTGCAGAAGTGCTGCCGAGGGAATACTACATGCACACTGAACCCTCCCGACCTAGACTTCCCTACAGAAGGAGTAAAAGTCAGTTAAATAGGAACCACTCTGATTTCAGCTTTAGTGTAGAGAAAGGTCTGATGGCTGAACTGACTGTAGTCTGACCAACAGCGGCAAATATGCTGCAATTGCCAGATAATTTCCTGCACTAAGGCTTCTTCCAGCACTAACACCGCCTGGGTTGAAGTGGCTGTGGTATAGCTGAGGAGCTTGGCTATAAAAATCTCATGGAAAGAACTGAGTTTCTTTATTTGAGGACAACAGTGCTCTATCTCAGCCTTAGGTTTAAGAAGGGTTGACTTACTTTTTCCTGCATTAAACCTTGTTTGTTTGGTTTTTTAACTTGTTTGTGTTTACATGTTTTCTCCTTTAGTGTCCTCACGCACTTTCAGCCCTCCTTCCAAGGCCTGTCAAAGGGTGTAGCTATGTAGGTGGCTAAACCCCTGGTGTAAACTTTGTAGCAGAGATACTCTGCTTTGTGTAGCTCCTCTTCTCCAGATTTGAGCTGGAGCTGTGATCTGCATTTTCCAAAGCGTGATAATAGCCTATCTGGATATGCATAAGTATTGATAGTTTCTGGGAACTGGGTACCTTAATACCTTTGAAATTATATATGTACCTGAGTTGCTTGCCGAAAGTAACACATGAAGTATGGAGGAGAAAGGGAACTGGGTTTCAGGCCAACTACAGGACTGCCCTTTCACCACTCAAAAGAATAGGTATCAGTAGTTAAAAAAATACTGGTCTGAAAAAATGTCTTTTGATGTTCCCATTTATCTTATTTGTAAGCTGGAGTGCCTGTGAAATGAATCCATTAGCTTGGAGCTTCTCTAAATGCTCAACATCCAGCTGATAATAATTCATAGTCCATTTTGGGAAAGCTCTAGATATTTTTTTTTGGGGGGGGGGAGAGTATAGTAGACTGCCTCATGTCTTCAAGGCATTTACTGCCATTTTTCTCTTTTTAAGAGAATACATTTGAATGTGTCTGCTTGAATACCAGACACTTGGTTTGCAGGTTTAAGGGTTTTTTTTTTCCCCCTTTTTTTTTTTTCCAGACAACCAATTCTTCTTGCTTTTGGCCAAAGAGAGAGAGACACACACACACAGAGCCCCAACAGATTTTGTGAATTGACCTTTAGAAGTGATCTTAAACTGCTGCTTTATAGATTAACATACGGGACATTTTTATGTTAGTATTGTTTGCTGTTCTCTTGTTGATTGCAATTTCCTGTGGTATGTGATCTCTACCTGCCTTATAAAAGGCCATGAGGGCAATTTGGAGAGTTGAATTTATTTTAGTAAATCGTTAAGAACTGACTAAAGGCAGGAGGTCAGAGTTCTCTCTTAAATCCTGTTTTTGAGGGAAGCATGGAAGGGCAGCATTTTTCTATTCTCAGGGCAAAGGATCATTTTAATATTTGTTAGTACCATCCCTGCTGTCCTCTGGATCTTCAGAGTAAAAGTTCTGGGGAGTGATGACCAAAGGGTTATAACTGAGAGGCTGTAGTGAAAGAAGACAAAGAGACTCAAAAGAACCTGCTGTTACATCATGCCTTTTGGAAATCTTTGGTTTTGTTAAAGGATTTGGAAGTAGCTGTAACCACAGTCACTACTTTTCAAGATATTGGTGAAAATGTCTGGTATAAGACTTACCCTTCCAGACCTTAAGATTAGCCCTTAATTAATTAGTAATGTTTATTGAATTCTGTAGGTTACCAGTTTCTGGAATACTAGGGAGCTGCTGAGAACATGTGGTGAGCACAACTGTATCTTTCTTGTATGTTGAGGTACAGTTTCCAGACCTGCTGTTCACATATGTGTTTTTAAACATGGCTCATACCTTTATCCATAATCCTTATTCACGAGCAGCCTGATGAATGTCAAAGGGATTACACAGGCATAGACAGACGTGGAGCAGAAGTCAGCAGTCTGGTGTGGAGGCCAGAGATGGCATGTGAATGCATTTTTTAACAGAATTGGCCCAGGAGTTGGGAACTACAGCTCCTTCTGAGAGCCATCTGTGAGAAAACGATTCCAGCTCCCAACAAATTCTGAACTCACTGAGATTTGGCTTGAAGCTACTGTTTGCATCCCAGCAAAATACTGCAGATAAGAGGATCAGTTATATATTATTACTTAGAGAGAAGGAACATCTCTTGGGTCCCCTAAGTTTCTGCTGGCATCCTGACTCTAATTTGGAAACTTAATACAGAGTGCATGCTATCCTTGAAATGCTGCAGATCCCTAGTTTAGAAGAGAGCAGCTTCAGTCTTATAATTTGTATTTAATCGGGTTTTGAAGTAATGTGTTAGTTTCATCTTTATGGAAAATTAAAAAAAAAAAGCTCTTTATAGGCAAATGAATATGCCTGTGCCAAAACTAATTTGTGTGACGCTAGGGATCAGTTTCATGGCCATTGTGGGGAACCCCCCCCTCACTTTAGTGAGAAGAGATTGAAGTGCGCTCATACGTCCTGTGTGGAAGGGGAGACTACACAAAATTTACTGGAAAATCAGAGTTTATAAATGCTGAAGGTCAGTCCCCTTTTAATTTTTGCTCTTGCACACCCAGTATGGAAGTCATGCGACTCAAATGTGAGGAGCAATATGATGTGGATACCATCTTAAAATACAGAAATTGAAGGCTCATTCTTTTATGTATTGGATCTCTCGTTCATACCAGCCTTGGTGTCTTTCCACTCCTCTTGTTTTATTTTTCTGGTCTGAATGGACAGTGTTTGCCTGCTTAGCAGGTGAAGCAGTGCTTAGTGCTAAATTGTTAGCCAAGAAGAAAATACTGAGAGCTATTTTCATGTGTCCTTTTCAAGCTCACTGCCAAGCACACTGGTGTCCTCTGTTTTATTTTAGCTGTGTTAATAGCATTGTATTGTATATGCTGACCAGTTTAGGGTGTTTGATGTAGAAATCAAATTGCACATGTTGATCTGGGGTAAACTTAAAATGAGGGGCAGAATAGATGTTGAGAAGTTTCTGTTTGTGATGTAGTGATCTTTAGGTTGCAGTTAACATTGAGTGTATTAAATAAGATAACCTCTGATAAAATACTGTTAATAACCTATGATAATACTGTTAATCTTGTATCTGTACGTAATTTCCCTGTTCTTCCTAGATGCGTAGTCACTTTTTCAGACCAATGAGGCTTATTGTTGTACCTAGAATAATTAACAATTAAGGATTGTGCTGAGATACGGTGATGGGGGAGAGGAGGGAGATAATGTAGTTTATGCTACTTAGAAAATGAGGCTGCAATGAAATGGGTCAAGCTTTGTTTTGAGCGTTTTATGTGAAGTGAATGGAGGTATTTGATTTAGGATTTTAACTGTTACATTAAGTGCATGCAACTTTGAAGACTAATGCCTAATTTAGGAGCCAGGCTAGAGTTAGTCCAAAGAAAAATCCCCATAATACTGAGGACCTGATGGTCATGCTGTTTGCACCAACTGTTGTTTTCTTCAGAGCTGCTCTTACTGTGCTGTACTACTTCTACAGATTTAACTAGTTACATCTCCATTCTTTCCCAGGACTTGCAGTTTTTTATCTATAGTTGCATCAGTTTCCAGAATACATTTATATTTGTGTTTAGGGTGAGCATAGAAGTCTTCAACCATCCCAAGACACGAGTTGCTCTTTCTTACTGGTATTATACATTTCTAGGCTGCTGTAACTCAGCATGTATGCAAATTTATTGCAAAAGATGTCACAAATGTGCTTCTCTGCTATGAGTGTCCAGAAAAGGGCTTAAGCTCAGGAGTGAGGATTTGTGGGGTTGGTCCTTGGTGCATTCCTTCCCTATATAGCCTTCAGACACTTCAGAAAACGTCTGGAAGCCAGTGGGGCTGAAGCGGAGCTCTTGGGTGGAGACTTGCTAGAACTTTTGTGTCTACTTGGATTGCTTCTGCAGGTTCAGCCGTAGGGCTCACTACCTGAGCAGTTGCAGTTGCCCTAGAAGCTACAGTTGCTGGTGCTTATTGTAGACCTATGTCAAGAATTTAACAGGGATTTGTGGTTACCTTTCATTCATATATGTAAGTACAACGACTGTTAAAATTGCAGGTAGCTTTGGCAGGGGGAGTGTGGAGAATCATGTACCTCTTGTTTGAGAGAAATGTTTGATCCCTTATTTTGCTCTGAAACATGTCTGCCCTTAATTTCAGCAGCGTGTCAGCATTTCCTGGACTCCTTAATATCATCATCCCTGTGAAATGAATGCCATTCCAGATACACCTACGGCTTAATGCTTCAGAACAGTATTTCTGCTTATGAATCATGGTTGCTATAGTTTAACAATCGGAAACAAAAAACCCTGTGAAACTTCTTATGACCTTCAAGTATGAATTTCAGGGGAAAAAATGTTTCTGGAATATAAAAGTACTTGAATTATCCAGTCTGATTTTCTTCCTTAAAGTTCTGTCAAACTACTCTTTGTGTTCATGGAGAAACATTAAAAATAAAATGGCTTTGGTCTTCAGTGTTAAAAAAGCTTTTTATTGGGCTGTGTAGCTGTAAAGAACTTCTCTTAAGAGAAAATTGATGGCATTTACATGACACAACTTGAATGTCTAATCTTAATTCAGTGATGTGAAAAGCATGTTAATAGCTAGGCTGCAGTCTTCTGCAATACTGCTGGAACCCCAAAAGAAAATAGCTTGGTAGGGTTTGTTGGAACTAATATCTTTCTTGCACCATGGTTATAAATGCTCCTAAGCATATGTTATGCCTCTATAAAACCTTCTTGATTGTAACGAGTGTCCACTTTGATAAATCTGTAAATGGAGTAATAAGCTAAAACGTGTAGATCAGACTAGCTGTGTCTTCATGCACGTGGTTGTTGTTGCCTTAAAGGGAATGTAGAATCAGCTTTAGGGGGAAAATATTGCAAAAGCCATTGTTTAATTACTTCCAGTAAAACTCACTTTTGCAAGGCTTCTTTCAAAACCATATGTAAGATTTTTGTGTTGATGGACGAAACTATGTATTTTTTTTGTACTCCCAAGCATGTTTAATAGAGGTGACAATTTAAAATCTTGCTGACTATGGTATTGAAGCCAGCCTGTGTGTTCTAAATGAAATCCATCTTGTAACAAAATGCTAGTTTGTGGAATTTCTGAATAAAATGTTAGCTGTTTCAAGGCATGATTGACTGCGCATTTCACCTTGATTAACTTGCAGGAATGCACAGAAGGCAGCAGGCAGGTTAATAGGCAGTGTTTTGCAATACATGGTGTTTCCTTAATCTCAGTGTAAAGGATTATTTTATTCATTTGCATTCTGATTATGGAATCCCGAATCATACTTACTGCCTGCATCTGAAATAAAGGAACTGACATTGCTATCAAGCTTATGCAACTATCTATGGAAGCACGCAACATGTAGTTCTCAGTAAATTCTTGAATATCAGTATTATCTTTTAACACAATTTCTCTTTTATGTGGCATGACTATAAAGCTGTTATGGTACTTCAAGCTATTTTTTATGAGTACTGAACCACTTTATTTTCTTCACCATTTGACTGTGAGACTAAGGAAAAGTAGTGGTGGAATGCTGGGTGGAAACTAACCTTCTCCAGCAGCTTGCAAACTGGATAGAGTTCTGTCTCCTATCCTCTCCCCTTTTCTTGTATCATTTTGCTGTTGAGAGAAGTTGCTAGGATGAAATTAAGATGATATCTGCTGTTGGTCTTCTCTTCAGAAGTTAGGGTGAGCCACTCAATGCCTCATGTGAGGCTGCTTTCACTGGCAATTGCATCCATGGTGCATTTATAGATGGGGTGTTGGGGGAATACCAGTTTGAGGACTGCTGGGTTAACTCCCTGATAGCTACTTGATAGAAGCATCACCATACACAAATTGGCTGTTTGGAAATGTTGAAATTCAATATCTGAAATAAGATAACCTCATCCTCTCAACAATGAGGAAAGGATACGCCTGATGAGAGTACTACCATAGTTTTTTACACGGTTGTTTTGATATGCACAAATAATGTGGCCCTTGAAAAGGCAGGTCCTGGCTGCTTGCTCCTGCCATCCTGTAATGGCACAAGAGGGATCTGGACAGGCTGGATCGATGGGCTGAGGCCAATTGTATGCAATTCAACAAGGCTCAGTGCCAGGTCCTGAACTTGGGTCACAACAACCCCATGCAGCGCTACAGGCTTGGGGAAGAGTGTCTGGAAAGCTGCCTGGTGGAAAAGGACCTGGGGGTGTTGGTTGACAGAGGCTGAATATGAGCCAGCAGCGTGCCCAGGTGGCCAAGAAGGCCAACGGCATCCTGGCTTGTGTCAGAAATGGTGTGGCCAGCAGGAGCAGGGAAGGGATTGTCCCCCTGTACTCGGCACTGGTGAGGCTGCACTTCGAATCCTGTGTTCGGTTTTGGGTCCCTCGGTACAAGACAGACCTTGAGGTGCTGGAGCGTGTCCAGAGAAGGGCAGCGAAGCTGGTGAAGGGTCTGGAGCGCAAGTCTTATGAGGAGCGGCTGAGGGAACTGGGGTTGTTTAGCCTGGAGAAAAGGAGGCTGAGGGGAGACCTTATCGCTCTCTACAACTACCTAAAAGGAGGTTGGAGTTGGTCTCTTCTCCCAAATAACAAGCAATAGGACAATAGTAAATGGCCTCAAGTTGTGCCAGGGGAGGTTTAGATGGGATATTGGGAAAGATTTCTTCACTTGGAGCAGGCTGCCCAGGGAAGTGGCTGAGTCACCATCCCTGGAGGTATTTAAAAGACGTGTAGATGTGGTGCTTAGGGACGTGGTTTAGTGGTGGACTTGGCAGTGCTAGGTTAATGGTTGGACTTGATGATCTTAAAGGTCTTTTCCAACCTAAATGATTGTATGATTCAAAGCTCAGTTTTCATCTGGCTCAATTCCCTGATCTGTCTTACTGTAAAAACAATTTTCTCAACATTAAGGAGAGAATAGGGAGCAAGCAGCTAGGGGCACAGGGGGAGTTCAGACTTTTTTTTTGTGGCTGACTGCGTGGTTGTAGCATAGTTGTGTTAAAACTTCAGCTGAGATGAGATCTATGTTAGAATACATGGGTATAAACTCTGTAACTGTATAGTAAGGATTAGGGAAGGGTAAACCCAGAACATTGTGTTTTGAGTTGTATCCTTTCTGAAATTAATGCCCGAAGCTTTGAATGTTGTGTATTGGACTACTATTTAAAAGTCAACAATACACTTCTGAACTGTTATTTTTAAAAATATCTTTTATGATCCCAGATGTCTACTACTTCATACCTTCTGTCAGGGCTTTCATCTGCCAGTCCTTGAGTCTGGAGTTGGTATGGTACAGCAGTACAGATTAAAGTCAGATGTTCTTTCATCTTTAAAACTTAACCTCCTTGTTATGGTGGAAGACTTCCACAGAAATAGGAAGGAAGTTGCTTAGAAGATTCTGGACAATTTTATGCCTCTGAAAAGAGAGCTTGCTCACAAAAATGTGAGATGATGTGCCTATGCTAAGTTACTTGTTTGTAGTAACGAGGGGAGGAAAGATTGCTTCCTCTTGCATAATGGGCCCTTTTATTTCTTGATTTGTTTTGTTGTTTGTTTTTTTTTTAATGAGAATCTATTTATGAACTTCATAGTTCAATCCTCAGAGTCTTCCACAACTAACTCTGATAACCAAGTAAATAGTATTATTTCCTTTGAAGAGATCTTTCTGTCCCACAATACCAGAATGTGATAAGAGAAGGACACAAAGTTTTCTGTGATGTTTTAGAAGAATCAATGATGTTGGTTAAACAGTTTGTTAGTATGATATAATGTAGCTTTTTAGAAGGTGTCCACCTTGCTGTGCCATTCTTTCAAGAGTGAATCCTGATGTGCCTGTCTCTGTTCATGCATGCGTTTAACATGTTGCCCCAAATAAATGATGCTTCAGAATAAACTATGCAGAACTGAAATACTTCCTTATTTTATTTCTTAAAATGTGTTGGAAGACAGGTGATAATACTGATTTGTCTGATTTTTTGTTGTTGTTGTTTTTGTTTTGTTTGCTGGCTTCATGAAGTGAGACAAATACATTGTTTTAGAGTTTATGCTTCTGCCTGTGAATTTAAGACAGCACTGCGTGGGTTGGATTAAGGTTTTGTTATTGCTGTTGTTTGGGTGTGGAAACAATTAGAAGTCTTTGAAATTAACAACACAACCAAAACTCAACCTTCATCCTGGACACTTTGTTTCTTCATTTTAAACAAACTATACTCTTGTGTCAGGTAAGGGTATGGGTAGTACCTAAGATAACAAGTGTGAAACTAGAATGGTGGAAGTTCAGATGTTTTACCATCTTCCTCAGAAAGGCCTGCTTGCGGTACTGTTGGTTCACCTGTGCTTATCTCCCTTTTCTTTCTAGAATATGGTATCAAGTTTTCGTGTTTCTGAACTACAAGTGTTGTTGGGGTTTGCTGGACGTAATAAAAGCGGGCGGAAACATGACCTCCTGATGAGGGCACTGCACTTACTGAAGAGCGGCTGCAGCCCAGCAGTTCAGATAAAAATCAGAGAACTCTATAGGCGTCGGTACCCAAGGACGATTGAAGGACTCTCGGATTTATCGGCTATAAAACCTGCAGTTTTCAATTTAGACAGTAGTTCCTCTCCTGTTGAGCCTGACCTGGCTGTTGCTGGCATTCACCCGCTCCCTTCTACATCGGTCACACCTCAGTCTCCTTCCTCGCCTGTCAGTTCTGTGCTCCTCCAAGACACTAAGCCCCACTTTGAGATGCAGCAGCCATCCCCTCCGATTCCACCTGTTCATCCCGATGTTCAACTGAAAAGCCTACCTTTTTACGATGTGCTTGATGTGCTCATAAAACCTACAAGTCTAGGTAAGTATTTAATAGCTCTGCAGGTTGCTTAATTCATGACATAGGCATTGCTTATGACAGTACTAAGTCCAGACTTAAATGGCTTTTTGCAGCTGGGGAAAAGTGGAAACTCCCTTACCTTCTCATTTCTACCCTTGCCCTGTCTTCACCACTTGTTCCCAGAAGTGCCAAGCCATGCTTCAGAAAATAGTGTTCTCTTTTGTAAATGTTATATGATTAAAGATCTTTGTCTTTTGAATATTAAATAATAGAGTAGAATAGTTCAGTTGTAAGGTACCTGCAATGATCATCTAACTGCCTGACTACTTCAGGGCTGACCAAAAGTTAGAGTAATAGTTAAGGGCATTGTCCAAGTACCTCTTAAACACTGACAGGCTTGGGGTGTTGACTGCTTCTCTAGGAAGCCTGTTCCAGTGTTTGACCATCCTCTCAGTAAATAAATGTTTCCTAATGTCTAGTCTGAACGTCCACTTTTGGCTGAAAGATTTGGACCTGAAATCTCTGCCTGGTGCAAGTGAGAAATCCATCTGTCAGGGCCAGCAGGAAAAGGATTTCAGGGTCAGTAATTAGTAAGATGCAACAATGTAAAGAGAACAAGTTCACTGGTTTGTTAGTTTAAACCTACCTCACCACAACAATTCTGTGGGTTCTGACATCTGGCACTGAAATAGATACTTTGTGCAGCAAAGTTCAGTGTTGTACTCAGATTGGTGAAGGTTTCTCAGTTTACGGGTTGTTGCCACAGTGTATGTTAAAATGTAGATTGGACCTTTGTCTTCCGAATAAGGAAAGGTAGTGCAAATCTCAGTTTAGCTTCCTCAAACACCTCTCTCTTAAACATACTAAATTATTTGGAAATACGTTGTTTTCTGTCTTGAAATTCAACCTGTCTTGCTTTACATGGTAGAAGAAGTTCCCTTACTATTTAGTAATATTGTTTAGAAAAACTTAAGCATTTTGCAAGCTGTTTGCATTGTCTTAAACATTTTAGTTTCTTAACTGAGAATAGAGTCGTTTAGGCTGTGACTTGTACCTCAGTGAGGCATAGACTGATCATTGGTCATCTTCCAGTACCTAAAGCAGCAAGCATTACTAACAAGCATTATTTACAATGCCTGTTGTCACTTCTGTTTGTGTGTCGTGATGCCCTGTTAGAGGAGAATTTTATGTCAAACCTGTGTATTGATACAATAGCAGCTTTGGTGTTGGACAGCTCTATGGCTTGTGCTGCCGTTACCTTTACAGAGATAATCTGTCAGTGCCACGATGTCCTGGCTAACTCCTGCTTATGTTCAGGGTGTGCAGTACTTGAGTATCTTAATTAGCTTCCTGAATTATTCTGTTATGGGACAACTGTTGGCTCATAGTTAACCAGACTGGTTAGCCAGCCACTCCATAGTCACTCTGTCCCATATCGTGCAGCATGTGCTCGTGTCATGGTTTAAGCCCAGCTGGCAGCAAAGCACCACGAAGCCGCTCACTCGCTCCTCCCCCCCGGCCCCAGTGGATTGAGGAGAAAATATAACAAAAAGCTTGCGGATCCGACAAAGAGAAGGAGGGATCACTCACCAATTATGGTCACGGGCAAAAGACAGACTCAACTTGCGGGGGGGGGGGGGGGAGAACAAAATCAATTTAACTTACTACTAATCAAATCAAAACAGGATAATGGGAAGTAAAACCAAATCTTAAAACACCTTCCCCCATCCCTCTCTCCTTCCCGGCTCAACTCCGCTCCCAGTTTTCTCTATTTCACGGGGAATGGGGGCTGCGGTCAGTTCATCACAAGTTGTCGGATTCCACTCCCCCCTCCGCTGCTGGTTCCCCTTCTTAAATACGTTCTCCCAGAGGTGCTGTCACCATCACTGGTGGGCTCAGCCTTGGCCAGAGTCAGGTCTGACTTGGAGCCAGGGAAGCTTCTAGCAGCTGCTCACAGGAGTCATCCCTGTAGCCCCTCCTGTGCTACCAAAACCCTGCCACATAAACCTAAAACAGCTAGGCATTATATTTCTGCTATGCAGTTACTTTTGTTTTCTGGTGAGTGATATCTAGAGGTGGCGGTGATATGCTAGAAAATTCCCTAACAGTTGTTTTCATCAACTTTGGAAATGATCCTTTTTTTCTGAAAGCAGAATGCTTCCTTAGGGGTGTCACCATGTTATAGTTAGAGCTGCATGTAAATTCCTCTTTCTCTTGAAGACTGTAGGCTCTTTGTTGCATGTTGCCCAGTTTTCATAGGTGTGAGGATTATCTAGTCCCGTAACGTTTGGGTCCTCTTAGGACATAGATGAGGGGGACAAGGTTAATTTAACTGAGTACTTGCTTGCCTTGAAACTCTGTTCAGAGCACAGTACCTGAAGGTGTCAGCAGCCAGAGCTACAACTCAGATCTGTGTGAGGAGGAGTGGGGAAATAAGATGTGAGGAATGGCTTGATATGGATAATGGGCCCTTCTGATGTTAGAAGGATACAAACACTGGCTGAAAATCACTCTTAACATGGATTAATGAGCAAATTTGGAAATAAGGCTTCCTTTAATATCTTTAGATCGATATGGATAGCTTATAGTCCCAGTTAGTAGATGTGGGTGATTGGGGCATGGAACAAATGGTTTTGTGTGTTTGAAAAATGAAGGATTTGGAAACCAAATAGACAGCTAAGTCAGAGAGCTAGGAGTATAGCCCGCTGCACTGTGACTCTTTAAAAGGGATGAGTATAGATGTTCTTATGCACTAATATGAGAACACAAGAGCAGGTGTAGGTGTGAGGTTTAGTTTTAACCCACACTCAATTCACTAACAAAATATGTCCATGATCTTTTTTATATGTGCTCAAGTATTAGTTTAAAATATAAAATGCTGTCTATGGTGTGTGTATGCACATATGTGTACAATGTAGCTGTTTTGAATTGTTTGAAGAACTTGGTATGTGTGTTTGTTCCACCTGGGTTCTATTCCATTTTTGTGTCCTTCTTGTGTGTGTTTTCGGGGCATAGGGATCATCTTCTCTGAATGTCTCAGTGTACAAGACAGTCTAGCTCTTCCAAATTTGCCTGGTTTAATTGTGCTATTTTTGCATTTGTCCTCCTTGCTGGTTACTTTAAATTGTTGGACAAGTCCAATCTACCTTTATTTCGGGTCAAGATTTCTAATTTCTCAAGTTGAAAGGAAGTAGAAAAGTAACATGTACATACTGTGAACCCTTAATACTAAAATATTACAGCTTCCTATTACTGACAGACAAGTAGGATTCTGACATGAAAGTTACATTTATTTATTTTTTTTGTCAAATGCTACTGAGGGGTAATTCCCAGACATGAGGTCTAGCTGGCTTCTCTGGCATTAGGGATTGTGCTCCCTCCCTTCCTCCCCAAAGGCTTAGTTACCTTTAGCTGTTTCTAAGTAATTTTCCAGCTGTCCATTAATAACTTCTGGTGCACGTTCTCTTCTTGTAGTACGTTAAAATAATTGTAAACATCTTCTCTGCTTACTCTTTTTGTCAGATATCCAGTGTTATATTTTTGTTGTGTGTTTGTTTGAACCTTTCTCCCTTGGGAGAAAGGATTATAACGTGGCTTGCCAAGCTGCTTCCGTACTGGAGAGTAATGTGATATTAAGCCATCTGAATATAGTTGAATGAATGATTTGTTCCGTTGCTTTCCTGTTGACAGTTACAGGCAGTTCAACCACAATTTGATAATATTAAGTGACTTATGCCTTGTTCCAGGAAAAACTCAATTGCAGATCCTGTTTTAATCAATGACTTTTATCACCATGGTTAAACCTCTTTTGTGTCTCTCTTTTTTTTTCTAGTACAGAGCAGTATTCAGAGGTTCCAAGAGAAGTTTTTTATCTTTGCCTTAACACCTCAGCAGGTCAGAGAAATCTGTATTTCCAGGTAAGAAGTAAGAGTGTGGCATAGCATAGGTAAACTTTTTCAAAATTTCAGGAGAAAGTGTGGTGGTTTTGTTCATTTTTTACATCGCACAAGCTTGCTGATGCAGAGTGATAATTGTCACCAAAGTTATGCTGAGTTTATCTGTTCTGTTTTCTTCAGGAACTACTGTGCACAGAATCTATGTGCAGTTAGGGTAAATCCTATGCCACTAAAGAGTTAACAATTACTCGGTTCCAAATAATTGTGACTATTTAGAGAGGTGGTAAGCTTTTTTTCCCTGTATGTTTCCTGGCTGCAGGAATGGAAGGCTGCTTTTATCTTTTGTCCCAGGGTTCATCTTGTTGCAAGACCTATGGTGTAAGCCAAGAGCATTAATAGGGTTTTTTTCCTCCCTGACAACATCATGCTTTATTGTTATTATAAACTCTTGACAGAGGATGCTGATCCTAAAGTCCTGCTTAACCTGCAGTAGCTAAACAGAGGTGTCGCTCCTAAGACTTGTTCATAGCTCAATACAAGAAAAATAAGAGCAAAGCGTAGCATGTTTGGGCAGGCGTGCCAGTTCTTTCTGCATATGACTGGAATATGAGATCTGCTGTCTAAACGGGTACTTCTCTTTTTCTTTCTCTTTGTCACAGGGACTTTTTGCCAGGGGGCAGGAGAGATTACACAGTCCAAGTTCAGCTGAGGTACCTTTTTCATAGTGTTCTCTTATAACTTCTTAATTGGCTAATGTAACATAAGTCTAGATGTTTGTGGGGACATACGAATGTGGTGACGCTTGAAAATGTTGCTTTCTTTTTTCGGGGATACAGGTTATGCCTAGCAGAGACAAGCTGCCCTCAAGAAGATAATTACCCTAATAGTCTGTGTATTAAAGTAAATGGGAAGCTGTTTCCATTGCCGGTAAGCTTGTGTGTACGTATTTGTGGCTTCATTGTGACTTGTGGTGTGTGTGGTTTTCTTTCTGTAATGTAGCTTGCTAAAACAATCAAGCTGTTTATTGTTATCACTCAAATTTCTCTAGTTACTAATGTTAGGCATACGGTTTGTATGCTTGCTGTGTGAGATAGCCATTACTATTAATCATGTTACAGCCACTGCATGGATTAATTGTGTTTTAGCCACCTATAGCAAACCCCATCTGTTGCAGTTAACACAACAAAATATGTCAAAAACATACCATTGTCTGCAGAGGGAATCCTCCTCATAGGTCTTCAAACTGAGTTTGACTTGATTGGTAGTAGCCCTTGCTGTTTGGGCTATCTGTATTTATGATTGGCTTGAGTTCCCTCTTGTTACGAGGGAATGGTATCGCCTTCTTGTGTACAACTTTGTATGCTGCTCTGCTTCGGTCTGGTTAGAGCAGAATTCATTGCGGGGATGAAGAACGGACACACTTTAGAGTTCCTAGCATTTGCCGATACTGGAATAGAACAGTATTGCCGGTCATACGCTTTACTGGTGTTTGGTGTTGCAAAAGGTAGTATGTAGGCAAGGTCACCTCAAGGCTTGAATATATACAAAAAGGGAAAAGCACTCTCATTCTTGAAAAATCTCTGGAATGGGTATCTCTGTACAGTAGAACAGAGAAACTCTTACACAACCCATTCTGAAATAGTTCTGGAAGCTATAGAAGATGGAAAAAGTAGTAGTACAGAGGTTTTTTTCAGTAGTGGGTTTGGAAAAATGCTGTGTGGAGGGAGGAGGTGTGAAACCTCTCTTTCAGAATGTTTGTCACCTTCTTGGTGTCAGATGTGTTGTCCTGTACCCTCCTTCCTGCCATATGCGACCATGGCTGCTTTTTTTTGCCTCTACTTGGCTTAAATGAGACTCTCTAGCTTCTCGTCCCCCTACTTCTTTAAACATTGCATCGCTGTTCTCTCTGTCTTCAGTGTGTAAGAGGATTTCTTTCATGTTTTCTGGTCATTATTTTCTGCAAATGTTATGTCTCTGTGCTAAATTTGAGGATTTTCTTGTTTCTTCTGCAGATTGTCTTCCTTTCTTTAAGCAACCCACCAAAAAGAATTGGGTCTGATGTTATCCTGTGGACATCAATGTCTGCTGATTCTCAGTCTTGCTAATATAGTTTGCACCCTGCTATGCTGTCTTATGCTATCCATTTTGCGCATATGGTGTCACAGTCGTAACAAAAGTTGTTTGTAGTCTTGGATTATTGCTTTGCTTTAGATCTAAGTCCTGTAGGTTCTTTCTGCACATCATAAGGTGATTCTTTAATCTGTTCAGCAGAAACTTTAGGTGAGAAAGTGAATAAATGACTATTGTCTTGGCAAATTCCTTTCCTCTCTTCCTTCAGTATGAGCTGAATGACAAATATAGTCTCAGACTGCTCCTGTAAATGTTTTTTGTTGATCTAGTCACTGACTGCAACCCTCTGGTGGTTCCTTTCTCTTACAGGAAATGTAAGATAACTCCTTTGCCTCAA
Source organism: Buteo buteo (assembly GCF_964188355.1). Lineage (NCBI taxonomy): Eukaryota > Metazoa > Chordata > Aves > Accipitriformes > Accipitridae > Buteo > Buteo buteo. Next base: position 4,333,845 of record NC_134204.1, read on the forward strand.
AGACCACTATTGTCCAACTCGGTAGTGTTAGTGTTAGGTAATTAATCAGTGATGCCAGCCTCTATTGCCAACTTGTATAACTCTTAAGTGAGTACTGTTCTTTCCTTGGTATAGCAGTTCATGCCTCTGCAGATGTCTGTAAATCATACTTGGTCATCTCCTTGGCTGCAATCCTTACCAGAAGCTTCACAGAAAGGCTGCCAGTGTGCCAGTACTGCTTCAGGTTGTGCCAACTTACATTAACACAGTGTTTTCTTGTATTCCTACAACTATCTGTGTCCTCCTCTTAGTGTTGGTTCTGACTTAAAAGGAGTAAATGTAGAGCCTTGCGTGCTGGTGTCTTGGCAAGTAACAAGTATCTTATACATAATGCACTAGAGCAGGTGGTTCTCCTGTTAGCTTCTCTTGTAGGCAAGACAAAATGTGGAAGTCCAAAAAGGTAATTTGCTCTTCTTCTCAAGGGACCTCCATAGACCACTGCAGGTCTCTTTTGAAGGACAAAATCAAATACATCAGGGCAGGCTGGAAACAGCCAGATAGAAGAGCAATCACACTTTCTGTAGATAAATTGTTATGGCTCTCGCAGATTCCACCAGTTTTGACTACTATGGTTCTTGCAAGAAGCATGGAAGACTTAGGCTGAAATAATGTTGGCACTTGCTAGCCACTAGAACTGGCAGCCTAACTAAACAGCACTAGACCATGCTGGTTGTGATGGGCAAGCGGAGTGCTCTTTACTTGACTCCTGGAAGGCTACGAAGGGAGGGCTTTAAACTGTTCTGGGAGTACAAGGGTGACTGTGATCTCAAGGTCATTGCTCTGTGGAAGAAAACATTAAAAGCTTGACAGAAATGAAGCATGTCTGCAGAGTCTGTCTCTAAAAAAGAAAAAAAGTTGGGAAATGTAAGAGAACTTGCATCCTTGCTCTCTTGAAAGCAAGGCAGCTTAATTTTAGGTTGGAGACCAGCAGGATTATTGAGGCTGGTATAGTATGTGTGGAAGTACTTTCCTAAATATTGCAGGGATGGTGTGTTCATCCACGTAAGCTCATTATAAAGTCACCATAGTAGAGAAAGGCCTACTACAGCAAAGCAATTGGGATATATGCTCTAGAAATGGCTGTAGCTGTTATGTCTGAGTAAGAAATGGCAAATCATTCATTCTTTTAAATGTGAAATTGCCAGCAGGCCCCATACATCTGCTGCTTCTATGTTCTGCAATAAAGCACATGAGCTAAGGTTCCTGATAGCTATTGGGTCACTCATCTGGGGTGAGAACCATTTTAGAGAGTGTTCTTCAGCAATTGCTGTCTGCCACTCCAGCCTGGCAGACCTGCCTGTAGAAGCTTCGAGTCCCCATTCTGTCACTGCAAGCAAGAGCCCTCTCTGAAATTAATAAAGGGCAGTGGTGAGGCACAGCCAGGGCTTGGTTGTCATGTGAAACGTATGGACTAGTAATAGAGCTGCTTTGGAAACCTAGAAAATGTGACAACTATGGAGTCCTCCTTGGATTAAAGGCAGTGATTATCCTATGGTATACTTGGCTAGTGAGCGGAAGACACTGGTTTTTCTGGTTTTTATTTTTCAGACTTAGTGTCTTTCAGAGTAACTCTTTTTCCAGTCACTAGACTGAGAATGTGTGTGTTTCTCTAGTTAAAAAAAAAGGTGTGTGTGTTTTTCCAGTATATTGTTTCTGGGAGGGTGTCTTGTATAGAACAGTGTCTTGAACTAAATGAAATCTGGCAGTCGGTTCTGTGCAAGACATAGGGCTGCAATCTTTTATTGGCATCCTTCTGGTGCAGGATGAGTTTTTGAGATGAGTGGACTGCAGGCTGTCTGTGTGAGCTCAAAACGGAGATTTTCAGAGTTCCTGTTACAGACTGGCTTGCTTTCATAGTGACAGACGCAGGGTGATATGAATAAGCTCCTTCACGAAGCACAAGTATTTTCTGCTCACGATATGCTGGAGACTGTGTGCTTGCCTTCAAGCAAAAGGGAATGAGGTGGCTCCTGATTTAATTCGCATACATCATATAGGAAATAAAACTACAGAGAAAAGCTGTCCAGGATATGAAATTCTTCGTAAAAGCTGAGCAAACATTACCTAGTTTATTTTGTTTCTGCAGACAACAGCAAAGCCTATTAGGTCTTAAATACAGTTAATATACTCCACATATAGCCCTTCTTCAGGGGCCTTGGCAGAGTACAGATGACAGCCTGTCGCTAATGGAGCTAGGTCTAGTTGATGCAAGGCAAAGCAGACACCAAGGAGATGTGGAGCTCTTGGAATAAGACTTTATTGTTTCTTAAATAGAATCAATGGAGTGTTTTCTGGGTGTGAAATGCTGAATTAACTCTTCATGACTTGCTGTGTTTGTCACTAAGGCTGTGTCCTTGCGATGTTCCACTCTCTTTCAGTGGGGTGGGGGGAAGAAAAGGACAAAGCATCAACATTACTTTTTGTGCTTCCAGTGAACTTACCTGGACCAAAACTGCATTCTCTTGCACCTTTTCAGCACTTCTGTAAAACCACTTTAAAGAGGACTGTCATGGTTTAACCCCAGCTGGCAACGAGGCACCATGCAGCTGCATGCTCACTTCCCCCTGCTGTGGGATGGGGGAGAGAATTGAAAAAAAAGTAAAACTCGTGGGTTGAGATAAGAACAGTTTAATAGAATGGAAAGGAAGAAACTAATAATGATAATAATAACAATAATAAAATGACAATTATAATAAAGGGATTAGAATATACAAGTGATGCACAATGTAATTGCTCACCGCCCACCGACCGACACCTAGTTAGTTCCCAAGCAGCGATTCCCCCCAGCCCTACTCCCCCCAGTTTATATGCTGGACATGATGTCACATGGTATGGAATACCCCTTTGGCCAGTTTGGGTCAACTGCCCTGGCTGTGCCCCCTCCCAACTTCTTATGCCCCTCCAGCCTTCTTGCTGGCTGGGCATGAGAAGCTGAAAAATCCTTGACTTAGACTGAACACTATTTCGCAACAACTGAAAACATCAGTGTGTTATCAACATTCTTCTCATACTGAACCCAAAAGATAGCACTGTACCAGCTACTAGGAAGAAAATTAACTCTGTCCCAGCTGAAACCAGGACAAAACCAAAAAATGCTTTAAAATTGTGGTTGACTTATGGTATTAGACTGTCAAAGACTGATATTTCTGAGAGTAAGTGTTTAGTCTCTGGCCTAGAGAGCTTCTAGGTTTACCTGCTTCCCATAGATCTGTTGAAAGCTAACAAGTCTGTTTCAGCAGGTTTCAGAGTGCAGCGGGGAGACTTGGTAACCCTTTCCATGTCCTTTCTTCCCGTAGGGATATGCTCCGCCGCCAAAAAATGGAATTGAACAGAAGCGACCTGGGCGCCCCTTGAATATAACGTCTCTAGTTAGGTTGTCGTCAGCAGTGCCAAACCAGATTTCCATTTCCTGGGCTTCTGAAATTGGAAAGGTAAACTCTGTGTTCTGTAGGATGTGGAAAGCTGCCTAAATAACCTCATCTAGCATTCCTTCTCCCCTACTGCCTGATGTAGCTGACATACACCGGCAAGTGTTTAGCATTAGGTGGCCAAACTTCTTATCAGTGCCAGGAAACAAAGTTTGCTCTAGAAGTATGGTAGTTTACAGTAACATATATACAATTTGTGTAGAGATGGCAAAGGCCTCCTTATAGAATTCACATTAGAAAGCTTGCTGTTAGGGGTTGCCTGAAATGTGTATCAAAAGTAACAAAATCTTTTTGTGGTGTAAATGGTACAAAACAGTTCAGATGTGACAAAATAACAAAAGGAAAACCTACTTTCTTGTGTGTAGCCTGATGGTGTGAAGAGTGGAATTATGTAGCCATGTATTCTAAGGCACCTTTCTCAGTATCTGTTGTGACGGCCCATTGGAGAAGGCTTTTTAAACTGTCCAGATGTGCCAAGGCTGTGGGTGCGGAGACATGCATTTGCTTTTGAGGTTTTTGTATTTTCTAAGTAAGTAATACTAAGTAGTTTTACAAAAACAATTTTTCTTTCATAGGAAGAACTGGTTAATGGATATTTTCTTCTCTATTCTTTTGAGATTCCTTTTTTACCTGAAAATAGCCCCTCTATGAGTTGATTTAAAATTGTACTTGCAAATAAACCAAAACAGGGTGGAACTTCCAGCTCAGAAAGCTCATAGATGGCAGGTTGCTGGGAAGGGTTTACTGGGGAGGTGTCAGGCTGCTGGTGCCAGCTGTTTCTGGGCTTGACGGATCTCAAACACGCTTGGTTGGACCATACTTGTGTGTTGTGTGTGTGTTTGTAATGCAGGATACCTGAGCAGTGTGTGTTTTCTTACAAATGAAGAGTAGTCTGGAAGTTTGGGTGACTTGAGGGAGAAGTGACTCAATGTGAGGAAGGATGGAGAGCTGGGGAAGAAATGAAAATTGAAGCCTTTTCATAATGCAATTCTAAACTTCATGGAAACCTGCAGTGGGGGAAAGGCATGCTAGACTTCAGGTGGCAGGAGATAAAGGGGGTGGTGACTGAAATGTGAAACCTGTTGTTTTCTAGTGCCTGCAGTCATAAATCATAGTTGAAAAGGAATTAGCCTTTAAAATGGCCATGTGGCTGTTTAGAAATTCCCCTATGGATTTACTAGGGAAAAGAAAGGGAGAGTGTGAGGAATTTCTGCATTCTTCCTAGATTTAAATAGCTGTTGCAGCATCCTTTTCAGCTGTTGGTAGGTCAAGAACTACTTATTCCTCTATTTGTGACCAGTTGTGGAAATCCTTGTGGATTCAATTATCAAAGTAGCTTACCCCTTGCTTTTTTCTTCAAAATCAAAAGCTGTGGACCAGAGACACCATGTGTTTCAGAGTGACACTCCAGTATAAACTTTTATACACTAATTAAAATTTTAAAAAGAAATTGGAGAGAAAGCTAATGTTCACAAAATAAATGAAGGGCAGTGCTGACAGCAAAATTTTTTTGTTTTTGTGGGTTTCTTTTGTTTTTGTTTTTCCCTAAAACAGAGGTGAAGGGGAAGATCTAAGCCATGCTTCCCAATTATAAAGCACAAGAATCTTGAAATGGCTGCAGTGTTGTGTGTGGTCTTGGCCTCTCCCACTGACCCCTGCTTTCTTCCTCCCCTGTATCTGCCAAAACATATTCTCATGGAAGCAGATGAATTGGAGGTTGTCCCAGTATTCCCCCTTGCCCCTAGAGGTAAAGTGAGTTCTTTGGTTTAATGTTGGTGTGCTGCTCTAAGTATCAGAACTCGCACAGCAGCCGTTGCTATTCATCCTCTAAATGAGACCCTTGGGGACAGTGTGGAGTGTCAGCGGGCGCACGTGCTAAGGGCTTATTGGCATCTACTTGACTGATAGTGGAGGGCGTCCAAGCAAAGGAGGCTTTAATCCCACAGAGGTGGTCAGACTTGAGCCTGTAGAATTCTTTCTGAATGAGTAGTGCAATGCACGGTCATTCTTTAAGGAAAGAAAAAAAATCTGTTTTTCTTAGCAGTTTCCCATGCATTTAGGTGACTTTATTTGCTCACCTAGGTAAGAGCTGGTTTTCCTATAGGTGGTAAAGGAGGAGCAGAGCAGTAGGTGGTGTTTAAATTCTTGTGCAGTACCCAGACAGTATAGGAGCCATAGGAAGGTGGCTGGCAGGGAGTGGAAGTGAGAGATTGCAGGTTGTGTTTGTTACACAGATGAAATCATTATTATTCTGCAGTAGTGGGACTTGCAGAATTTTTTCTTCATTAGTGACTTTGAATAGAGAGTTAATGCTGAACAGAAGAAGCTGGCAAGTGATGTGAATTAGGGAAGAGTAGTAAATGCTAGGGAATGGGGCCAGCCTCAGAGGAGTGGGTATGGTGTAATGAGGTTTGGCTTGAAAGCGCAGAGCAAGCTAAAGAAAAGGTACAGGGAAATTGGTGCAGCTGTGTGCCATGTGAAGGTGTTGCGTTTGCACCTGAAAGACCGTTCATCTCTTCTTTTGTCATGTGATCATCTCTGAGCTTCCCACTAACAGATTGACACTGAAAAAAGGGAAGGATTTAACAGACAAACATGAGAAGTTCTTAAAGACTGCCTGTATGAGAAGGTGTGTCGCCAGTGTAAATCATCTTTCCCAGGGAAGAGCCCAGATTGTGTCTCGGTTGTGGAGTTATTCTTCTTAGTTAAGCCACAACTGGAGTAGGACAACTGGACTTGATTGGCAGGAGAATTCTGGTAGAGTATTGGGCTCTTTCACAGTAATGAAGTCATCTGTCAATGCTTTTCATAACGATTAAGCCAAAAATTGGCATGTTTTTGTTTTTACTGTATGCTACAGCTAGTGTAAATCGTAATTGGTTGTCATAGTGGAAGTACTGTATGAAATCAATATTTACACTTTAATCACTCTTTTTGTAGAATTACTCCATGTCTGTGTATCTCGTCCGTCAGCTCACTTCAGCTATGCTTTTGCAGAGGTTAAAAATGAAAGGTATCAGAAACCCCGATCATTCCAGAGCACTAAGTAAGTCAAATTAATTTGCCTGTCTGTACTTTGTGAGGGTGGTCGGTGGCTCTTTAAAATTAGAACTGGTAATACTTGGGGCATTTGCAGCGTTTTGAAAAGAAAGTCTGTGCCCAGAGTATCAAAGGTTCCCTTTGCTGTTGCTGAGGCATCATGCGCTTTTTCAGTGAGGGTCCCTGTGCTGGTAGGGAGCGCACCTAGAGATCCCATCTGAAGTGTTCTTACGGGAGTGCCATGAGCACCACTTACTGTGGTGAGCTGTGAGGTGCAGGTAGATGTCCTAAATTCTTTTTGCTTGCATGTGATCCTGATTTGCCTTCGCACCTCGCTCACTGATGATTATTTTGTTTATCTCTTCGCATGTTGGGTTGAGTTTGCTCTACTAACCCTCATGGCTGATAGTGCATCTGCTGCACATCAAACAGTCTTGTGATGCGCAGTGTTTGCCAGTTGCTCATAAATAGTGAAACTATTGTTGTTTGATATTGCTATGAACTAGTTTCCTAGATGCTTTATTTTTTTAGATAGCTGAAAATAAAGTACATGCACTGGCAAATTGAGATTAGCATTTTAAGTAATGATGTCTGTGTATAACTTCTTCATTTATTTTAATAGTTAAAGAAAAACTAACTGCGGATCCTGATAGTGAGATTGCCACGACCAGTCTGCGGGTATCTCTGATGTGTCCTGTAAGTATGGCTGGAAATTACCTTGTACAGATTTGTCTCTTCATCTTTAGTGCAGAGTTGGGCTGCTTTTAAAAAGCGCTTTTTAAGAAACTTCACTGGCTTTTATATACTGATTCATTAGCATAAGACAGTGGGGAGAAGGGTGCATCTACAAGCACCTGACTGTAGCAGCATTCAACCAACTATGGTTTAGAACTGCAAACGCCTCAGTTGTAATGCAGTCAGAATCAAGTTGCTACTAGTGTATAGTGAGGTCTTTAGAAGGAGTAATCTTGTATATCGAGATGTTGAGACTAATTGGGCAGGGTGACAGAATAATTAAAGGATACAGTGATAAATAAAACTTTGGATCTCCTCATCTTGGTGGTATTGCTTATACTGCCAGCTGCTACAACAAACAAAAAAATTGATTGCTGTGTAACAAGGTAACGCTGCCTTGGGGTTTCTCTTCCCAGCTAGAAACTGGCCTTGTGTTTGTGACTGCTCTGTTAAGCTAAATGTTAAAATGGGTATTACGCCATTCTGAGTCTAACATAACTGGAGCTCACAAAACCCCTTGAAATATTAGGCTAAAAGAAAATGATAAAAGCGGGTGCTTCAGTAGGTCTTTGAATAAAAATAAAATCCTAGAAATAACATTGGTGTAGGTCCATTAGAAATGTTTCTGACTGTTTTCAACTCAGTGAAGACTTGGAGGATGGCTTTATTGCTCCTTTAAGTGCACTGCATGTGCTTTGATAGGGTGGCTTTGCCTGCAGCGACCTTAGCACTGGGCACCTCTGTAGTGAGAAGAGACAGTTACTTCACCGACTGCCTCTGATTTCATTGTTAGCCATCCAGGCCTGTTTCACTGTCTTCTGTTCTGATGCTCTTTAAATGCATCTCCTGCAGCTGGGAAAAATGAGACTGACAATCCCATGCCGGGCTGTTACTTGCACACACCTGCAATGTTTTGATGCTGCTCTTTATCTTCAAATGAATGAAAAGAAGCCTACCTGGATCTGCCCTGTCTGTGACAAAAAGGCAGCTTATGAGAGCCTAATATTAGATGGGTAAGAGACTGGGTTTGCAGATTACACAATTAGTTAACATTTTTGTGACTTAAGGTTCAGCCATTTCATACTATTTTCTTTGCCAAAAAACTTTAGACTGGGAGGAACCATTAGACCCTGTTAGTTTCTGTTCCTGTGTAATGAACTGTGTAAGTTTATCTTCTAACTGCATCATCAAACTCTCAAGCCTCGGTATATTTCCTCTGGAGAAATCCAAATGTGACATCTAAGGATAGGTCTCCCTTTTACATGACCCTATCTCTGAAGCTATTAACGTTAAAATTTAACTCATAAAAAAGTGTCAAACTTGATTCAGAGTATGATAGATTTCCATACAGAAGCAGAAATTATGAATTGCAGTAATGTTGGAGTGGAATATGGGTAGGTTGGGATACTTTTAGGTTTCGATGTCTGCAAAGGCTGTAATTGCAGGCTTTCGGGTAAGATGAACTGGGGAGAGGGTACATGCAGTGAGTCAAAGGTGATCATAATTAGCTTTTCAACTGTGACTCCTTTGCACTTAGGATGAAAAATTTCACTTGGAATCAAAAATGAAACCACTCAACTTTATTTTTCAGGCTCTTTATGGAAATCCTTAATGAATGTTCAGATGTGGATGAGATCAAATTCCAAGAAGATGGCTCCTGGTGCCCCATGAGGCCAAAGAAAGAAGCTGTGAAAGTCTCAAGTCCACAGTGCACCAAAATAGAAAGTACGTACATCTAGGGTACTGGTTGCAAACCAACAAAAAGTCTTGGAGACTTAGCTGTAGCTTGTATAATGTGTATGGATGTTGATGTCTGTGTTGTGGAGGGCTTAATACTTCTAACCTTCTTTCTTTTTACTTTAAATGACAAGGGTTGTATCTCTCAAAATGTGCATTTTGGGACTTTATCTTTGCTCTTTATAATAGCAGTTAAGAAAATGAGAGGTTGCTCTTGTTTTAGGTCCTTAAAAGGATAAGTGAAGATTAAAGCTTGTGCTTTAATATTCTCAATGTGATACAGAATAGTAATAAAACAGTTCCTGGGCTGTAACATTCTCTGTAGTGGCCAGGAAGATGAGCTAAAACAGGATTTGAGTTCCTGGTTCTGTTGCAGATAGAAACAGCTGATGTCAACAGCCTTTAAAAAACAGTAATATTTTATTTTCTTGTTTAGGTTCCAGTGTTGTTAGCAAACAGTGTTCTGTGACAGTGGCCAATGAGGTGAACAAGAAGAAAGTGGACGTTATTGACTTGACAATAGAAAGCTCTTCTGATGAAGAGGAAGATCCTCCTGCCAAAAGGAAGTGCATATTTATGTCTGAAACACAAGGAAGCCCAACCAAAGGGTTTGTCAATTTTAAAGTTAGTTGTTATTCTGTAATGTCTCAGATAAACTGATGTGTAGACAAACGGACTTGTAATCTCTCTCCGGGATCCAGCTGCACATTTCCAGAGGAGAATTTCTAGGCCTCTCCTTGCAGAAGGTTGTATCGATACAGTACCTTTGTACAGGCAAAACACTATTAAATAGTTTTACATCTCACAAAAGACTTGCGCTGACTGTTGCTGTGTTTGCAGGGCTATTTCTCCATAGAAAAGGAAGCTGATTAAGCTAACGGACAGGATTCTCCTGAGAAAGCAGATTATGCCAAGTGGAGGAGCTTTATTGCATTCTTGCTAAGTTAGTGTCATCTTAAAGGCTTTTCTCTCGCTGTCTGTTATACCCTTTATCTAACCTGCTCTGGTGCCCAGGAAACTAGGCTGCGTTGTGTGTTTCATCCATCCTGTCAGTCTTGGAAGGGAGGCTCTTTGCTGTTTTGAGTCAAGACAAGCTTTTTCTCCATCTCTCTGTTAAACTCTGGAATGTCTTGGACACTGTTGTTGGCCATGGTTATCAGTCAGTCCTGCGCCTTGGTTAGCACAACTGATGACTTCCCAAGTCCTCTGTCAAGTGCTCCATCTTTGTAGTCATGCCTGACTTCAGCGGCAGGCTTAACCAGCTTCTTTACTGTTGTGCCACCTTCTGTCTGTCCCAATCTACGCAACGCGGCTGCAGTTACTGTTCAAGGCTTCTGTAAAGTTCTTGCCCGTGGCCCATAGGGCACAGGAGACCTGCAGGGAGAGAGGGGCACTGGTCAGGCTCACCAGCAGTCACTGCTCCGCGAGGCGATTCCAAGTGTCAGCTTTTAGTAATGGCTTATTAGTTAGTGTTGCTGCATGCATCAGGTGTGTGTCTGTGTGTCTCAGCGTAGTGGCTTATGTCTTGTACTAAAATAATAGTAATAAAAACAAACTCCTTCTGTTTTGCCAGCTCTTGAAGTAATGAGCAGCTGTACTGTGTCTCTAGTCCACGGGAATGTGTGGTCTTTGAGCAAATAGTTGGTCATCTTCAACAACTTTCAGCAGTGATTCTGAAATGCTGTTGCTTTTTGTGAGGATTGTGGAGGAGTCCTTCTGCAAGAGACTCTGTTTCTTATTTTTGTAAGAAAAAATAGCTACAAATACATCTCTTAATGAAGTTTCAGAAGGCACCAAGACTTCCTTCTGTGCTCCTGTGTGTGTCTGAGATGGCTACCTGCAACCATAATTGTAGGAGGACTGAGTTTTCTTGTCTGTCTGTGTCCAGTGTATTTTCCTTGCTGTTTGGGTATGGAAATGGCATGTTTTCATTCTTCAAATCCAAGTCAAAGCCAGGCTTTTGGGGAATAGCTTCTCTCCTGTAAACAGTGGTGCCTGAATGCTAGTTTTGGCAGAACCGTGGGGTGTCTTCCTACAGGCAGAAGCAACACAGGCTGAAGTATAAGAGGTGCTTGCGAGGGGAGGGTCTGAAATCCAAGCTTCTGAAATCAGAAATAGCAGAAATGCACCGATGCAGCAGTCTGGGGAGGAAGACGTGAGTGGCTAACACTCGTGGCTGGTGGGCTGGAGGGAGCGATGCGGAGCAGCTGGGAGCGGGACTCTGGGTGTTTCCACCTGACTTGGAGTTTATGAAATATTTTATGCACGTGGCTGGTGCCTGAACGCCTGTGGTGATGTCTTTAGCAGTGCTGCGACGTAATCGGGCAGAAGGTGGGGATGCAGAAGGGTTTCAACTGGTTGCAAGCTCCTGGAGAGCTGAACTTAGCTTGGGCTCAGGCTGTGAGTAAAGATGGGTTTGGTATTTAACTCCCATGTGTGTAATCTCAGAGGCTGAATAATGGTCAGTCATGCCTTTGGTGTGACAGGGTAGCACCAAGGAGTGGTGATGTGGAGACATTGAAACGAGTGCTCTCCTCCTGGCTCTGGCTACCTGCACATCCCTCCCAGGGTGCTCCACAGATAGAGATTTCCATTTCTGTCTCTGAACGGTAGACTGTTATAAATGACTCCAGCACTGTACTTTGTTTTAATGCCAACTTGCTCTTATGTCACAGCTGCTGTTGAGAGCCAAGATACGGTCATGTTATTATGAAGACTGTTATGAAAGAGGAAATTAGAGTGGAATACTGTGTAGTGAGTAGCCACGTTGTAGTTGTGTTGTTACATAGTGACCTTGTGAATGAGAGTGCACAGCGGTGCGTAATTTCTCTTCTGTAACTAACGGCCAGGTTGTTTGTAACTTCCCATGCTGTTCAAAACAGGGTTCTCATGTATCAGCCATCTACTGTCAGAGTGCCCAGCGTGACAACGGTCGATGCTGCTGCTATTCCTCCTTCATTAACAGACTACCCAGTACCATTCCATCATCCACCAATATCCAGTATTTCATCAGACTTGCCAGGTAGGTGGTGGCTATTTTTAATGTGTATTCTGACAGCTTTATTAATTTGCGGGGTGGGTAAAAATTGGAGAATTGATCAACTTTTTTTTTTTTAATGGAACAAGACTATATGCAGCATTGCACTGATGCGATGCCTAGACAAGTCCAGTACAGGCTGTCTTTCCAGTTTCAGGTTGCACTTCGCAACAGTGATGTGAAAAACGTTGCTTCTGGGGTACAAATTGGCACTTTGGAACGGCAGCCAGAAACACTTCTCGCTATATTCAGTTAGACTCTGTGTAAACATCCGGTTGTTATGTGTTGTAGATGCGAGGGAGAGTAGCTGCTTATTTAAGTTATAGAGGTGTGATGGCGCCGACTCATCCCAACCCTAGAAGTAGAGATATTCTGCTAGCTGATTCTAGTGGTGCTCTGTCTAGACTGTATGAAAAAGGTTAAGGTGAGCTACAATATGTAAGCTGAACTCTATTGACTTTCTTTACCTAGACATACCCTAAATGCCTATGATGTATTCTTCAACACTGCTGCTAAATATCAGACAAAAGGTGGGGATACTGATTGTTTTCTATCCTGGCTCCTTGAAAAGAACACTGTATATAGGGACTCTGGGGGTTCTCTTTGCCGGCTGTAACGAACCCAGAGCCCAGGAAATGGTGACTCGTGGTGACAGGTGTCCCATTGGCCTCCTGTACTTCCCTCTCCCCGCTCCATTGCCTGTCTCCATTTCTCCCCTGCAACATCTCTGGGTTTTTTCCTCTTCTTTCAGCACCAGTTTGGCAATGGGAAGGATATCATTCCCCTTGTTTCTCTGTCCATTTTGGTTCCTTTACTGCTCCCTCCCTCCACTTCTCCCTTGTTAAGAAATCGGTTGCCTTCCCAAATTGGATAGGAGAGTAAGCTGAGAGAATGGAAGTCTAGAACTGTTGTCTGTCTCTTATCAGCTGAAGTTCTAGAAGGTGCAAGAACAAAAGCAGCTGTCAATTCTGTAAAAGCAGCTGAGCTTAAATCTCCTTCAAAATTTTTCTCTACTGGAGAAGAGAAGGAGAGATGCCACTGGCCAGAACAGATTTGGAGGTGAGGGGAGAGGGAGGGAGTAAGTTTACCATTTCTTTCTGTTGACATAGCAAACACAAGGCCAATATTTAGAAACAAAACAAAAAAGGCTGTAATTTCTCATTGGTTTCATAATTTTAAACATCTTGCCCTAAAAGCTTACACGCTAATGGTGTATAAGACGGACGCTAGTTGTCACTGCTCTTAGAGGATATACCTTGAACTACTTGTAGTTTCCTCTTCTTCGTTCCTTTTATTTGTCTAGACACAAAACGGGGATGATATTAGAAATGTTTCCTTATTGGCTGCCCGTGGGTGGAGGAAGAGACCTGCTGCTTGTTTTTGGACTTGTGCATGTTGTGACTTTACTTCATTCCAGCATCTTTAATGTGATGACACTCTTCATGTCCCAGTTTGGCCAAGTCAGGTACAATATGCAGTGAAACTTGCATTATGAACCAACAGCTCCAAATGGCAACCTCCATCTAAGCAACCACATTGAACCACCCTGCAATATCCAGTGAATAATACATCATTATGTCATTCTCATTCTTAAAAAGAGCCACTTGTACGAGATAACTCGTTTTGCTGCTGCCTGAAGTAGTCGTTGAGAGTGGTGTCACAGTGGTATATTCCATTTAGAAACTGTGTAACAATTGCAAAATCTGTTCTACGACCACAAAAAAGTTCCTTAAATTTGTTGTGTATGAATAAAAGAAAGACACATCAATTTATTATTCTTCTCTTCTTTCTAGGTCTGGATTTTCTTTCACTAATCCCAGTTGATTCACAGGTATGTTTCTGAACTACTATGGGGTTAATTTCCGAGTCTGGTTTTTGTGACATACTGCTCGAATAACTACCAGGACACTGTCATCATCCATACCATGTTCGCAGTCCACTCACTTAGACCTTACCCACAGACCAGGAAAATCCGTTTTCCCAACAAGAGCTGGTCATGAAGATGCATTAAGGGAGGATTCAGTTTAGCCTCACTAGGATAAATCCATGCATGGAAACTCACTCTTTAGTGATAGCTTGCCTTTCTAAAGTGGATACTTGCACAGCACTAATGTGAATACACCCCCTGTGTACTTCACCCTCTTAGTTCATAACGTGTATCTGTAGGCCAGACTAAACTCTGTAAATATACGTCACTGGTGGTTGTTTCTGTTGGTTTTGAAGTTAGTAGGAGGTTAAGTTTTAAAGAAAATATCTTCCTTAATTTGATGGGCACATGACTGAACACTTTTATGATAAATCCTTCTATGTAACACCTAAACCCCGCTGGCTTTGGATTATATGGATATTTTGTAGGTCAGAAGTAACTAGGCGGTGCTTTTTCTTCCCTGGAAACTTAAAACTTTACAAGTTAGGGAGAGTGATTCTTACCGTAACTAGATTTCCACAGACAGACTACAGCCTTGAAATGTGGGGGAATATCGGCTCCCTAACTAAGACAAGAGGATCTGAAACAGACCCTCTGTTTCATCTCTCTGTCTCTAGAAGACAACAGTAATAGGACTGTACCGCAGAGTTGACTTTCTGGTGCCTTAAAAACAAAGGATGAACTTCCTCCTTTTCTTTCCACTTACTGCATCTTGCAATACTCTGTGCCTGACCTTGAGATCTGAACTGCCGAAAGTGGGAATAACAGAAGTTTGTTCATGTGGGAGACTGGAAGCAGGTATGCTGCTATGAAGTGTCCACTTTGGACAGTTCAAACAGTTCAGGCTCAGTTCCAAACATATGTCCGAGATTGGAATCCACGGGGTAAGAGAAAGTAAGGTGTGTTGAACAACGTGTGTGCGTGCGTGTGTGTGGGTGTCTTACATTATCTTCCTCTGACACCTGCCAACCTTGTTCTGTTTCTAAATGCTTAGAGTGTTCAGCTCTGCTTTGAGAAGGCATGTCTTCCACTTCAGGAAATCTAAATCAACTTAGTAATTTTTCTTAATCAGACTTGATCAGGGCTCATTTATCACTACTAAAATGTTTAGAGACCTGCATGTATCATTGCAGGTATATACTATGAACATGTTGATTAGTACAGCTGCTGCCATTTGAGGGGATGAAATTATTCTAACCTCCATTGAAGCAGCAAAAAGCATTCTGCTACCTTTCATGATGAAAGGAGCCCAAAATACACAGTTGTGCCTGGTAGCTGTGGGCAGTGAACATTCTCCAAATGCTAAGGGTTTTTTTGTTTGTGGGTTTTGGTTTTATTTTTTTTGTGGTCATCACGTGGACATGATAGTGTTTCTTAATGTGCTAGTAAATGCTCAAGCTAACCAGTTAGTAAGGAAACAAAAAAAAAAGGGGGAAGGGGGAGGATGAGGGAGAAGGGGTCGTGGCTACCATCTCTGCTTGCTTACTTGCTGGTGTGCAGAACTCCAGTTCTTGCTATGCATGCGATAACGAAGTTCTGCTAGGAATGTGTTTTGTGCTTGTTGTAGGGAAGATGTATCTTCAGAGCATACATTTCCCTTGTGCAGTTAGTCTCTTCATTCTTCATTGTTTGTTTCAAGCAGTACTGTCCTCCTATGTTTTTGGATAGTCTCACCTCAACCTTAACAAGCAGCACGCCTGGCAGCATCATCACATCAACCAGTCACCACGAGAGCAGCACGCACGTTAGCTCCTCCAGCAGGAGCGAGACAGGGGTGATAACCAGCAGCGGCGGCAGCGCTCCTGACATCATCTCACTGGACTGAAACAAGGGGCAGCACCGGACTCCAGGAGAAACGGCACGGAGCTGCTGCTTGTATCTCTGGAACTTCAGCATCTCGGAAGTTATTCTGATATTTATTGAAAGGATTTCCCTTCTGGAAAATGGAGTAAATTCATCTACACTAGGAACAGAAGTGATAGACTTTTTTGTTTTGTTTTGTTTTTTTCCCTGCTCATTAAATAGCTGGTATAGAAAAGGCCCCTTCAGAACATGCTTTTATGCTTTTTGGCTTGTTCTGGGGAAACTGACATTTTGTTGCTGGGTGGATTCCACAAATGGTTTTTAATTTTGTTGTAAAACACAGCAATAATGTAAAAACAAACAAAAACTTTTTTTAATAAAAAAAGGCACTTAACCACTCTAGAACAACAGCCTGGGCAAAGGTGCAGAAGTGTATGCATTGGTGAATTTTTAATATTTTCGCTGGGGCCTGTAATAAACTTCATTTAAGACAATGAAGCTTTGTGAAATAGCCATGACTTGTGTCGTATGTCTCGTTTCCCACTTCCCCCTTACCTGGGGATGTAGGGGAAGCCTCTGTAAATGGGATTGGTTGGGTTTTTTTGTTTGTGGTTTTTTTCCTCCTGATTTTGTGTTTTTCACAAATGCAACAAAATCCTAAGCTTTGACTTCTTTCTCTTAATGTTCTTTGGGCTGGGGAGGGGACAAACTATCTATGCAAACTCTGGATTACGCAATCTCTGTGCTGTCATGTCAGAATGGGGACACCTCCCCACCGCTAAAAACTCCAAACTATGCACAGTTGAGCCATAGCTGAATTTCTGGTTTGATAACTTTAAGAGGTGATAGAAAAAAAAAGCCTTTAAACTCAGATTATAAGGTTGTTGGTGGCCCTCTGAAATTACCACCCCTGACCAGTTGATCAAGTGAAGTGTGTGCTTTCTATGGCAGCTGTAAGGAGAAAAATAGGAATTACTTTCTCCAGTACAGGATAATTTTCTAGGATCTCTTGCTTGTGGCTTCTGTCACTTCAGTAACTGCTGTGTTCTTTTGGGAATACCCTACTCTGACATGCCATGGGGGAAAGTTGGCTTTTTGGAAGACAAAAGCTGTAGCTGCAGTGTTCCTGCCTAACTGGAATTATGTGTTTAGGGCTTGATGATGCTTTGTCCCACATTACATGGCCTCCTAATCATGGCTTTCCTAATTCAATGGGAATAACTTCCTCATGTTTTACTCCCCTGGTCAATCTGCTGCTTTGCTGTGTGTATGCAGTGTCTCCCCACACACCTCTAAGGATAATCTCCACAGTATGGTATGTGGAAGGGGTTACAGACCAGGAAAATCAAGTCATTTCCATAGAGCTGGAATAATGGTATTGTCTATGTTGACAGAGCAGCTTTCCCCAGTGTTGTGTTTCTGTTGAGTAACTGTATTTGAGATTATTCCTTCACTAATTACCAGCTTTCACTTTTTCCTGATTTTGTGTTCCTTTTTTCTTATTTCTTTAGTCAGATGTCTGGTACTTTTTGCCTTCCACTACCGTTGACAATATTTGAACGAAGTACAAATGGATAAGAAATATTGAAGCAGGATGTATTGTAACTCTTGCCTGCCCTGTACTCCCACTTTTAATGCAGCATTACTATTCCCCATTGCCTTTTCTTGTATGACCTTTCACACCAATCTTCAGTTCACGTGTTGGTCTTAATATCGCATCCACTCTTTCTTCTCCTTTCCTTATCTGTTGAAGTTTTTGTACCTGTTAAGGCTCAGTTTTTAGCATGATTTATTTCTAATAAAGCCATGCTACTCATGAAGTTTTTTCCTAATGGCCTGCAGCAGATCGGTGCTTTCTGCATCAGAGTTGCACAGTGACTTGAACTATAAATAGAGTGTGGAGAGAGGTTCCAGAGTCATTCTGAATAAAGTGTTTAAAACTGGTATCTGTTGCTGAAGGTGCTGTTTGTACTCTTAATGCCAAACTGAAGTGTGACTCGGGCAATTGCTGAACTGGCTGAAGGGATGTAAACATCTTGCATGTACATCAGAAAAGTTAGGGAAGGGTGAGTGCCATTTTTAGGACATGTGCTCTAAACCATTCATGGTATTACAAAATAGGGCTGGAACTTTGTCAAGTTAATTATTGTGCCCTGTTTGGTCATTACTTATTAGGGCTGAGGTCAGGTTGTGTTCTCCAGCTGTTTTGGGCAGGAGTTTTGCAGCTGCATTTAGCTTTAAACCTTCAAGACCCATGAGAGCAATGTCAAATGCAAACTTAAGGCACTTGAGCCTTACCTGTTTAGGAGAGAGTTAGATTGTCATAGGCTGTGGTGTGAGGTAAGCCTTCAGGTGAAGGACGTAGTTTTTCTGCAATGCTGATGTACGTGCAGGAGGTAATTACACCAGCCTAGTAATGCCCAAATCCTGTAATTCACTTGAGTCTGTGGATGGTGTGTATCAAGGGGTTGGAGTTCTGCAGTGCAGTCATCATCCGTTCGATACACCACCTCCCACAAGACAACAACGGATTTCCTTAAGCAGTGGAGGGGGGACTGGGGATTGTAACTTAATAAAGGCCTGTAGTCCTGCTCTAAGGAAACCTGCCTATTGTAGCTAGATGAGGTTTTGGTTTATTTTTCCTTCAACAAGTTCTAAAATGCATCAGAATGTCTGTCCAAGAAATTGTAACATGAGAAAAATCTTGAGAAAAAGGTGAGATAACTTCTTACCTCCTTGTTTCCACTATGGAAGTATCTGGTTACTGCTTTGAGTGGACTATATCAAAGATACCTTCAAACCAACTGCAGAAGGAAAGTAAAGCTTATGAGTCCCTCTACTGCACAGATAACCAGCATGCAATGAAAGCCATGCTGCAAGAGCTGGCCCCCTTTTTTTTCCCCCCACCCATCCATTTGCTGCATCTTTTTCTGCAGTTCCTGGAAGTGAGCTAGCTGCTGAAGCACTAGCTACAGAAAGGCTATAACTATACACCTGAAGACCATTAGCCTGAGCTGGCTTCTGATTTTCATACTTCCAGGTTAGATAAAGCTGTCTGAAACAATTGTGAGCCGTGTAGGCAGGACTTTGCTGCCCAGCAATACGGCACCAGCCCCAGGAGGTTCTGCACCTGCCCAGCAGCAAGAATTCAGGCATTTCCAACATTAGTGGGGATGTTCTGTGTCTGCCTTTAAATCTAGGTGCTGGATGCTAGAAAGCTTACCTGTGACTGCAAGCCTTTCACTATCAGTCTTCAACAGCAGAGAAGATTCAAGCTTGGAAGTGAAAGAACACATCTTCTGGCTGAGAGGACAAAACCTGACAGTTCAACAAGAATTTCTGCAAGAGCAACAACGAAGGGAGCTGCTTCCTAGGTTAAAAGACAATTGTGGATTAGGCAAACTGTAAAGAACACCATTAGTCCTAGGCAACTGATTTTTTTTTTTTTTTAATGTGTATTTTTGACACAGGCATCGGTGACCACAGACAAGATACAGGCAACAACAATCCCGTAAGTCAAATTACCGCGTCATTTTTATTTCTTTTTTTAGTAGGTGATCATGCCGTCATCACAACATGTTAACACTGTGTATGTATTTAATGTGACACTCTAAAAACTTTCCGTTTCCTTCCTGGTTTTGTGAGGAAACGGTATCAGGACAAAACTGGGCAGCGCATCACACAACATGAAACAGAATTGATTATAACTTATCTAGGAAGTTATCCAGAGGTGGAATACCCTCCTTCAAGCCTTTGCGTTTACATGTTTCAGCCACAACTTGCCAAGGACGAGAATTTGCATCATAAGGATCTCCAGGCAAAACCTGCCAGTGATCAAAGACACACTGTGGAAATGCTTGGCCACCAGTGTTGGATCTCAAGTCAGCGGTAAAACCTAGTGGGAAGGAAAAAAAAATAAATTAAAAAGGGATGAGCCAGCTACAGGAAAAAATAAAACTGGCTTATGGTGAATTTCTGCATAGACAAAACCCTCAACACTTTCAGACACGGAGTACAGTACTGTTAGGAAACTGCTGCTTCACAAGCAGTTCTTTCAAGCAGGTAAAAATGAGGCCAACTCCAAAGAACTGCAGAAATATCTTCTGTGACCAAGTAAATTGGCAATAAAAAGGCAAACAAAATTCAATTTAGATAGAAAAGGACATGGGGAAAATTATGTTTCACATGTCTCAGGAACTGAACTTATCACTACCACTCAGTTTGAGATCTTGGGGTTATGGTAAGTAGTACAGAAGCATTAGTTCAGTGTTCAGAAGCAGTTAAAATGAGAAATCAAGTGCTAGTACCTGTTAGGAAAGGAACAGAAAACAAAACATCGTGTCCAGTGAAAGCCTGCACGCTTATTGTAAAGTTGTGCAGTTGTGGTTCCTTTATTATAAAAGCCATTCCTGCAGAGAACGTTCAGAGATGGGGAATACAGATGCCCAAAGCCCTGACCTGGCTTCCACACATGGAAACACACTTGGCAAGCTAGGGCTCTTCAGCGTGACCAGAGCAGCAATGTAGTAGGGAGGATATAGAGGGCTAAAAATTAAGCAACATGGACACAGCAGATAAAGATCAAAATGAGCTCATGCTCCTCTTGATACAAAGGAAGTGTCAGTTGAAGCTAGCAGGAGACACAAAAGGAGGCAGTTCTTCGCACATGTAGGTCAGTGGACAGCCTTGCTTGTGCTGTGGATGCTGATGTTTTACAGTGAGGGGCAGACTGGGTAAATTCATAAAGAAAGCCCTCGAGGGTTACTAAATTGAGCTAGAAACCACTTCTGCGCCAGGAAGCTTCTAGAAGTGGTTATAAAAAAGCAACTGGAGAAGTTTTACACTAGCTTACCTTGTTCTTTCTCTTTCCTAAGTGCTTGCTTTCAGTCACTGTCATGAACAAGACACTGGGCTAACGCGTCATTTAGTCTGACAGTACAGGAACTTTACATTTAACTCAAGATACATAGGTGCTTCCTTTGCCATTTCCTCATCTTCATAGCAGTGGCATCCCCTTCTCCCAAGCATTCAGTCCTGTGAAGAGCTGCTGCCTGTGAACTGAGACTTTGCTGCTGTAGAACAGCTTCTAACCACTAGTTTATAGGAATACTGGTATTTCCCCACCTCTTTAGATTGCTGTTTTAGCAAGATTCAACAGCAGCTTTGGCAAGGAACTAGAAAGGCAGTTTTGCAGAATACGGATGTTAACATTCTATGTAAATTGAGACTGAGAGCCCAGTGTAATATGCGTCCTGCCAAGTCTAAGTTTACACTTCTTTTTTTTTTTCTGTGTTTGGAAAATTGTTTATGAAATTGTTTTAAGCTCCATGGAAACTTGGAGAAGGGAAAAAAAACCAAAATACCACACAAACACATGTGTAAATTGTTCTTTTAAGAAGTTAAATTGCCAGTTTAGACTTGAAAAGTTAAGCATCTCTTATTTCATCACTGATTATTTCAGCAGTTACCACACTAATGTACTTTGGCAAAGAAGCCCCGTCCAAAATAAAACATGACATTTCATACAGTTTTACCATGTGAGGCATTCCAAATGTGCCCCATGAAACTGGTAAACTTTATGTCACAATGTCACAGGATACTCTTGAAGTGCATTTTTAAACAGGGAGGAGGGAAACGGGACACACCAACAAACCACAGTACCAGAGGAAGGGCTCTGTACCACACTGAAAAGTTGAAGTTTCAGGGGCAGCATAAGAAGGATCAGATTATTATTTTAAAGGTAGTCTTCAGATTGGCAAGAGGGTGTAATGCCATTTAAGCTACTCAGGCTGGCACTCTGTCCTTCTTTTAAAGATTCAAATAAGTATCAAATTTTCTCTTCCAGGCTTGCTTCAAAGGAAGACCTTGATTTAAAATGATGGAAACTGAATCTGGTTTACACTAAAAAGTCTTAATGTGCAGAAGCTGCCACATCTTTTTGGCACCCTCTGCTGGCATGAAAGCCCAATGGAGCAGGCTGCTGGGGGGCGGGGGGGTAAACTGCTGTGAACTGAAGATGCAAAGGGACAACAGGAAGAAGCTTGGAGCTAATAAAATGGGAATTTGTAAGTCTCTGATCCTGCAGAGGTCTGTCTTAAAATGCACGTGGGTAACAAAGGAAGCATCATCTTACCAAATGACTCATTTACAGGTAGATAAGCCTTGACCACAAACATTGGAGTTCCTGCTACTTGGGATTCTTCAAAAACGTGTCCCCTTTTCCTGTTCAGCACACCATAGATCCCACCAACCACTTGTTCTGGGCACTATAAAAAAAAGTTTCTATCAAGTTACATAAAAGGAGGAGATCACCAGTTATTAAAACAGCCAGGCAGCATTAGACAATCCCTCTAGACAGCTCTCCTGATGTTTTTTCTCATGATGGCTCCTCACTCAGTACAATTTCTCTCATGTGTAACAAGTGGCTTCACTCTCATTTCCAAGACATCTTTCAGAAGCTCTGCCTGCCTTCTCTGCCTCGCATGGCTGTGAGGTTTCCAATTACTGTATATACTGACTGTACCAGATTGTAGTTTACATACACAAAGTGAAGCAAAAGTGCTTATGCTCAGTGAATTACCTTCAGCAATCTTTGGGCACAAGAAAGCAGAGTCCTCCAGTGCTTTATAATAAATATATTTACTACAGGATGCAAATTTTATACAGACAGGATCTTACCGTACCTTATCTTAGGACTTACAACATGGCTGACAAGCACTCTGATAAAAACTGTACTTAAAAAAACCACGCTTGCTTAGAAACGTACCACTAAGGCTGCAAGACTCCCCTGCTTTGTCACAATAGGTCTCACAAGTCATTGAGGTGAAAAAATTCTCCATTTTCTGTTTTGTCCTTACTTGTACTCATCTTCTTCAGCCCTCATGGCTAAGACGTTTTTAAGCAACTGAGCTGGTAGATTTCCTGCCCACTACCCAGCACCGTAGCCTGGAATTAATTTTTAAAGCAGGTATTAAATCTTCCAATTGCTTTTAAGACAGTTAAGACAAATTGGTATGTGAATAGCTGTAGTTGGTGATAAATAAATACTTCTAGCATGGAATATATTTTCCAGGCTCTTTCATGGAAGAATTTAATTTACCAAGAAAATCCAGTTATTCAAAGGATGGAAGTTAATGTTTAAACAGCTCAAAAAAAAGCTTATTTAAAAAAAAATAAAAATTCTTAATGCTTTTTCTGGTTATTTAGGATAACCATTGTTTGTTCTCCTGAATGTTTACAGTGACAGAAAGAAAGGAGGGGAAAATCCCCCCAAATCATAAGTTTCCCAAAGGTACTGGCAATTCATAGAGAACAGCATAATTCACCTCCCCACCTACATTTTGCTATTTCCATTTAACCTTTTCCTAACTTTGGAATGAAAAACCTCTTCTCAAACAAAGCCTTTGCATCACTGATCTAAAAGACATGGAACAGAGTTATCGTGGTTTCTTAGAAGAGAATGTGGAAACATGATTATCTATCTATGGGTTGCATCTCTGTTGTTGGCAGTGTTAGGTTAACAGTTGGACTTGATGATCTCAAGGGTCTTTTCCAACCTAAATGATTCTATGATCTCATATATCATACCCAGCTGCATACCTGTATTTCTACCAGATAGATGGGCTCCATAAGCCTGGGTTGTGCCGTAAGAGTAGAGGCATACAGAACCCTCCTCGCAGTAGGAATGATTTGCCCACCACCACGGTGAATAGCATCAGCGTGCAGAATGACATCATGGATATCAAAACGAACACCTCTCATGTTCTCCTCACACAAGACACCCTGCAGTATTAAAAGAGGGAAAAAACAAAGGTGCGATACTACTCAGGAGTTTCCAAGATACGAGCCTTCACTCAGGATTTTGGCCCGATTGAAGTCTCTCATGCTGATGCTGAAGAGTTACACTTGGACCAAGGCAGTGAACACCATACACATCGCAAAGTCCTTCTCGGGAGGACTCCAATGCTCCTCTAGCATTTGAGAGCTCACACTTGGAACAAACGCTGAAATACCCACAGACAACTATGTGTTCATTACATAGGTTGAGTGACATACGTTCTTCAGTGGGGACAAATTCTACTACCCTGTTCTTATCAGTTATTGAGAGTTTCTAAAGATTTCACATGAATAGAGCTCAGATACGTTTCAGTAACACAAGATACAAGTACAACATTCAGAACTACACTTACCTCTTTTGTAGCCCACTGGAAACCAGCAACAACACTGTCTTTGATTTCATTTAGATACTGGACACCTTTCGTGATGTCAACTAAGATATTTGGACCGGTACCATCAGGTCCAAAGCACCAAATCTTGCGAGCCTCAGACACATCCCACTCGTATTTCTCTGCCAGGTAACGCGCACGCTGTTTAAGTTCTTGACGGGAACTGACTTCCCCTTTGTCTACGTCCTCTGCCAGGCCATCAGGAAAGGGTCGAGCCTTCACATACAGCCTGTTGTGTTTGTTGGGAGATTTGGATAAGCACACCTGGCTTGACTCTTCACCAACTGTCTCACGGTAAGATACAACCGGGTCTGATTTCTGTCAAATAGATCAAAGACAAAAAAAAATTCCCCAAGTACAAAGCTGATCATTTCCACATACCAATCAAATGCTATTCAATAAACTGTGGCTTCTCCTCCTATGGCAGTGTGTTAATGCCAGGTTCACTCAGTCACCCAGGCATGCTCTGCTAGCTTCATCAAGAGAAACATTTTCAGTAGCACATCTATGGTTACTATCATAGTTCAAGTTAGTTTTCCTGTTCCCTGGATCTTCTTCACATCTCTCTCTTAATTCTAAGCTCTTCTGATGAACTAACAGAGAATTCCTTTTATTTCTTAATTGGTTGGTCTCCTAACAAGTTTCAAATGGCTTTAAGGAAGTTGCTCTAAGGAAACCACCATCAGCAGATTAAGATGATATTTTCAAAGGTTAATGTTTAGTCATATTCTATATACTGCAGTCCAAGAAAATTCTTGAATACCTTAATTGGAATACAAGCATGATCTTCCTCCAGATCTTTAAGGCAAATTTCTAGATGCAGCTCCCCTGCTCAAGCAATGATGTGTTCACCAGACTCTTCAATAATACACTAGAAGAGGAAATAGTAGGGAGTAAACATTTTAAGAATTTATTAGTATTAACAGAAACACACACTGGCTAAATCAGAAAAATGTCAGATCCCAAAACTGCTCAACCCCAAGTATTAAAAAAATTTAACAAATTATCTTCTTGATATTGTTTCCAGGAGTGCTCCAGAATGAATCTCCTCACCAGCAAAACTGGGTACTCTCACACTAAACATAGCTCCTGTCCTACTGAGGTATTTGAGCATTAAAAAAAGTGTAAGTAAAAGTACTGCTGAAAAACCTGGCACTAATTGCTGCAGAGTTTGTGTTTTTCCTCAGGATCTTCCTATTCAAATGCTGACTGAACTTATCCCTATTTATCTTGTGTCAGCTCATACAATCACGACTGAAGACTGTTTTGAGCCTACAGCCATGCCGTTAGATCACATAAAGAGCTCTCTGTGAATAAAGTCGAATGCTTTGCGTATTGCACTGCAAACCAGTAGCTCTAAAGCTAAAACTTACAGCTAACACTCACCTGAACCATAGGATCAGACTTGGCCAGACGCTTTAGACCTTCAACTAGTTTTGGTAGATCAGCAGGGTTTTTTGCTTCAACAGCAACACGTACAACTGGACTAACACTAAATTTCATCACTCTCATGTTGTGGGCATGTTCAAAGGTGGTAATGGTACCCGTCTTCACCAAAAACTGGTCAACACCAACTAGACCAACAATGTTGCCACAAGGTACATCCTCAATGGGCTCAACATAACGACCCATCATCAAAATGGTTCTACAAAGACAGAGGATGAGCAACAATCCTTGAATACTTGTTTTATCCCCAGTATTTCCAAAAAGCTAAACCTTTTCACACAAAGGAAAATTACCTACTATTTGCCTATAATCCCTCTGGATTACTGATTTTATTAAACAGGAAAAGAGGACTCTTATAAAGAAATAAAATCTTCGTTTCATTAGGATTCCAAAAACTAAAAGCAAGCATTTGGTTTTGCATGCATTGCTATTCAAAAGAAATATAGTATTTCCATCTACCTTTGAATGGGTTTTAGGTAAAGATCTTCTTTCTTGCCAGGTGTGTAGTTTGGTCCCATGATTCGAACTTTCTGTCCAGTAGAAACAATACCAGAGAAGACTCGCCCAAAGGCATAGAAACGCCCCTTATCAGATGTGGGGACCATTTTGGAAATATACACCATCAGAGGGCCTTTGGGATCACAGTTTTTGACACCTGCAATAAAGTATGTTTCTGCATCAGACACATTTTCTGTGAGACTTGAAAACTTAGAACTATATCCATATGATTCCCAAAATTCAGTGAACCTTATTAACAGCTCCTCTCTTTTTCAGTTATTAAAAGACAAATGTGTGCGGACAGATGAATTATAGCTATGGTCACTATCAAAGATTCTTTGTTAAGGTAACGAATCATCACCACTGCTGTTTCTTTCAATACTGAGACATCTGTTAGTACTTACTCCCTGCTTGCTCAAGCTACCCTCTTCTGGTAGCAGGTTCCATGGTATCACTAAATATCTACTAATATGACCTAGTCCCAGGAAAAGTTTTGAGTAGGGGGCATTTAAAGATCCCCTGTAATCCATTAGAATCCAGAAGACAAAATACAGCACTAGAAGTTTGCAGCCTCAATGATCATATGGATGATATGGTCAGAAGCAGGCCCTCTAATCAGAGGTCTTGTTCTGGCTTTGTGAGAGAGAGAGTTAACAGTTTATTAGAGGATTAAACACATGTGCCATCACAGATAAGCTTCTCTTCTGCTAATACTGGATTTGAAAATTACTTCAAATATGATTTATTTATTTCAACATTTGTGGATTTCTGACGGTAGTGACAAATCTACACAAATCCAAAAAATGCAGATCCTCTTGAAAATAGTTGATGATCATATTACAAATCATCATATTACAGATGAATTCTTCAGAACTTAACTCCTTCCTGTCAATGCCAGACGAACAGCCCTGTATTAGACTCAGTTTCAGCTATTTGCTCTTTACCTAGTCATGATCTCAGCCACACCTTCAGACAACTGGGAGATGGTTCCATTTTTTACCAGATTTTCATCCTCCACCTTTAAGGCTGAGAATGAATCAGAGAACAGTAACAACATGCCAGCTACGAGGGGACACGTCGGAAGTGTTTGAAAGTAAAGGATCTTGTTATGGTTCTGACTGTGACTGAGAAGAAGTCACAGGATTCACTAGGAGACTGTAATCAAAGCTGCAGACAGAATGAGGTAATGAACTTGTTGCTCCATCCATCTCTTACAGTATATCCAAATGCTGGTACATACCATACTCCTGCTCATCGCAACCACATGTTCTCTGAACCTAAACTAAATACAGTGTGGTTTCACACAGATCGGCATCCAGCATATAACGACATAAAGCAAGTTTTATGTGTAGTACCCCAAGGCTTTTCCTTTGCTTTCTCACTTTTTGTAATAGCCTGCTCAACAGAGTCCCAAATTAGTAATTATTGTTATAACCCATAAACTTAATCCAGATCCATTTTAGGCGGTTCTACTCATCTGTGCGCTAGGGGTGCTGTATTTTTGACAGCCCCTGGTAAGCTGGGAAATTTTTTTTTACCCATAGCAGCTTCATCATCAGGTGGCCCCTCATAAAGAAGTTCACAGCGGTATTTTTGTGCTGTGACAGGGGAAGGCAGGTGAATGGTGATCATCTGAAGCAAGGCATCTCCAGCAGGCAGCCAGCGGCGCATCACAGCCTAGGGACCCAAAATTCACATTGTAATTAAAACTTGTTTCAACAAACATAACCAACCCCCAAATAAACCTTTTGGATAGCGTGTGGTAGGCTACCCGTAGGGATGCAACGTAAAAAGTCATGACAGCCATTCAAAATTTCCCTATGACTATGTAAGTCTTGTTGAAGGCCATGAGTAAAATACTTACCTAGAATAAGCAATTTGAATATAACTGTGTTCGAATTACTGAAAACCAGCACTCCTTGCATTCTTTTTTTCCTTGGGCTAGTGACCTATGTTTCAACAGAAAGGTTAGGATTCCTGGATTATATTAAGGTCCTGAAATAAAACACGAATGTCCTTCTTCGCTGCTGACAACAGATTACAATAGTAGAAAGAAAAAGGTCCATGGATAGTCATATTTTACAGCTGTATCTTCCATATATGGAAGATAAAAATAAACCCAAATGTTGTATTAAGTCTCTGGCCTTTTGCCACAGTGATGTGTTTGGATTTCCCCTCTCCAGTGATTATCTCAAGAAGCTTCCACATGTATACCCTGAACCCCTTTTTCATGTGGGATTTAACGTACCGAGGAGAACACAAGTTAGCACAGGAACTGGATAGTTTCTTAAAAGTCTCTGCTCTTAACTTTCAGTGCTGCACAGAAAGCAATCACATGCTTTCACACATTACTATTCAAAAGGTTGACCGGAATTCAGCAGTGTTCTTGAATGTATTGGAAGTTGTGAGAGCCAACCAGAAATCATGTTTCCGATTACGCAGACACAGCATATATATGTGGCAGCAGACACTTTGTATTAGCATTGCATATACACCTTGAGATTTCTCCCTTTTCTTAAATCAAGTCGGGTGTGTCTTTTGTATGCTGCAACAGACTTAAGGCCTGATATCTCTCTAGCAAATTCAGTGCAATACATTACCAAGTACCTTATTTCAAATCATGACATTCCTGACACACAAATTAACCACTGGCCAGATTATAAAGAGACAATTAAGGTAAGTTTCTGTGGATTTTAGAAAGACCTAAAAGACTGTTCTCATTACACAGCTCAAGGGTAAGAAATGCTACCACGCTGGAAATTCTGACGAAGTAGAAAAGCCAAGTTACCTTAAGAAGGGGTTTTCCCTCTTTATCTCTGTCTTCAATATCTAGCTTGATATCAAGTTTCTCTATCAGCTTGGCTGCCTCTTCCTTCTTAAAATTCATAATGGCATCAAAGATCTGAAACAAGTTTATACCGACCACAGTAAGTAATATAGCAGAGACAGGTTTTGCTTATCATTTATCTTAAGCATGTTATATGTCTGAAAACCCTTTGGTTTCTCTGTTCTTGGCTTTTCTTTGAGAAACTATTTGCAAGGATCATGCAGCTCAAGATTCACAAATTACATCAAATGTTTCTAATTTCAAAGGAAATTCCAAATTCCTATCAGAAGATGTTCACACACAAGACACACAAATCTTTAATCTAATGATATGCAGGATATGTTGTTTCAGTGAACAGACCATTCAGATTTGCTGCCTTCTACTTCTGTCCCACCTTTTGCACATTGTTCTTGTACTGCAGAATTTTTCTAGTTTCTACAGAAAGCATGGATCCACTTTATAAGAGGGATGGCTTTCCTAAGAGCTAACCTGCTAAACTAAAAAAGTCTCCCCTTATGCTCTTGCAATCAAATCAATACAAAATATTGCCTTACCTTAAAGATAGGATCCAGAACTAGCTGGCAAAATGTCCTTGGCAACTTCTTTCCATCAGGGCTAGTGGCTGATTTGCTGAATTTTCCAGTTGCTGGATCAAAATATCTAAAGAAGATTTTTATTTTTACTCATCCAGTTTGAACTTGAGGAGTATCCACTTTTCCTGCAATTTTCTGCTTAGTTATTTTTAAAAGAAAACTTTGTAAAGTTTCACGTTTAAGCAGAGATTAAAATAGCAGAAGAATGGCTAATCCTTATTTCAATGTAGCAATAACTGTTGATGTTTGGGGAGGCAAAGGATGGCTTTTTGTTTGTTTAGGTTCTTGCGGTTTTTTACTACACTTAAAACCACTGACTTCAACGTGCATTTTTAGGCTTTTACAGGGAACTAGGTGCTGTAAGCAAACCTGTTGTCAATAATTCTCTTACTCCACCCTGTTACCTTTAACTGTCTTTCAAAGCCTTGCTAAAATAATTTAAATACCATGCAAGATAAATCTTGGAGTACCCTATGAGCTAAATGAGTCAAGGTAGGTTAATTCATTATAAGGCATCAGAAGACAAGCAAGTATATTGAGCTTTCACACATATATAAAGCATTCAGTTAGCAGCAAGTTGTATACACATCTAGTAGGAAATTAACTCCATTGTTTACAAGATACAATTTAAGGTTCATTAAATTCACAGAAATACTCATTGCTATCAAAAGATTGGATTTGGTCCGTAATCTTGTTTTGTGTACTAATTTTACCTATGCAGTTCAATAAAAGCATTTATGTTCTGAAGTTCTGAGAGGCAACCTTCTCTCTCTGCTCTTACGGAGCAGGTTATCAGAACTCACCCCAGAAGGCACTTATAGCATATCTGCACTACAAGCAATTGCCTTTCTCGGAGACATAAATATTTTTGTTGTAAGAGTTACAAACTCATGACTCTAGCTTTCTAAGCTGCCTATGAAAGCTTGGTTTTACAGAAGCACAAACTCAACATGCACTGGTATCCATCGCTGATATCCTGAGAGTGTCACTGTGGTATCTACATTCATTCCATGCATACTGTGTTACTTACTTATCACCCCAGAGTTTTTTCATCATATCTTCCACTTTCTTTGAACGTTCAACTGGAGGGAGTTGTACTTTTTCTCCTTTGGCAGCAAATCTGGTTACATACATCTCAGCAAACTGTTTCAGAGTAAATGCCCAGCCATGCAGACCAGAGCCAAACCCAACAGTACCAATAACTGGATCAATCTTGAAAAGGGGGAAAAAAAGTGAATCCGTTTCACAAAACATAGATGTAAACCGTATGAACTGCTTTCAATGACAAGTAGGATCAGTAAAGATGCCTAATATTTTCTGGAACATAGAAAAAGGAAATATTTCCCCTAAAATGGGTCTATTGAACATTACTTTGAAGCAAGAACCTTACTTTGTCCCACACAGTGGAAATACTTGTAACAAAGGCTAAAATAAAAACTTCAAAAATATATTTGTAAGTGCTAAGTAGGATTTGGAGTATTATGACTATATCTGAGCTGTTAGTGAACTTTCTCTAGAAAATTTATCTGGAAATTTAAGTACAGGTGGCTCATTCCTGCCACACAGATAAAACTGGTCTGACTTAAGAGTGGCCAAGATTCATGGAATATAAGAATCAGAATACAATCCTAGCTGCGTGTCCTTTGTTCCAGTAACTAGATTAAGCTTCAGTCGATTTTAGCCATAAAAAAGCTAGTATAGGACTGTCACATTTAAACAAAGGGAACCAGGTCTGAAAACTCTAGTGACTAGGTCTGTCTTGCAGCTATTTGGTGGAAAAAAATAATATTTGAAGCAGTCTGATTCTGACAATTCCTTACTCTAACAGCTGGACCACCAGAGAAGATTTGCAGTTGACTTTGCTTTTTTATTTTACAATTCTCAGCTGCAATATAGGAAATACTATTTGTCTTTCGAGTTTCAAACCATCCTTCCAGAGATATCCAGCACATAATGATATAATTACTGGTAGAATAACAGAGACCTACATCTTCCGATCAGAAAAGAACAAATTCAATGTCTTATCAGTCAGGAGTAGCAGAAAGGCCATGTTTCTTGTCGTGTAAGTCACATAAGCAGCAAAGTCAGGCACAGAAAGCTAATCTTCTGGCTTCCCATCCTTTACCTTAAATTTCAAACCATAGCTTCCCTTCAGCAGTTTGCCCCAGGCAAACGTCTGACATGAATGACACTGAGCAACTGGCTTGATGTTACACATTTTGTTAGTGAGAAAGTACCACTAGAGGATGAGCTGCTTTGTCAATTCTCTCCTCTTTCCTATTTGCTCTTACTCCCCAGTTGGTTGGTGTGAAATAATATCCCCAAAAGAAAAAGTATGAAACAGCAGGAGTGGAAGGGGACTGAAGAACGGCTCCTTCAGTTTAGCCAGAGATCTGAATTGCCATAAATGTATGCAATGGTTTCATATCAAAGCTGGTATTCTCCAAAATAGGATCTCAACCACAGCAAAGTTTTAAAGTTTTCTTTACCATAATATTACCCATTGGTCCAGTTTCACCCTCTCCGTAGGTGGAAATGATGACGTTGACATTTTCCACGATACGCTGAAATGTCTGGTAAAGTTCCTCAGGCTCCAGCTGCAATTCCAGCAAAGCACGATCCATTTTGTTCATCATCAGTACTGGTTTGATACGTTCCGCAATAGCCTGCCGCAGAACAGTCTCTGTCTGTACACAAACACCTTAAAAAATACAAGCACAGTTAAAACCTGCATTATATACACGGGCAAGATCTCTAATCTACTTTGTACAGTGTTGACTGGGAAATTCAAACTGGGAATTTGCTGGTAGTCTCAGTGCTCCCTGAAACCATCATTACTCAATTGTATGTATCGCTCCATTTTCTAACTGAAGGAGAAGAATGACAAGCAGCTCCACTCCCTAGGATTTTACTGAAAGAATGACTTTTTTCCTCAGTTACTCTACATTCAACCCACGAGCTGGATACAAAGCGGATATAATCCTCTAAGATATAGGAAAGGCCATGGGCTAAGACTGCAAACGAGCATTCATACCATTAGAAGTTAAACTTTCAGAGAAAGAAGCTTCATCCCTCAATCAATTTTTTTTTTTTCTTAAAAGGAAGAAAATAAAATACACTGAGGTCTTTAATTACAAGAGCATGCTTACCTGAAACACAGTCAACCACAACAAGGGCACCATCAGTGACACGGAGAGCTGCTGTAACTTCAGAGGAGAAATCAACATGTCCAGGGGAGTCAATTAAGTTAATAAGAAAGCCTGAACCATCCCTGCACTGTTTGATGAAGGCCAAGTCATTGTCTGAGAGCTCATAATACATAGAAATTGCACTGTAAGAGAAGACAATTCATTTTAATAACTTAATAATGTTTCATAATTTGATGATTTTAAAATTTGCACTGGTCAGGCAACTATACCTGCTCTACCTACCACAGTGCCACTATTTCTTGAGGCACTTAAAGGAAAAACCACAAGAAGACTTCAATATTTCAATTTCTAGAGTTCTTAGCATCTAAAATTCTGCTTTGGGTGTAATTAATTTTTATTCTTATTCAAAATCAACACCTCAAGATAGCAGTCACAGCATAATATCACTGTCAGACACTTGTAGAGTCATGCTCCAAATCATTTACAACTTGTTAAATTTGCAGTTGCAGACATCAAAACCAGAGGTAATAATAAAAAGACGCAGCCCACCACAGTGGCTTGAAGGAACAGGGTATTAGTCTGTAAGCAATCCAATAAAAACAACGGTTACTACTAAGAATCTTTCTGAAAACATCTTTCTCCATAGTGAGAAGCAAGTAGGAATGATTGCTAGATATCACTCAAAAGCTCTACTCCAATATTGCCCAGATTGCACTCTGAAGACTGTGAACTTCTGTTCTGTAATGCACAGCTTGATTCACATCTCAAATTAAAAAAGATCTGACAAGATGCAAGGCTTTGAGCAAACCATTTCTCTGTCTTCAGATTAAAAAGAAAGATACAAAGAAATTCTTACGTAGACTTGATTGTGATACATCTTTCTTGCTCGTCTTTCCGTGTGTCTGTGAATCGCGTTTCTCCAGCTCTGGCTGAAGCAATGATGCCTGCTTTACACACCAAGGAGTCTGTCAAGGTTGATTTGCCATGATCAACATG
The DNA here is from genome assembly GCF_964188355.1 of Buteo buteo. NCBI lineage: Eukaryota > Metazoa > Chordata > Aves > Accipitriformes > Accipitridae > Buteo > Buteo buteo. The sequence continues at coordinate 4,367,324 of NC_134204.1, forward strand.
AGCAATCACGGACATATTCCTAATATTGGACTTCTTGTCCATGATTGCTCGGATCTGGTCTACTGTGAAATTCACCTGGATGCGAGAGAGAAAAAGAGAAAAAAAAAGAACAGCTATTGCTTCCTTTTGAAGTATACAAAAGTCTATGTGAAATTTTAAAAAGTTTTATTATTTGTTATTAAATTCACACACAATCTAAAGATGAAATGAAGTTGTTCATACTTTTAAGCTTAGCATTACAAATAGTTGTTCTTTTTTTTGGCATGTTTTTGTAAGTACGAAGAGTGGAGGCGTAACTTAAAACAGAGCTCAGAATTCATCTCACAAAATATCAACTACCGCAAGAACAAAGAATCCACCTGCGGAGACAGAACAGCTCATCCCTGCCACATGTCACAGGAGGGTTAGCACACGCAACTGCAAGCTGCAGGTCTCCGCAGATCTTCCGCACGCATCCTTCTCTTCTCCTCTCCTCCCACCACTGCCCCTCACTTTGCCAGGTCTTCCTCCCACACCTGCTCTCCATCCCCAGGGTTTTTCAGGTGAGCCACTCTTCCTGCTTTCCAGGAGAGGTGGGGGGTGTCTTCTCCTTTTGTAGCCAATATACCAGCTCTAGAAACCGGCGGGTCCAGCTCAGTCAAAAACCTCTTTAAAGACTTTAATTAGCCAAGTGCAAAATTTTTAGCGCCCCTCTCACAAATTACATCCCAGAAAGAATTTTTTCTAATTTCCATAATTCTTCTATCTCTTGCTAACAATTCCCCTCTTTCAATTTGCAGGAAAAAAATCTTGACCCTCAGAAGCCCTCTTAATTACCTGTTAAACACATGACAGCAAAGGAAGATGAGATCTTACTAATCTCAGCCTGTCTCATTCTGTAATGAGAGTCACCTGTAGGTCACAGGAGTGCAGTTAACGTGGTTATTCTTGCAAATCCCTTTAATGCATGAAGTGCTTCACAGGGACATGGAAAAAGACTGAATTCGGAGGAAGAAATGATGGGGAATATTAAACAAACACAGACAAAAATCACATACCACACCAGTAGTTTATACTCGTTGCTCAAGTGAAGAAAAACGTACCATAAGAAACACTTAAATAGGTTCCTCATCTGTGTTTGAGTTGCAAATGATACAGAAATAATGAAACATGCATTTCTATTGCTACACCAACAAAGGTTTCTAACACAGTCTGAGTCTTAATGAGTGCAACTGAACACAGGGAACCTGTCTTCTTGCAAGGATAAGATATTAATTAAAAAAAAACAACCCAGCCCAGCTCAAAATATAATCTTATGTAGGAGACAAAACAGGAGTTTTTTTACATGAACAGATACACTTCTGATATATATATATATATCTTATTATTGCATATTGGCATACTAACTTTGGATCTTCAACTTTTTCATTATACATTTTCTCAAAAAAGTGGTTCTTATTAAAAAAAGGAATACTTCTCATTAAAATAGCCAAGTTCTTTTTAGAGATGAGAAATATCCAAACTAAGCAGCAGCCTGGCCTCTTCCCCCCAAAATGTATTATTTCCCCACTCTTCCCTACATTTATAGTTTCTTTCCTACCCCAAAGTCTGCAATGGTGAAAACAACCAACCCACCCCCCTTTTTTTTTTTTTTGCTGAAGAAAACTTAGTACAAACAAAAAAATGTTTAGGGTATGCTTACGGGTTTGTCTGTGATCCACCTCAAATGAAGGCACTTCATTTCTGAATTTGTTCTGTTAGGTTATTCTTCAGTTTAAGAAAAACCAATGATATTTCTTTTCTAGAATGTTCTAGGGTGTCCTGGCATCCAAAGTCTCACTCACAGTAAAATTTACATACTTCTTCTAAGACTTCGAAATATTTCATTCTTCTCTTTCTTTTCCATTTAGAGAAAAGAGCACAACTACTTTTCTTTCCTATTTTTATCATTTTCCCTGTTTGTAAATTGTGCTGCACTAAAAAAAATAATCAGTACTTTTAGCAAGAATTAAGTATAGTGCTAGATCTGTGCTAGATACACTTATTTCATAATGTAAATAAATACTTAAGTGTTGAGATGTATACCTACGTGCTCTTTGTATTTGCTAATTATACACTTTCTTAACAGAACAAGTGAAATTTACTTCCGACAAATACTTAAGTAGCACAGATATCACATTTTGAACTGAAACCTGTATTTTTTCCATTGTCTCCAAGTTTCCAATACATTTATATAGGCAGGCTACATTGTAGTTTTCTTTTGGGGCAAGGAGCAGACACAACCATAACAGTTTATTTCTTCCTCATATTTTAAGCATACACATGTCCATTTACATTAATTCTAAATTTAAACTTCATGCACATGTTCCTCTGACAGGACTGGATGTTCTCCTACAGACTGTTGAAGCTATTCATGTAATCTGAGAAAGGATGCTATTAGTTGTAAAAACCTTGATTTGCGCCTAAAAGCAATGGAGCCTTACTCTGCAGCTGGGATAATTATATCACAAAAGTAGAATGAAAACAGATACATGGAGCGACTGTTATACAAGACATGGATGTAAAATGTTACTTTTATTGGTTTAGTTGCTTGGTGTTACAAGAACGCATTAATATATTACTATTACTTTGTGGTGGAGCTGGAGCAACATGGGCTTGAGATAGAAAAGGATCACCAAGTCATGGTGATGGAAAAGGAGAGCCGAGAAGCACAATGAGAGAAGAGCAGGGTCAGGCAGTACTGGGCTGGGTGGTGGGGGGTAAAGCAAAGGGCAAGGGAAATCTAGAACCAAGTTTAAGGGATTAGACAGACTGTGGGACACAAAGCTCTACAATATTATACCTCAAAAGAAGTCATCACAGTCAAGGAGGTAAAGAGGCAGGCCTCCATAAGTGACCTCGAAGCTTCTGCTAAGTCTCACGGCAAGCCAATACCAACAACATGAACATATTTTTATTTCAAACTTTCCATCCTTTTGCTCAACTGCAAGACAGCATCCCTTCCCAGAAACTGAAGGTCCGGTGTCTTAGATATTACTGCATGAGTACTTTTTGCCAGGCCTACATCAATATATACACCTGGGCATGAAGCTTTCAGCCTGTAGGAAGTTAATACTAAGAGCCAAGTTTAGGTAAGTTATTATCCTTTATTATTGTTTGGTTCATCCCTTGGCCTAAACGAGTATTTTTAAGAGCTTAACACTGCTAGCTCAATTTGAATTCACTTTGTTGTATCATAGCAGCTGTTCTTGTTAATATAACTGGGTAAACTACTCTTAAGTTCTGCTAATTAGCTTGTTAATAAAATACAGTATATTAGAAAAGATAAAGAGCTCAATTCAAGCATTAATATTAATGTCTTACTAGGCCTTCTGGCAGGAACTTCAGGATTATGTATTAATAAAAGCTATCCACTTCCAAACATTTTATTTACCACTTTATTTACACAAATACCAAAACAGAGTTTACCATATGTGCTGTTCTACAAGAGGCACTGGCATCACAAATTTTTTTGTCATAAATACAACTGAAAACACAAAGCCAGACTAAAAATTAATAGCAATTTTAATTTTAAATCTTTTTCATTAAAGAGCTGTTACAGAGTTTCTGTTCTGCTGTGACAGACAGCAACCGGATCAAAGTTATCTTGCTATGAAAAGCTTGCTGCAGAGGGGTTAAGGTCTTTCGTGTGCAACAGCAAGCAAAAAATGAAGGAGATGAAACCAGTGTTTGCAGAAGGGAGAAAGATCACTGCTTTATTGCAAGCAGAACATCACTTTTGCCAAACCCCTCAAGTTTCACAGCCACTACAGCCAGTCAATGACCTTGCTCCTTTTAACTACTGCATTACATCATTTGGGTAGCCCATACTGCAGTGCTGCTTATCCCTGGCTATCAGTAACGCCTCCAGAGTAGACTGCCTTCCTCTTCTGCAGGGCATCTCCTTCTCTTAAAGATGTTCAAATTCATATTGTAATGAACCATTATATAGCTTCAATTCAGAAATACATATTCTAAAAACAAAGAAAAATGAAAACACTTATTGAAGCTAACATAGGTAACTGGAATGTCTATTTCAGTAAACAATAATACTTATACAATGAAAGATTACAAGAGTTTAAAAAAAAGAAAAAGGAAAGGGTTCCAATAGCATTAATCATCAAGAACTGCAAAGATGTACAAGCATCTGTTTATCACAGAAACAGGCTGGTAAATTTTGACTGACTAGAATAAAGAGAGACTCAAAACAGGTGAAACGCATTACCAGACTGCAATAATTTAAAATAATGGGGCAGGCTTCCTGAGGGCAAAAATAAATTAAAAATAAAACAACCCACCCTGCAGTGTTTCTAACAGACGGATTTCCCTGAGAAAATGCTGCTGATCTGATTCAGGTCAGACCATCTTTCCTCAAGATTAGTGCAGTGCAGCACTGTATCATACATGTATTCTCACATATACACAGCCTTTTCCAAGCCTCGTTGGAAGCAATACTTTTATCTCCTGTCCTTATAAACACTGCTGAGCAGGGTTTAACCCCAAAGCTTACACTTGAATTCACTACACGCTGGTCGGCAAAACGTACAGAAACGTTCACATCCGTGACCTACACTGCCAAGGTGCACTCCCTACATCTGCAAGAGGAGGAGAAAGAGAGAAGCAACACCACCACCCCTACCCGTACACCCGGCGCCCTTCTAATAAAAAAGCAGATGGTGGTGGTAAAAACAAATAAATAAGCTCAGCGGTCCCCTAGTCGCACAGCCGGGTGGAAAGGGACGCGGCCAGAACCGCCTCAGCGCCACCGGGCGCCGCCGCCTCCCCGGAGTCCTGTCAGGAGCGGGAGGGCGGGAACCGCCTTCCCCCCGCTCCTCGGCCAGCCCCCAGGGCTGAGAGAGAATAAAGAGAAACTCCTGAAAAGTATCACGCTCCGGCGAGGGCCAGCGAGGCTACTCTTGACCCGCCGTCCTTTTCCCAGCCCGCTGTTCCTGACAGCCAGGGCTGTGACAGGCACGGCGAGAAAGATGGCTGCCGCGCCCCCCCCCCCCCCCTCCGCCCCGTTCCCGGCAGCTGCCTTCTGTTAAGGCGCTGGCAGAGCCCGGCTGCTTCGGAGCACCGGTGTGGGTCAGCGGTTATGGCCACCCCCCCCCCCGGGCAGCACCGCGGCTGGCCTCCCCTGCCCCTGCGGGAGCACTCACCATGGTGGCGGATGGCTCCGGATCCCACCTGCCGCCGCCGCCTCAGCCGGGAGGCGGGAACGAGCCGCGATCAGCTGTTGGCGGGCTCAAGCGTCTCCCTCCCCGCCTTGCCTGCCCTCCGCTCCCCTCCCGCCGAGCGCTCCCTCAGCTTGGCCGACGCCCGTGGTGCGCCGAGGGGCGGACGACCTCCCCTCACGGCGGCGGAGCCCGGGCGGGGGGGGGGAGTTCCCTGCCCCGCTTGGCAGCCGCCTGCTCCCGCTGCGACCCTTCCCCGGAGGTGAGCTGCCCGCTGCCGGCCGCTCCTTCCCGGAGCTTTTTCCCAGAGGTGGCCCGGTCCCCGAACGCCGCCATTGACCCCCAGCCATCCCCAAGGGTCTCCCGCGTCCCCTCAGAGGAGCGGCGGCGGCTGCCGGGGTACCGGGAGGGGACGGGAGCCCCTGGAGGGAGCCGGGGAGGCGGTGGCAGGCTTGGGCGCGGGCACCCCCCCTCCACCACAGAGCCTTATGGTGTCCCCGGCTTCACTAATTCTCCCGCCATCGCCCCGTGGCCGCGAACTCCAGGTCCCTGCGTGCTGCGTGGAGGGGGTTAAAAGCGTCCCGACCGCGGCCATCGAGGCTAATTCCCCGTCGCTCCTTCGGGTTCTGTCAGCTCTCGGGGAAACGTTAGGTGGAGCCCCGTCCCTTCCCCTCAGCCAGACCCGCCGGGGCGGGGAGGAGGCGGCGGACACGGACCCACACGCAGACCGGGGCGGCGGTGGTGTTTCCGTGGTGTTTCTGTGGTGTTTCTGTGGTGTTTCCGTGGTGTTTCACCGCCCTGCTGCTGCCCGGGACCGGCCCGGTGGGTTTTTTTCCCCACTCGGGATGTTTCGTGGCGGAGCGGCAGGTGGGATTGTTTGCTTTGAACAGGTAGTCAGGCTCGGCGCCATAACCCCTTATTAGTTACTTTTAAAAACGGGTTAGGTGGCTGATCGGTTGGCTGATCGAAACGCGAAGACGGCGTCGCCGCCCTTTAAAAATAACTTGCTGTCACGACAGATGCAAAAGTAATAACAGCGCTTCACGCTTTTAATACAGACTCGCGCCCGAAAACGTCTTTTAGAAATATTAGGTAATTAAATTGTCAAGCACAGAGTCAGTGCCGGATGCCTTCACTGAAAGCACCAACTTCTGGGATCAAACTAAGGGAAAAATTTATACAGTAATACTTCCGAAGAATTGAAGATCAGAAAAGAAGAATATCAAATCAAGCTATTATGCAAGCATAATATTATATATAAAGCATGGAATAAATGGCCATATCAGCCATACAGAATGAACAGTCCTTTTCAGAAACCACTTCCAGCCTCAGGAGTGGAAAAATACTGTCCTGTTACTTTTAACAGAGCTCCTGCCCAAAGAGAACTTGCAGGACTTTACTCAATTAGATGAAGTTTAATACAATCAAATACATTTAAGATATCAAAATGGCAAGAGCAAGCACTCAGGAAGGAGCAGAAAGTGGGAATGTGATTAGGAAATTCTCGCCAATTTCATTGGTCATAAATGGCCAGCAGGAGTTCAGAATTACACATCGCCTCAAAGGCATTACTCATGAAAGAGCAGGTATTGGTTGCACCATACTCCTCAAAGCGATACTATAACAGGGGAAAAGCTAGTTTTGAGAGCTCCAGACCTTCGGCCAGATGCTTCGCAATTTCACATTGGATACGCTGAAAGCCCAATGCGTTTGCTGCCTTGCCAGTATCTGTATTTGAAAGAAAATAATCTATTTGACCACAGTCCTTGACTTGCCCAAGAAAGAAAAAGGCTGAGAACTTCTTGCCATTCAGCCCCTGTGACTTTACAGGTGCTGTTCTCTTCATCTGTTTTCCCTGAACAAGAGGAAATGTTCACCAGATTCTTCACTGGCAAGCTTTTTCTACACAAAGGCTCATTTTTCTTTTAGCATATCTTCCAGGAGTTGTGAAGCAGACATCAAAGAGCTTCCTTTAATCAACCTGGTTGTGTCACAACAGAGACAAAGCACTATTGTTTTGCTCTGAAGAGCTGGGCAGAACTTGTATGGACTTACTTATGCAGACTGAACTTCAGCTCTGCGCACGCTTCTCTGTCAACTTGGAGAGTTCTTTCTGCAGACTTGGTGGCTGATACAAACCCAGCTTTTCCTCATGCCTGTGTGCATGCACACACACAATTTTAGGGCAGTTTTGCACAGCCAGTGCTCAGCCATGATCCTATAAATGTCATTGAAATTAACTTTATTTTCCTCTGTCTTTTATTGCATTCTAATTTATGCCAATCTGTGAAGGAAAACAAACCTTACAGAACTGTTGAAAAGTTTCCAAATTAACAGACTGCCTGAAAAAACCCTCTCAGTGTTTACTGGCTTGCCATCTTCATGTGTATTTTATTTTTTATATGACCTCCTTTCCATTTAAAAATGACAACTCTTACACAAAGTATCTTTCAGCCTGTACATTACCTACAAAAAAATCTTCTTACGGGTGCTAACCATTCACAAGGTCCCTGCTTGTGAATGAGATTAATAATGCTTCCCTCCCTTATCATAATTTATTATTATGATACATCTTATAAATAAGTATAATTATTTTAAATTATAATATTGAATATAGTGATATGGGTGTAGAAGTAGTTATGTTTTATCAAAGCTTCAAGAGACTTTAGTCATAGTGTTCATTCAATTCTGATTGTAAAACAGAATGATAAGGAAGGGAAAGTACAAGGAATGAAATATTTTTCTGCTTTCAGGAAGAATGCAGGCAGATTTTCTACAGTGAATTAAATAAAGGCTACCACTCAGCTTTCTGGTAACTTTGCTACATTGAGAACATCTGCTGAATTGCACTGAAAAGGTCACATCTGTTTATCTGGGAGCAGGATATGTTTTGTAACTGATTGAAAAGAATGGCATAGGCCAAGTGGCAATGCAATAAGGCTGCCCTGAGCAAAGCCAATGTGGAAGTAAACACAATTTCAAGAAGCTCTGTCAGGAACGAGCAGTCTCAGTGAACCCACGTGTACAGGGTTTCAAGTCTCTGAGGAATCTCTGGATCTTTATTACTCAGGAAGCAAACAGATTAAGACTGAAAGCTCCCAGCTTGAGCCAGACCCGACAGCCAGATACCTTCAGTGGTAAAACCACTGTGAGCACTTTCAAGTCTGGGATGGAGGAGTTGACACTTCAAAGCCCAGTTGGATCAGCTGCCTGGGGCATTCAAACTTTATCTCTGGCTACAGCGTGCCAAGGCAGATGTGCCCCTTTGAGGCAATGGGTATCACAGGTCTAAGGCATAGTGTGAGACGGCTGGAGGGGGGTGGCTGTGGAACAACCCTCCACAGTGGTCATATTAATCCAGGCTGACGAAACAAATCCAGTGTTTCAACATTTTCTTCTCATATCACAACTATGGTGAGGCTTGTAATAATAAACTTTATGCACTTTTTTTTTTTTTGAAAAGGTCACTCAATATAGCCCTCTTCAAGCAGAAGTGATCCAAGATAACTCTCTTAGAGCTACTGTGGGGAGGTGAAAATCATTACCGCTTCAATAACACTACTGTTAAATATTTCTGCTCATCTGAGTGATGATAGGATAGTTATAAGAGCTTTTTGTGTAGTCTTATTCTTCCAGGCACTCCTGTCTTCTAATATAACTTCTTCCTTCATCTAGCAGCAGTCATAGGCAGTTTACTACAATGATGAATGTGTTCACAGTAAAAAATGGCATTATAAAAACTGACTGTAATCAGGGGTAAAAGTGCCTCTTGTGGTGCTGAACATTTGTTCATGGTCAGTTGTTTACAAAGCAGTATTTTTCATTTTACAAGCAGAAGGATGATTATTATAATGTTTCTCTACCCCAGTGCTCCCTGGGAGCTGAAAAATAAAATTTATACTCTTTAGTGTCCCTGACATAACTGTGACGTATGAGGTTTCTGCAGAGCAGGCAATGTTTTCAGTGATGCATGAGACAGAGTAGCATCCAAGCCATTCTTTCATGTTTTCATTTGATCATAATGCTAACAGGTCAATGGACCTGTTTTTGTCATTAGTGGGAACAGATAGGAACTTTTTTTATCCTTGGCCTGAGCGTGTTTCATAATCAAATGTTCCTTTAAAGCTGGGAAATTACATTAGCATCAGAAAAAAGAAAAAGGAAGAATTTCTCTCTCAGGCACTGCCATATGTCTTTCCAGGTGGAAATACAACAGGGTGCGGTAAGGCAAGGATTGTGGAGGGACCCTGTTGTGCTTGGCTGTTGGAAAGCATATGGTGCAATAATATTCCAGCTCTGACTGTGAATTTTCCTTCTCTTGTCTTTGGCAAATATCACCCTTCTAATATATATTCAACTATTCTGTTTGTGCCTAGGATTACAGTGCTCCTCCACCTTCAAAACTACCTATTAGATCAGGTCCACTTCAGAGAGAACCCCAGAAGAAACAGAGAAGAGGTATGAAAAATTTCTTCACTAGTTGTCTGAACTGTCTTTATAAAAATGTAGAAGAGGTTACAGAGGCTTGGACTTCAATCATCTTAATGGAGACTTTGGGATGCTGGAATTCCGGGAGAAGGAAACTCTCCCCACATTAAAGCAGTAGCTGCTCCAGAGGAAGACAGTGCTGGTCCTCAGCCAGTTTTTGTGTCCCTGCAGTAATGCTGAACTGTGGTTGGCTTGGTCTCAGGGCTTCCTTCCTAGCCTTGGAGGTGACTGCATGGAAAGTATTGGATTTCAGAATTTATTTATTGTTTAATTTTCCCAGTGCACTCTTCAGGGCATGATGTTGCAGAAGTGTTAGCAAAACCTGCATTCCTGTCATCCTGCTCTGCTGTGCTTGGCCAGCCATGTGTAGGACAACACAAAGAACTTCACATCTCCAGGGGCTTCATTTGTGTGGAATCCAGTGACATGCTTCAGATACCTGTGTAACCAGAGATTGTAGCAAAAAGTAGAGGTAGTTATATTTGTTTCAGTATCATCTTTCAGTATCAGGTCAGCATACCATAGTTTCTGAGTGAGGCTGTTGCTTGCGGCTTCTGAGGAAAAAGGCATAAATCTTGGGTGCTTGGCAGTTTTGAAATAAGAAGCCCATGAATGGAAGTTTGTCTGTAATCATAAGCAGTTTAACGGCTGGCTTCTATTCTGAAGCTGGAGGGGGGTTTATGTCTCCTAAAACATATCATTATTATCTCTACAGCTATTATCTCTAATGTAACTGTGGGTATTTGCATTGTCCAATCCTTTTTAAAAATCCCGTTAGGCTTTTGACCTCTATGATTTCTGTCTGCACAAAATCCCTTAGAGCAAAATTAACCCCTTACAAAGTTCCTGGTGTATATATCACTAAGGGCATTTCTACACTGCAGGCTTTCTGTGACGCATTGTGGCATCCAAACAGTTACCAACCTGAAGCCGTGTTTGCCAGAGTGGCTGAAAGGAAGTTGTGGGCATGTATTTGGGCAAGGCTGTAATCTGCCAGCTTTGCAGTGTGGTTGTAGTACAGCTGTAAGTAACAGGACTGAAATACCGAGTTGTTCACTATGTTCCTAAAACTAGCCATGCCTCTCTCTTCTTCCTTTCCTTTTCTTGCTTTGCCTCGCCTTGCCTTATCTTCTTCTTGCCTCTTGTCCCCAGAAGCTGAAAATGCAAAGTAATGCAAACTAACTCGAACTCACGCACAGTAGATGCAAAACAAATATTGCAGATTCTGTTATAAAGTGGAATCTGAGTTGTGCCTCCAGGCAGTGACTTGTGAGCATGACCTGATACGACCTGGCAGTTGCACGCAGAGCATTCATCATATTGTTTATCTGCCCTGCTGCAGTGCCATTGTTGACACCTGTATATGCTGGTTGAACGAACTGGACATCATCATCATTGCTGTGTTCTAGACAAAATACTTTCTCTTACTGCACAAATGTTGAGTAGAGCATAGTTAGCAACATTAATGGGAATGTCGTTTGTGACATTAATAGCAAAATGGCAGCATTATCTTGCTTTCCCAGCAAGTGCATGCTCTATTAGCACTCCCCATCTGCTGAGTTTTTAATTCTATTGTGTTTTATATTTTAATGTTTTTCTCTGTGGTTAGGCTACTGCTCCACAACCAGAGCAAAAAAGGTAGCAAGGTTTTCTAACGGTAACAGTGGAAACTGCTACGTTGGTAATAGTATCCCTTGAAGCAGTAGGACCTCATCTTGTCCATGCTCATAAGCACCATATCTCTTCAGTAGCCTGTGCATACACCTTTACAACATTTTTAACATTGATGTTTTTTAATCTGCTTTGCTTCTTTGAGGGATATCTCTCTGTGAATAATCACTCTTGAGATACTTAGTCTGGACTTGCCATTTCTCCTTGATCCTCAGAATCTGATGAAAACATTGCTCTCCTTCTCCTTTTTACTGCCTTTTCTATGGGAGGAAACAAAATTCTGAAAAATTCAGAAACGTCACCTTAAGGAGTTTATAATCCTTTCTGTCCATCTCCTGCTGGCCCACTGTTACCTGGCAGTGGTGATGGTGGTAAATAAAGGACAAAGTCATATTTCTATAAGTATAAACACAGTAAGGAGTAAAAACTCGTATATAGAAACCCTTCACAATTCTGATAAAAAACAAGTCTTCCGTAAGAAACTTTGAGAAACATTCCCATAAACTGTAGGGCTCTGAAGTGAGTTTATTGTAGGGCATACGGTGCTGGGAGTTCCTTATGACCACCAACTCTTCTCCATCAAGTGCATACTTGGGTGGCAGAGAAATATTTTATCCCTCCTATTTCCTTTTCTCCCAGGGAATCCTGCAAATGTTTCTGGTTTGGGAGTTCTAGTCTACCAATGGGAAAGTTGGAGTATGGTGGGGTCATTGATTTCACTGTGTTAGAGTCCAGCTTTAGTGGTGGTGTGTTTTAAACAAAATGAGTTGCCCAGAGCTTGGGGAAAGCACTTTTTAAGTGGGAATGTCAAGTAAACTGATAAGTTATCACATAATTACAGAGATAGCAAATTGCACCAGAAATAGACAAGTCCTGTAACGTAACTTCGTGCTCATTATCCTATCTATATGAGTGTATCTAACCAAGCTGGCACATTTATCCAGCTTTAAAACTTCAGACCTGGTTTGAGCTGTAAAATGTGATGGTGAGTTGATAAGGCAGGGACATTGCTCCAGATGTCATCAGCAATCTGTTGTTATTGTTCAGTCTTACTGGAGATCTACCTGGAGGCTTTTAGCAGGAGCAGAAAGCTGCTTTGTGCTGTGTGTTAAACAAATGGTAGCAGGCAGTCCTGGCCTCAATTAGCTATTAATTTAATAGCCCAGATTCTCCAAATTTTAACCTATTTTGTGTTACCACTATACTCATGTGAATGGCCCCAAACAGGTTGGTGTTTAAGTTACTCATGAGACAATTTGCAGGATTAACCTGTAGATTCAGCATATAATTCACAATTATGCAGGAAATAAGTCTTCTGCCCTTTTTTTGCTTTTTAGCAGTCATGCCTATAAAAAGTTACATTGATTTAGAATTTTAGATTTAGATTTGTTCACATTTTAGGAGAAATAAACCTCTTCAAAGACAGTCTAAATGCTTCTTTTAGATACAAAAATGAAGCTTGATAGAAGAAATGCTCCTTAGAGAAGTTTTATTAACTCCAGGGGATTTCAGCACCACTGGAGCAACTGAAAGAGCTGCTTCCAGCAAAGGCATGGATTTAGCTCAAGAAAGGGGCTTCCCCCAACACAAACAGCTGTTTCTTATCACATAAGAGAGAAAAGCTGCAAAAAAAATAGGACATAAACTACGGAGCAAATAAAACTGCTGCTTCCCTGCAAACATCCGTTACAAATTCTCCAGCACAGGAGGGCTTTCCAGCTCATGATGCAAGACCCAAAGCAGCGGGTGGGCTTCGTGGGCTGGGCTGAAATTTGACATCAGGAGAAAACTGAAACCCAGCATTGGTGGAAGCTGTCTGTGATGCAGAGGTGAAGGCTGGATTTGGCTTGACGCTTAGGGGAGGTGAAATAGGGGGACAGCCCGCAATTCAAAGAGCAAAAGAAGCAGGAGTCCATGAGTGGCAGTGGAGGAGAAACAGAGAGAAAGGGGCAATCTGGCATAATGGGAGGGCAGCCACAGCACATGTAGAAGGTAAATAAGTAATCACAGTAAAATAAGGGGAAATTTAATTGGAAAACATCTCGTTGTTGCTGCTCTCCTTATCTGGCTGGATTTCTTGCAGATGGTATGTGCTGTTCTCTCTACAGCACATTTCCGATACATTTGTGCAAACCTTTACAGGAAATCTAGCTCCAAGGTGATCTGCATTCATCTAAAATCTTTATTAAGAATTGTGAATCAACCCCAAACACAAAAGAATTAGTTTTCAAATGGTGATTTTTTAAAAAGTAAAATACATTTGTATGGAAGAAAATGAGAGTTCAGAGACAGGTATGGCACATCTCTAAGATGCATGCGAGTTATGGGAGGGGGGATTGCAAGCTAAAGATCACTTGCAATTAGCTGCTGAACTTCATGTGTGCTGTAGATTGCTTCCTTTAAATGTGTTAGCAAGCTGTTAACACCTGCACTGAACATAGCTGCCAAAAAATCTTGGAGTATTTAACTAACTCTAATAATAGTTTCATATGTTAAGAGAATGGTGTGGAATTGTAGAATTAGGAAATAAAGAGGGATCATAATGGAAACTGACTGTGTGATGAAGTGTAAACAAATCAGAAGTCAAATTATGTCCTATTATTTCTGACTCAGATATGATTTGCCTCAACTTGACTTCTCTGGGGTTGCAGGGTGTTTTTGCCTGTGCTACCTAAACAGTATTTGAGCATTGTGCAGATGCTGCCAAGTTAATCAAACTAACAGTCATTTGAGCACGAGCATGAGTTTTAGGGATGAGCGATCAGGGCATTTGCTGAGGCTGCAAGTCATACGCAACCCCATTAAACTAAATAGCAGTGCAGATCATCCAGTGTGTGGATGGGAGTGGAAGAAGAAAAGAACCTGTATCTTAGCATCTGACCCTATAAATGTGACATTGGCTCCGCCCTTGAAGAAGGAGATTTAAGATCTTATTTCCTGTTTCTAAATAAATCTCTCATCTAGGATCTAGTATCCATTATCCACCAATATGTTGAGAGATTGTAATAATGAATCTTTCCGCCACATCCAGGGGAGGCTGCTAGCAGCACTGCACCTCTCTGATATTACACGCTCTAATTACATGCAAGGTTTTTAAGAGTGCTGAAACATCACAGAAAAGAGAAAAAGATAAAAGCCAAGATTTCAAAATATGACAAACCAGGACTTCCCGGATAAAATCCCATAGAGAAAATGCAGCTTGTTTTATTTTGCGCTTGTCTCATGGGCAAAAAACAATGTTTAGGTATTCCTGAAGGAATGCAGAAACCACAAACACAGGCTGCGTAGTTGCAATTAATTGCACTACAGAGGGATGATGCATCACCCATGTCCTACTACAGCTTTGCTTTGAAGAACTGAATGACTCTCCAGCCACCCATTCAGCCCTCTGCGCAGCACTGTTTTGCACCCTGTCTCTGGGCAGAAGGCCAGGATGCTTATGTACACAACTACCTTCTCAAAAGACTTTTTCAAAGATGTATCAGATTGAGGTATTTAATGGAGGAATTAGGTGTAGTATTTTAAATGAACAGTGACCAAACAACTTGATTTTCACTCAAAAATGGTCCAAATTTTGTAACAGACGGTGCCAAAATAAGCTTGGTTTAGGGTCAATGTACAAAAGCACCTAAACCTGTTTCTAGAATAATTCTAAGGTTTCTAAAGCACATGAATATGTGAACACATCGTGGTTTTTGAAAGACTGCAACTATTTTTGACTAGGGTATTTTTGACCACCAGTGTTGGTTTCCTCCAGACCTAAACTCTTATAGGTTGTGCAAAGAAAACATCTACTTTTGCAGAGTGATTTTATTCTTGGCTGTTATTCTATTTACTGTAATATTACCTTATTTTTGGAAGTCCACTTCATATTTCAGGCACAAGTGTGTATTTCTAAAGTATTGAAAACCAGCAGTGTTTTCCTGTCAGGGAAAGTGAGAAAATGGGAGTAGTCAGAATTTGCATTTATATAGCATCTTCTCTCAAAGGATATAGAAGCACTTTGAAAATACTAAGTTGCCCAAGATGCAGGCCATTTTCAGTAAAAGGTTGTGTGATATTTGCAGATCTATCACTGACTACACTAAATGTGATGAAGGATATGCAGCCAGGAAACTGACCTCCAGGACTTACATGGGAAAGGAAACTCGGAAAAATCAAAACCAGTCTATCTCATTAAGTAGTTCAGCTGTTCATTCTCTGACCCATAGATATGATATACTCTGGATGATACCTGGGGAGCCATGCATGAAGAAAGGGACAACCTTAAGTTGTTGTAAAGTTGCCAAATAGCTTTTAGAGCTCAGGTCTAGATGTCTAGAGTTTTGACAATTGGATCGGTACAGTTTTGGTACTATAGACAGTATTGGTATAGGATTTAATTAGAATAACCCCTTTTTATTGAATTCTGGGAATGTCAGCTTGCTAATTTTACCTCTGGCATCTTTTCAGGCCAGCTTTTCCTTAGAAGGTGTTTTTTAAATTGGGATGTGGGATGCTTATTAGGTCATTGAAAGTGACAGAATAGAGCTGTAATCAATAGTTCATCGTTGGGAAGGAGGGTGCCAGAGGAGGTGTTGCAGGTCAGGTGAATTGCTCTAATGGGACTCAGAGTCACAGAGCAAGAAAATTACTTTTTATTGCATTTGCTCATCATCATTAGTTATAACCCTTAATGTTCATTTATCAACTTTCCAATGATTCCCCAAAGAATTAGGATACATTTGCCTTACAAAACTCTCAAGAGTTTGATTCTTACTGTTTGGGTATTAAGATGTGAAAAGGATTCTTGTAAAATATTTAAATTTATTGCTGTTAGGAAAATTAGCTTTAATTAGTACAAGAAAAATTGCTTACTAAAAATCTCACTGGGTCTCTCTGGGTCTTACCAGTGAGGATGTAGACCCACCAAGGAGCTTTTAGTTCTCTTTTTGAAGAACAGAAAGAGAAGTACAACCTCTGAAGTAAAATATCACCCTACCATCTTTGCCCTTTAATGCTAAGTTAGAAGAGCATTTTTCTGTGTGACAAGTTTAAACATTGACAGTATTTCTGCATTCTTAGTTACTTGTGTGATTTTAGCAAAATGCCTCTTTTTGGACCTATAACATTGGGAAAATCAGCAGTCCCAATCTGTGAACTCAGTTATAGATATCCTGACTTTAGATCTGCAAAAGAAATAGCTGTTGGCCAGTTTTTACTGGCAATGTGAGAACTATGTGCTCAGTTACCAGTTCTGTTTTGCTGCTGCTTCTGTGAATATCCCATAAGTGAATTTACATGTAAAAATTGTGTGTGATCATCTTTGTTGGAGGTACTGTAAGTTCCACGTGATCCTGGCAAACATTCAGTGTTTTGTTGTTCCTGAACTATTAACTGCTATCTCCTCTTTTAAAGCAATCCCTTATTTTTCCATCAAATTTATTTTACAGTTAATTTTAAAATTCTATTACTTTTAATATTTCAATTCTGATATATATTTCAGTATCCCAGTAAGGGACTTTAATCTATCAATATGCTTTCCTTGCTTGAGTTGTGTAGTTTATGACATTTCTAGAGTGCAACATTCTGTTCTGAAAAGAAAAGCAAGTATCATTCAGTTTTAGTGGATGTCTGTGTTTGTACTTATTAGTTTAAAGATAACCATATATACATTAAGAACCTCCAGTTCAATGGATATCTAATTTTTGGAAATAAGACTACAACCAGTATAATTTTCTTAGCATGGGCATCTTCCTAGACCTGCTGCTGAAATTGATATACTTTCCAGTTAAACAGCTAATAATAAATATATCTGTTTCAAAGAGCAGATTGAAAGTACTGTAGATATCTATCCCCTTCACACCTCAGTAGATCTATTTTGCAAGAAGTTTGTATCCTTTATGATGAAACCCAAGAATATTGCTATGTTATATGTTGGAGTAATCCACAGCTTTTAGTGTCCTATGATCTAGAATTAAAATCACATGAAAACCAGGAATATTGTTTCTTGCAAAACATTTTGAGCTCAGCAACAAACAGGAGGAGTTGGAAGCCACTGTGCTGCTGAAGAGCTATGACCTGGTTGCCATTACTGAAACTTGGTGGGATGAACCCCATGACTGGAGTGTGGTTCTTGATGGCTACAGGCTGCTCAAAAGGGACAGGCGAGGAAGGAGAGGTGGAGGGGTTGCCCTCTACATCAAGAAATGGGTAGAGAGTGAAGAGTTGTCTCTGAAGTATAGCCATGAGCAGGTTGAAAGCTTATGGGTAAGAATCAGAGACCAAGGCAACAAAGGGAACCTTGTGGTTGGTGTCTACTACAGGCTGCTCGATCAAGGGGAGCCTATTGATGAAGCCTTCTTACTCCAGCTACAGGAGACATCGCGCTCACAGGCTCTCGTCCTGCTGGGCTACTTCAGCCACCCCGACATCTGCTGGGAAAGTATCATGGCAAGCTATAGGCAATCCAGGAGACTCCTGGAATGCTCTGAGGATCACTTCTTAAGCCAGTTAATAGACAGCCCTACCAGAGGGAGTGCGATACTGGACCTGTTGGTCACCAACGCAAGTAAGCTAATTGGTGACATCAAGATTCGAAGCAGCCTGGGCTGCAGTGATCACGTACTGGTGGAGTTCGCAGACCTGAGAGGTATGGCTCAGGTGAAGAGTAAAGTCAGGACCCTGAATTTTAGGAAAGCAAACTTGCAGCTGTTCAAGGAGTTAGTCAATAGGACCCCCTGGGAAACTGCCCTCAGGGACAAGGGAGCAGGAGAGTGCTGGCAGATCTTTAAGGACACTTTCCATAGAGCGCAAGAGCTGTCAATCCCCAGTAAGAAATCAGGAAAGGAAGGCAAGAGACCAGCATGGATGAATTGAGACCTGCTGGTCAAACTAAAGGGCAAGAAGGAAATGCACAGGCGGTGGAAGCAGGGACAGGTATCCTGGGAAGAGTATAGGGACGCTGCCTGGTTGTGTAGGGATGGTGTCAGGAAAGGCCAAGGCACAGCTGGAGCTGAACTTGGCAAGGGATGCAAAGAATATTAAGAAGGGCTTCTACAGGTAGGTCAGCCAGAAAAGGAAAGTCAAAGAAAGTGTACCCCCCTGTCCCGGTTTCAGCTGGGATAGAGTTAATTTTCTTTCTAGTAGCTGGTGTAGTGTTATGTTTTGTATTTAGTATGAGAATAACATTGATTACACACTGTTTTCAGTTGTTGCTAAGTAGTGTTTATACTAAGTCAAGGATTTTTCAGCTTCTCATGCCCAGCCAGCAAGAAGGCTGGAGGAGCACAAGCAGTTGGGAGGGGACACAGCCAGGACAGCTGACCCAAACTGGCCAAAGGGATATTCCATACCATTTGATGTCATGCCCAGTATATAAACTGGGGGGAGTTGGCTGGGCGCAGGTGGATTGCTGCTCAGGAACTAACTGGGCATTGGTCTGTGAGTGGTGAGCAATTACATTGTGCTTCACTTATTTCATATATTCCAATTATTTTATTATTAATATTGTAATTTTATTGTTATTATTATTACTATTATTATTATTATTTTCTTCCTTTCTGTCCTGTTAAACTGTCTTTATCTCAACCCACAAATTTTACTTCCCGCCCCGACCCCCCCGATTCTCTCCTCCATCCCACTGGGTGGGGGGGAAGTGAGCGAGCGGCTGCGTGGTGCTTAGTTGCTGACTGGGATTAAACTATGACACCCCCTTAATGAACATGACTGGCAAACTGGTAACAATGGATGAGGAGAAGGCTGAGGGACTCAACAACCTTTTTGGCTCAGCCTTCACTGTCAATCTGTCTTCCCACACCTCTCAAGTGGATGGACCGCAAGATGGGGACTGGGGGAGCAAAGTCTCTCCCACTGTAAGAAAAGATCAAGTTCGTGACCACCTGAGGAACCTGAACATACATAAGTCTATGGGACCTGATGAGCTGCATCCCAGAGTCCTGAGGCAACTGGCTGATGTAGTTGCCAAGCCACACTCCATGGTATCTGAAAAGTCATGGCAGTCAGGTGAAGTCCCTGGTGACTGGAAAAAGGGAAACATTGCACCCATTTTTAAAAAGGGTAGAAAGGAGGACCCTGGAAACTACCGACCTGTCAGCCTCACCTCTGTGCCTCTGAAGATTATGGAACAGCTCTTCCTAGAAGCTATGCTAAGGCACATGGAGGACAGGGAGGTGATTTGAGACAGCCAGCATGGCTTCACCAAGGGCAAGTCCTGCCTGACCAACCTAATAGCCTTCTACGATGGAATGACTATATCAGTGGACAAGGGAAGACCTACGGATGTCATCTATCTGGACTTCTGTAAGGCCTTTGACATGGTCCCCCACAACATCCTCCTCTCTAAATTGGGGACATATGGATTTGATGGGTGGACTGTTTGGTGGATTAGGAATTGGTTGGATGGTCGCATCCAGAGGGTAGTTGTTAACACCTCAATATCCAGATGGAGATAGGTGAAAAGTGGTGTCCCTCAGGGGTCTATATTGGGACCAGTACTGTTTAATATCTTCATTGGTGACACAGACAGTGGGATCAAGTGCACCCTCAGCAAGTTTGCAGATAACACCAAGCTGAGTGGTGCGGCTGACACGCCTGAGGGATGGGATGCCATCCAGAGAGACCTGGACAAGCTCGAGAAGTGGGTCCATGTGAACTTCATGAGGTTCAACAAGACCAAGTGCAAGGTTGTGCACCTGGGTCGGGGCAACCCCCGGTATCAATACAGGCTGGGGGATGAAGGGATTGAGAGTAGCCCTGTGGAGAAGGACTTGAGGGTACTGGTGGATGAAAAGCTGGACATGAGCCAATAATGTGTTCTTGCAGCTCAGAGGCCCAACTGTGTCCTTCGCTGCATCAAAAGAAGCGTGGCCAACAGTTCGAGGGAGGGGATTCTGCCCCTCTACTCCGCTCTGGTGAGACCCCACCTGCAGTACTGCGTCCAGCTCTGGGGTCCTCCACATAAGAAGAACATGGACCTGTTGGAGCGAGTCCAGAGGAGGGCCATGAAGATGATTGGGGGCTGGAGCACCTCTCCTATGAGGACAGGCTGAGAGAGTTGGGGTTGTTCAGCCTGAGGAAGAGAAGGCTCCGGGGAGACCTTATTGTGGCCTTTCAGTACCTAAAAGGGGCTTAGAAGAAGATGGGGACAGAGTTTTTGGTAGGGCCTGTAGTGATTGGACAAGGGGTAATAGTTTTAAACTAAAAGAGGGGAGGTTCAGACTGGATAGAAGGAAGAAATGTTTTACGATGAGGGTGATGAGGCACTGGAAGAGGTTGCCCAGAGAGGTGGTGGATGCCCCATCCCTGGGAACATTCCAGGTCAGGTTGGACGGGGCTCTGAGCAACCTGATCTAGTGGAAGATGTCTCTGCTCATGGCAGGGGGGTTGGACGAGATGACCTTTAAATGTCCATTCTGACAAACCATTCTATGATTCTATGATTAATCTCACTTAGTTTTAGCTGTAAAGAAGCTAGAGCTCTCATCTAAGCTAGTCATTTCAGCACTTTCTGTAGTCAGTGAGGAGAGAGCAGCACACCCAATGGCTGATTTGCCTGTCTGTCTACCTTAAAAAGCAACGAAACATTTCTGGAGTTGCCTGTTTTCATCTGCTGACTCTAGCAGGAGTCTGCTGAACAGCTCTTCTAGAGATCTATCACTGCGAGAGCTAATATTCAATCAAATGAATTCTGCCTTTTACACACCACACACATTTTCTGATCAGGCCCATAGCAAGACCCAGCACACATTTCCTCCAGAAGGGAAGCTGGATTTAATTTTTTTAAAATTTCAGTTCAGGAAAAAAAAAAAAGTGTGTATATATACTATATATATGTATATACATACACAATATATCCTTAATTAGATGTACATGTAATTAATGCTATCAAGATTGAACACTAATCGGACTTTTTATTTGCCACTTCTAATACACTATGCTTTTTTTTTTCTCTTTCTGTACAATGTGACACCCAGAAAACTTACTTTATTTTCAGTAAACAGAGCAAAGACCCACAGGTAAAGTAGTCTAGTACTTGAACTCTGGAAGTTGGACCTGTAAAAAGAAGACATTTGGATCATGAAATTTAGGAGCTGGGTACATTTTTATGCAATCTTTTTGTCAGAAGGTAGTCCGATAGTCTGGTATATTATTTACAGTTAAGACATTTGAGTGAATGGACATTGCATTACTATTTTGTGTCAAGAATTATCCATGTAAAGAAAAAATAAGGCTTGTAGATCTCCTTAATCTACGTGTGGGATGTTCATTGTTTCCCAGGGAAACCATTAAGGTAGGATTTGAAGAGTACAAATGAGAAACTATGATAAAGCAGAGTTGGAGGCGGAATCTCTTATAAAAGCCTCTGAGAGTGAGTAACTCTAAACATTAACTAGATTTGAGGTGGAGGTTCCCATTAGTGAATGAGGACCTAAGAATTCATCCTAAGAGTATGCAGAGTATGAAATGATACAAAGCAAAGTAATTTTAGAGATGTGATGTGGTGTTTTCAGCCTACATAATACTTTAATCCTCAGACCTACTATTCTAAAACGATCAGCTGTGGTTAATCAGGAATGCTTACAGCAGGGACTGAAATGGGCAGTTCACTCCTTTTTTCCAATCAAATTTTGCTCTCAACTACACTGCTGTCCTATGTACTTGTGAAGGTAGGATTCAGTACATAGTTTGGATCTTCTTTTGACTGCAAGCCAAATGAAAAATTGTTTTTGACTCACTTGCTATACAAGATAGTTAGTTTTCCCTCTGGACATTCAGTAGTCTGTAATAAAATCCCCCAATTTTTAAGAGTTTTAAAATGTGTTTTCAGCCTGTTTTTAAGAGATCTGGACAGAGCTGAGTCATTGTTCCTAACCTAGTCCTATATTGGAGCTGTTCCATAGGATAGGGGATTTTTCAGTCTGTCTGGTTCATGCCATTTAGCTCGTGCCTCTGACTTCCAGGTACCCTCCTAACTTCTTACACCTGCTCTGTCAGAATTTTCTTATGCAGGGCAGGAGGGATCATACTGGGCTTCTAGCCTAATCCCTCCTGGGAACAAACTGGAAGGCAGGCAGTGGTACACATGCTTAGTGACACAATTTCATCATCACTGTCTTTAGCTACAGGGAAGCTACATCTCTTTGCTAACTAACCCATGTGGTGATGCTCACCATCCTTTCTGAGTCAGATTAATTCTTTCCTTGAGGCTGAAAGGAGCTGCCCAGGGGTCAAGACAGGCAGAGTTCTTGCCTTTCTCAATAGCTTGGCTCTATTTTTGTTCTTTTTGCACATGATAGTTGACTCTCCAGACTCTGAGAAAGAGCTGTTACCCTTTGATGTTAGGGTAACACTTGAGCAATAGTTGAAGTTAATGGCTGTAGGATGCTGTGTGTCTTTTCAAATCAGGCAATGAATGATATATCTGTTATCTTTGCTGGGAAAGAACAAATAGTAATAACCCACCATAGCTAGCGCTGGCCATTGCATAAGCACTGCATCATCCAAAGTCATCATCCAAAGGCAGGACTGAAAGGCTCTTAAGCCTGATACCAACTCCTGGTGTTGAAAGTTTGCCCAGCTGGAGCTGGCAGGTCTGGTCCTCTCTGTGCAGGAATGATGTGAAGGATGCTGCTGGCTGCCCTTTCTCCTGTGCTGGTATATCCTTCTCTGACCCATATTGAAAATCACTACTGCATACTGGCATGTTGTGAACTCCGTCGTGGATGATGTGCACTTCTCCATGTGCACTTCTCCAAATGCAGTGATGCCAGGTGGACACACAGGAGCTGCACTGCAGTGGAGCTTTGCAGTGGGTGGGGTTCATAATCAGAGTGTTGTTCTAAAGGTTTTTAGTAATGGAAGTGTCATGGATGATTTCTTCATCCACTCTCTCTAGGTGGTATTTCACTTATTATCAGAGATACTTGCTTTTCAAGAACTTATTCCTTTTCAGTTCATGGCTGGAGACTTAAAAAATAGAATTCCCCTCTCATTAGTTTATTATCATTTTAAGAACTCATTCTCTGAAACCCATGTTTATTATTATTTTGCCTGAATCTCACACTGTAAAATATAGAAGAGTTTGTGTCCTTCAGAGTGGCCTTAAATAGCAGGAGCACAAAGAATGTGATCAGATGCCATTAGCAGCCTTCTGCTGGATTAATGGGCAGCAAAATCTGGTGAAGATGCCTGGAGCTTTCTAGCATCACTGTTGTGATTTTGTACATAATTGCCCACGAGCTGCTACACAACATCCAGCTCAGCCACACAACATGTAGCTCAGCCACAGCATCATGCTGTCAGACCTGTGCACCCACACGTCCCTCCCCATCAGCTTTCCAGCTAAGACAAATTGAGGCCAATCGCCTCTCTCAAGGTTACACAGTGAGGCAATAGCTCTCCTGCCGTTAAATTTCCCCACGTCTACATGGCTTTTAGGCTTTTTGTCCTGGCCACTTGTGTGACAAGTCTTTATCCACCTGCCTACTTGAACAGACTGGTTTTGTTGGAAAATCAGCCTGTGCTGTGCAAAAATAGACGTGATATGATGTTGTCCAAATATCTCAGCAGGGCTTGCTTAAGAATACCACAAGTTACTTATTCAGGCCATCATTTTGCAAACACTTTCAGCTGACAAAAGCCAGCACAGCTTCCAAAGAGTGTGTTCTTCTCACCCCTCCACCTCCAGCTTCCCTGCTCATGCCTCCCATGTAGCATCCCCTTTCCTGTTTTTTGGGAGTGTTTATGTGCTTGTGCAGTGAATCTGGACTGGGAAGCTGATCCATGTGAAAACTAACCTTTTAAATTCTTTTTCTGCTGGGTTTACTCTAAACTGGATTACCTTTCCGATAGTCATGACGCATCCATGCAAACACTAATTCTATACAAGAGAAGGAGCAGTGCAACAGCAAAGACAGGTAGTTGAGAGCAGGATAGGTTTGCTTTTTCTGTTGGTAATACCAGCTTAGGCCAGGTTGTAGTACTTGTAAAGCTGCAGCTTCATGTTATCTTCAGCCATTAATAAATGACTCTGTCCTGGCACACCATGAACATTTCCATAAAATAATGTAGTCTGGAACAGCTAGTTGGAAATGTTTGAGAAAGTGGTATTTATTTTTTTCCAATTAGGACCTTTAGACCAGATGCTGCACTTTCATTAAGCAACTGTGCAGATGTAGGAGAGTCAAAGAAAACCCTTTCTGTACCCAAAATGATATATTTTAGTCTCCTCCACAGTCAGGAGATGCTGTGTTGCCCCAGGGTAGCATGCAAGCAGTAACACAGTGCACAGACCGGTCTGCAGATGCAGAAAATGTGAGGGGAGGAGAAAAGGCCTTTGACAGCCTCCCCAAGCTGGGAGGCAGAGGTCAGAGAGGGGAAGGGAGCTGTTGTACTTTGGATGTTCGACTTGTCAGAATTTGTTTAGTGAAAAAACAGAAATGTTTCCCAAAGCTCCTTTTCTGGGCTCTGGGCACATCTGTTATATGTTCAGAAAAGGACCTAAAATAACAGGGGGAAAAAAGTTAACTCCCTAACATCAGACAGGGAGAAAGAGCGATATCCACTTATGGCTATCAAATTCTAACTGTGGGGGGGGAAACTTCACCCTCTAACCTGCCCCAAAAGAGTTAGGAACAAAGAGGTTCCCAGGAGCATGTTCAGGAGTTTATGTCATCATGGATCCTCTGGAGAGCAGGGTCTGACCAGCTCCTGGGAATGCCTTATACCCAGATCAGTGCCTGTTATACTGGTGTAGCTCATCTTTAACATGAGCAGGATTTTCAGGGGGAAATGCAGATTTTTTAGCAGCGATAGCCTGTTTGGAACCAATGAAGATCCCAGTTACATTTCCTCTTACTTATCACCAAGCATCTGTAAAAGACTGGAGCCCAAGCAAAATGAGTCAGGACATGTGGAGTTTGAGGTACAGACGGAGCCTTCGACAAGGTCTGAAACAGGAATAGGAGTAGGGAAAACATGACAATGTCACTTGCAGCCAAGCAAAAACTCATCTGCACCAAAAAATGTCTCCTAAAGAACACAATCTCTCTTCTATGCTTGCTGCCAATTGTACTTGATTAATCAGGTTTCTGTGGGGGTGGTTTCCTTCACTCCATTCCTAACAGCATATTTTTTCATAAGTGATCTTAATCTTGTTGCAGATAATTTGTTGCCTGCAAGATCACGACTGTTCCAAAAAGTTGCAGTATTTTGCCCTCAGAAACTAATACAATTCTTGTTGGAAAGCCATAAATACCTTTTCAAGACATCAGCTGCACAAACATATTTGTTCTTTTAAAAGTAATCATTGTGTGTTCCCCCCCTGCAAAAAAGGGGAGTGGGAGACTGGTTTTGATCCTATGGAGTTGATTGAAGTTTTCCTGCTGGAGTCTAATAGGTAGTTTCAAGCCAGGGAGCATTTATGTGCAATACACCTGTTTCCAATAGCTCCGACACCTCCATAAAGACAGCTGCAGCAGAAAGTCCTATTCACTCTGGGAAAAACACATTTTAGAATAGCTTCCCATCCCCCAGCCAGATGGGATCAAGCTGAGGCAGCTGCAGTCCAGGTCCCATGAGAAATACTACAAAAAGTGCAATTAAAATAATTAGTTAATGCCTTTTTTATCCGGCATGGTAACAAATAGGGAAAAAAGCTTGAAATAGCTATTCTACATATCAGTCCAGTATGATATTGGATGCTTCCCAGAATTGCTCTAAGCTTTCCCTAGGGCTTTAAAAGAGCTTGCGAGTGCTTGGCCGATTGCTGGATTAAGTATCTCTATTACTGATGGTAACGGGGGTAGGTTAAAGCCACTTGCACAGTAGATTTTGCTGTGAGAACAAAAAAAACCCTGAGTCTGAATTGATAATAAAGCGATTTAGATTCTGCTTCCTCCCTTGGAAATCAAGATTGTCTCCCATTGATTTAAGCATGTACTGGCTTAGATTCTGATTAAGCAGAATTTGCCTGATGATTCAAATTTATGGGGGATGTACAAATGAAAAATACATGGCCAAATACATCCCTGGCACAACTCAGTGAAATCTGGCATTTACCCAATCGTTAGCTACTTGTTGTTCGAGGGTTTCTCTGCTAACCTTCAAATGGTGCAGCAAGTGAAGACTTCTTTTGCAGGCATTTTAATTCCTTTTCCTGAAGTGTTCATAGCAAATAAAGCAGTGTACCAGGAACTGTAGTCCCAGTAAGCTGTATTTGTTATTGCCATAGCAGGTGGTATTTAGTCTGCAGCCTAGTGAGATGACCAAAGGGTGGAATGCAACCTAAAAACCAGGGCAGATTCTCTTAACAATCCTTAGCTTCTCTGATTTCACTCTCAGATTTCATCCAGGGGCCAAATTATGCAAAAAAGAGGGTTTTTTTCATATTATATTCCTGTCACTGTTCCCTGCCATCCCTATGGGGGGAACCTGGAGGTCAGGCATCTTAGCAAAGGGCATGAAAATAAGGGAATGTTGAATAATAAATTCTTCAGGTCATGCAGGCTGTTCCTATCTCCCACTTTCCTGACAGGTGATTACAGAATAGCCTAGCTGAGGAAGTTTTGAGTGGCTTACACAGTGATTCTGTGGTGTTAATATGCAATCTGTGAAACTGTCAATGCTCTTAGCCTTTGCAGGCATTGCCAAAGGAGTTTTTCAATCTCAGTAAGCACTTTGTCATGTGGCAAGGACTTCCAAAAGCTATGTGCTATATAACTGGGCATTTCCTTTTAATAGTTTCAAACTATTTCATTTTTGTTGCTTTTTAAATTCTTTCAGTTCTGGGAGAAATGGTATTTTAAAGTATCTCATTTTCTTATGTTGTCTGGAAATATAACTCCCCCTCTCTCCTCACCCCAGACCATTTTTTAATGTTAATGGGAGAAAGAAATATCACGACTCCCCAGATTTGCCTTGTCTTCCTTTTGACTGTGAGAGGAGGGTTAACAGTAGAAGTGGGAAGAAGGGTTAGCAAAGGGGAGTGCTAGTCATGTGGACAGAACGCCAGCAGCAAAGCTGGCGCATGTTTCATTCGCATGAAAGTATGTTTTATTCATTCAGTGATGATCATCTACAGTAGCTATGAGAGAGAAAAAAGAGTACCAGAGTAATATTGGAAATCTAGGTGAAATTCTGCAGCTTCGTCCCCCTTCAATGGCAGGTTTCTGTGACAGTTTCACTGGAATTAATATAGGCACATTCAGTGGATTAAATATTAACATTCATAACTCACTTCTGAATGTTATTTACTTGGCACTGACTTCAACTAGTTTTCATGCTGTTTTCACACTTGGCCCTCTTACCAACGTTTAGGCGTCCACCATGCAGATACCTGCAACTGAATTGATCTTCCCAAGCTCCCATTATAGTCAGGAAAGACAAAGGCATTTTTAGGATGTGATTCATTTGACATAGCTTAGAAATTTGCTTTAGGATGAAAAGAACTGTTAGTCTCCAGGGAGTGTATTGACTGAATCTCAGCTAACTGCATGGAGGGTTTCAGTAGGCTGTAGGCACATACATTTATAGTGGGAGTCGGGTACATCTATGTTTAGTGCTATCAATACCTAGATTTCCTGGTTCCCATGAGCTGTGCATGATATTTGTCTGTCTTAACCAGATGATCCTGGAGCGTGTCAAGTGGTTCAGCACTTAGGGAACTGAATCCTGTGACCAGTCAGGTGGATCCTGCTCTCGCAGTCCTCAGACTGACAAAGTCATATGTTAAAAGGCAGGAGAGTTTTTTTGCCTTACGCGATAAGTGGAAAGCTTTGTACAGTTGTCCTTGTTACTCCTGCAATACACCTGCAAGGCCAAGAAATGCTATGATTGCTAGTTCAGAAAGGAGGGAAGAGGTGCTGAGGAGGATAAAGATACTCATCAGCACGGCATATGGAGCGTAAGGTGAGGTGACTAAGCAGTAGATGACTCCACTGCATCATGCAGAAATCACAGTTCAAGTGCTGGAAGCAGCCATCCTTTTGCAGAAGTGCTGTTTTGCCTTCCCAAGCCAGCTTGGAGATCTCAGCACTGCGGTGTAGCTCTGCCTGAAGTCATGAAGGGAGCCTGGTGACACATGAAGCTGAGCTCAAACCTCCTTCTAATTAGCAAATGATGGTTAGAGCTGTTGTCCCCCCCTGGGATGAGGATAAGGATGAACTTGGCTTTTGGCCTGCTGGGAGGAAGTTTAGGGGTTTATGTTAAAAAAGGACTGGATAGGTTTGCAAAAATAGCAAACTAGGGAATAGTTAATGATTTTTTAATTGCATCTCTCACTTTTGATATTAATAACCTATTAAAACGAATGGAGTATGAAACGCTGATGTTTGAAGTCAGCTTGGATGGATATTGTTGAACTGCAACTTTTTTGTAGCTCTGTAACATTTCACTAGCTGCTGGGAAGATAATACTTTTAACAGGAATATATGAATTCTGGAGCACAGACATGCCTTGATGGGAGAGTGGGGATGGCAAGGAAGGGCAACAGACATGAAATGCAGAGTTAGTGGCTTTCCTGCATATTTTAGGGAAGGATGATGTGCTGGTTCCAGGCAGCAGCTGGTGAATTCAAGTATGTATTTAACATTCAAAGTCAAGCTCTGCTCTGTGTAGGGCCGGTCGGAGCTTGTAGGGATTTACCAGGTGTGCGCCCCAGAGCAAGGTATGTATTCCTGTGAAGTTTGTGACCATCTAAACTAAGATCATGTGCCACAGAACAATGTTTATCATGAAAGCACTTTTTTTTTGCAGTGCTAGCCTGCTCCTCTCCTTCATCAACTGGAAGGAGCAATGCTGAGGAAAAAGGCATATCCTTCCTTTGCCCAAAGCAGATAAATGCTATGTATATAGATATGAACTAAAGCTTCCTTGGATTTCCAAGCCAAACCTGTAGTGGTATCCAAGACAAGGGGATAGCACCTGAACATGAGCTGTCAGAGGGAAACTGGTGACTGTACCATAGTTCCCTGATGTGCTGAAAGGCCTTAAGTTCCCTGTTGCTTTGTATTTGGTATGGTGCCTTTTCCCAGTTGGGAAAAGTGAATGGAAAAACCCTACCCAGTGCAGCATATGTGAGGCATGGCTCCAGGCCTGAAGTAGGAAAAGCAAGAGAAAGCAGGAACACACAGCAATGGGAGGCTAGAAAGTTGTAAATTAAAAACGGGTGAGGCACAGTCTTCATACAACCTTTCCATCTTTCTTTTAGTTTCCTTGTCTGTTAAACTTTAGAGCAAAAGTTTAATTAGTTTATAATGACAGTATACAACAGTATAGCATATATCGTCCATGATCTCTCTGTCTTTCTCACAGTAAAAAGGAGACTTTAGTGTGATTATTGCCCCTTTTATTAAGCAAATATTTTGTCTGTGATTCCACTGGAGGTGAACTCACAGCACTGTTCTTGTTTGCCAGCTGCTCTCACAGACTGCAAGGACTCACGAACAGTACTAGTTATGATTTTTATTATCACATCAGGGAAGAGCTTTCCTCATCAGTTAGACAACTTTCGGACCTGTGAAACTTTCAGTGTGAATCTGGCACCGTGGTTCATTTTCTTAAGTGCTGCGTGGATTGCAAATAGGAATACTGATTCGTCTGTTCCTGTGTCATTCACATCTGTGAAATGGGAAACAAGATAACGTCACAAAATGAAGATCCAAAATGCAGATACAATATTTAATTTTAAACTGATTGTGAAAGAAGCAGCTATCTATCTGATGCAGAGTATCTTCACTGGTGACTTTTCATTGTTTAATGTCCCAACATACTGAACCACAATTGAAAGTTAGATACATTGAAGAATACATTTGTAGACTCTGAGCCCAAACAACGGTGTTTTTACTGTGCTTGAGCCCCAGATTTCTTCCTCTTCTACCCAGGTCCAAAGCCTTACTCTCTCACTGCCACTAGCTATTTTGTTGCTGCTGTTTGCTCATGTGGATCTTATTTATTGTCATTTGACAGAAACTAAAAATGCAATTCAGAAAATGCTTTCCCAAGAGTAATTTGTTCCCAGCAAGACCTTTCTAGCTACACAGTAACATGAAAGCATCAAAGTGCCAGGAGAACTTTTTAAAAATAAAGTGCCCTGATGCTAAAATAAGCTTTAATTGATTGAGAATTGCACTAAGCCTGACAATCTGAACCATTTATTATTATTTTTCCTTCCAAGCTTCAGCTTCATGTGATTTAAAGTGACTGAATTACAGTTCCCACATACCTTCCTACCCACACTGCATGAAAAAAAACCCACGCACAAACTTCTTAGCTCCAGAGGAGCTGCTGGATACACCTGGAAGAAAATAAAAAAGCTGATTGAAAGTGAAGTTTAAATAAAGGTGATGATGATAGGAATGTGCTGCAAAAAAACCCTATTCTGGCTAAATGCCATGCTGCGCTTCCCTGTCCTCAGAAGAGAGCTCTCCTGGGGATGTGTCTCCCTGTCAAAGGCATTTCCTTAATGTCTGCTTGTAGAGCACTGGATCCTGTAGGCCAGATGCTGTCACAACTCCTTGTGTTGGAGGTTAATAATAGGCTGTGGATAAACTACTACTCTGTCTTCCCCATTTTAGGTTTTTAAAGAAAAAACCACAACTGAGTAGCTGTACTTGGCTATTTAAATAAATAACCTGTTGCGGGCTCTCTAGCAAAAGGTCAACACGACCACCAAAGACTGCTGGTAAATGTGCAAAACTTTCTGGCTGGTGGAAAGGAGG
This sequence comes from Buteo buteo, assembly GCF_964188355.1. Lineage (NCBI taxonomy): Eukaryota > Metazoa > Chordata > Aves > Accipitriformes > Accipitridae > Buteo > Buteo buteo. The sequence goes on from NC_134204.1 coordinate 4,398,393, forward strand.
CTGTATTGGCGGTCCTATGCTACGGAGAAGTAAGCACTGGAAAGATGTGGAATATAGCAAATGTCAATGGGGTCAGTTATCGGGTTTCTTCTTGGCAGTATATTGTGGAGGATGGAAGTCTGGTCAGACATTCATTAATGATAACTAATTATACTTTTTAAAAGTATGTCAGCTGTACTCATGGCATGTTTGGGTGTGCGAGCAGGGAAAACATGGATCACTACCTTCAGCGTGGGGAGTAGACTCATGCCAGTATAATGGGGCTCATGGGTCATGGGTAGCTGCAATTTCGCCAAGGGCTATGCCATGTTCAGGTCGGAACAACTCCCAAGCTAGCCCCAAGCTTCAGTTGGGTTTAAGATCTCACTGTAAGTCTTTATCTGAATCGTAGCCCTGGACAATTCACTGTAGCCAAGAGGGAAACAAGGATTTTCATTTAACTCCCAAAATTTCAAGAGGAGGAAGATGCTTAAATACCATTTTGGCTGTGGCCCTCAATCTCTGTGCCCAAGTCAGCACTGCCTGTGATGGTGCTGTGATGTTTATGTTCACAAAGCCAGCAAAGCTCAAACTGCTGGTAGAGGTTAGGGGTGATCCACACCCTGTCTACGGATGAGTTTCTTGGTCTGGGTTGCTGGCTGTCCCCTTGGGACTCCCAGACTTGTTTGTCAGAAAAATGGACTGTCGTCACCTTGGGTTTGCATCCTAGTACATGTTTGCAAGCTGAGCAAGTTGCATGCTGTCAAACATCACTTCTAAATCACAATTCCTGCTCTCTGTCAAAGGGGCTAACAAATCCCCCTCTCACCTTTCTTTCTTGCCTGCTTAAATTGTAAATTCTCATGGCAAGAACTGGCTCTGCTAATGCCCAGCTGCAGTGTCTAACAGAGTCCTGCTCCAGGAGTGGTCTCAATTTGCTACCCTAATACAGATAAGCATGACCCAGGAATTCATGGCAGATCACAGATCCAAAGGAAGGAATTTGAAAGGGTCGCCAGTTTTATTAATAGCCATCTCTGTAACCACATGCAGGTTAGACCGGACACTGTGCACAGCTTAAAAGCTGAATCCACACTCTCACGGGAGGGGCAGAAAGATGTGCCTAGTCACAGTACTGTAAGGATAGAGATTTCTTTCTTTAGGGTTAGTTGTCCAGATTTCCAGTGAGCAGTTCCACAGTGCTGGAAGAGCGAAATAAAATATATTTCAGGAAGAGCAGGGATTTCTGAAGACTGCAGAAGCCAGGTGGATTTTTTTTATTTATTTATAATTTTTGCCATGGACTGAACTAAGCATGGACTATTTAAAAAAAAATCATGATGTGTCTGAAAATATATTGGCTTTGCCTAGAACAGTAACTGAGGTAAACAGGTGGACTACCCAAGACAACACTTGTTGCCTACAGTGTGTAGTTAGTAATGTAATCAGTGCTGCAGGAGGACATCATGAAGAATGGTTTGAAAGCTGAATGTCTGGACTGCTTGAAAGTTAGTGTGAATTGAAGCTGACAGTTAATTCAAGAGGAATATACTTCATTCCTTCGAATGCAAAATCAATGCAGAACTGTGGTAAAAAGGCAAAGGTAACTTTTCCTAAATAATTTTCTATAATAGGTCTCTTCTGCATCTTGATTATAAGCATAGTGTAAAATTTTTGAAGTGCTTAATTAGCTGATTATTGAGGAATATTTTCTTGTTCATATTTACCCCCATTCTGATTAGTACTACTCACTGACACAGCAAAACCTATTCCAAGATCAGATTCATTGTCTCTGTGAATTAAGTCTAACCTTATATGCCATATTATAGTTTTTTAAAAATATCTCAGATTAACATTTTTATTTTTTTGTTGTAAAAATATATTGTTAAAATAGCAAAATAATTATTAATTGGGTTTTTCAGCATTAGATAATGTGTGATCCTTATTCTGACCATGGGAAATATTTGTTCATTGTAGTGTTAATGCTAGAATATTTTCAGCAAAAAGAAGTATCAAAACTTGCAACTGCCATTGAACTTGTAAAGTGAATTCCATTGACTCCAGCACTTTCGGGGCTTTCACTAGAAGGTTTTAGGTGTGGTTTTGATGAACTAGGTGGGAGTTATAACTTGCTTTGGAAAGAGGCAGGATCATGTTCCTATTCTAAGAGCAAGTGTTGGCCATGGAAACCCTTTGACCCCTGCATGGTTGTGCTAACATTTCAGTCCTGTTGATTTGGTGCTAAATCCAGGGCTCTCATGCAGTGCTCTGAGATCAAACTAATGCTTCTAACAGATGATTCCTGTAAAAGCAATTTGGTCCTATTTCCTTTTCCCTGCAGAGAAACTGAGCTTCCATCATTCTCAATTATTTGCAGGGTTGCTGTGAGCCTGTACAGGATCATAATAATCACGCTAAACTTCCTGTGTTTTCTAGCAGTCTGGAGACACCACTGGGAAAGCAAGGCTGTCCCTAGCATTGAGCCCAGCTTAGTTTTGAACTTTGCTATATGTTTTAGCAAGCCCTGCTATAAGGAACTGTTAATAGTAAATGTACAGCACTATAGACATGGCAGCCTCTACATTAGAGCTTCCTGCCAGCAAGAGGAAGACCTAATTCCTTTTCCAACAGAGATGGTGTCAGCAGTGTAAAAAAGGGGTATTTTATGCACTGGGTCATTTTTCCCCCAGTGCCTATGTGACCCATAATTGGAAGGAAACTGGTCATGATTCAATAGATGATGTAGTGTATATTCAGTGCAGAGACCATATGTTATCTTCGGGACACTTCCTCCAATTCAGGCAGCTCCACAGGTAGGAGGCCTGGTGCCAAAGTAGCCATTGTCATCTCCTCATGGCTTAGCCCAACTCAGGAGGAAATAAATGTTTACATCTTAGCTGAATCTTTTCAGCTTCCTTCAGTATCCCAGTTTAAGACATATGGATTTGTGGCAGTGATGGGGGTCTAGACATTGTGTTAAGCACTAGATTATGCTGATAAATTCATGTTTTATATCTGCAAAAGAATTAATATTGATAAGCGTATGTTTATGAGTTCCATATTCAGCAGAACCTTCCAGGCATATACCTATGTGCCAGTGCTTTGCAAAATCAGGGATCTAGCAGTTGACACAAGCACTGTAGAAACTGTAAATAGACTTGATTTAATTTTAATTAGGGGAAAAAATGAGTTGTAAAAAGTGTTCTACTAAAACCTTTTACAGCCCATAGTATTTTGCTATGCTGTGTGTGAAGTTCTTTAATCTGCATAACAGTCATGAAGAGGAGTGGAGAGTGGCTGAGCAGGCAGGAGAGAAAAAATGCTAAAGGGGGACGTGAAACATGTTTTGTTTTACTCTGACCCTGTACAATACTGTGAGTTTAACATGTTCAGTTACCTATACTGTGATTTAGACAACCAACAGACAGATCCTGCTATCCGAGACACTAAATGCCCTTGCTTTCAGCTGAAATTAGAATGCATAATCAAACACTGATTCAAATGACAGGTTCAGTGAAAGGTACTTAAGGAAATTCCCAATCAGACCTACCCATTGGAAGTGAATTTTTCTGTTTCATTTGCATTAAAAAATGAACTGCAGCTTAGAAATAATGGCTGCATATTGTCCTTTCAGCAGAGAGAGAGATGTGCTTGTTCCCTGCACAAGAGAAGTAGACCCTGACTCCTACCAAGTTTTGTCCTTTTGCTAATTCAGCTTTCCTTGTGTGGAGCTTCAGAAACATGGCCTTGGTGGTTAGCCAAGGTTTCTTTGTCTTTGAGATTCAATGTTAACTTTTTTTTTTTAATTCAGTTCTGTTTCATTTGGACTTAAGAGCAAATGATGAACTCCCATTGGAGGTATCACTGTCTGGAGCATGTTCATGTTTGTGTTAGAGGGCTCAGAGTCTCACAGCTCAGGCTGGAGGAGTTTCCTGTGAGAGATTGTCTCTGATGATATTTAGCAAGCAGCTCACATACAACAAATAAAGGCCAGCAAAGTGTAAGACTGACTGCTTCTGGCAGCTTCAGATTATGATAGGCTGTGAGCAGTTCCATTTTGCCACTTTTGCTTTAGCCTCTGAAGTCTGTCCTCCAAGAAACGATATAGGAATACCCTTTCTGAGCTTGTGCATATCATGCGGCTTATCCATCTCTCTCTCACCATCTCATAAGAGGTATTTTGAGTAGCTGATACTAGTTAAGTGATACTTGATCCTCTGGTGATGGAAGAGATCTTATTTACTGGGTTCCTGTGCTCTGGAATGATGCTGACTGGAGTATAGTGTGATGTGGGCTAGACTCCCTGTATTTTACCAGTGCTATTGTAGCTACATTGCCTGTTGCAGAGTCAATGCCTACGTGACTAGCAGTCGGTACTGTACACAGCACCTGAGGCCCAGTCATGTCCAGCAAATCTGTGTTTGCAACACAACTTACTGTAATGTCCTTTTCCCCATGCCCTTCTCAAACTCTGGAGGGGGTCTTTTGTTGCCTGTTGCTTGCTTAAGTGCAGGGTGTAAAATCATTAAAAAAAAAATTAATTTGTTCTCTGCAGAGGCCTGATGCTTTCAAGGAGGCCTGTAGTTGACAATTCAAACTCTCAAAGGGGCCCTGGGAATGAGTGCTGGCATTGCTCATCCAGCCCTTCTGCATGCGCTATATGACTGTTTTCACTCACAACAAATATTGTGGGCAATCCTGAGCACCCTTTGAAAATTTTTCGATAGACATCCTATTTGTTTATGCTTGCACAGAGCTGCTCTGCTTCCAGTTCTGCAGTGTTATTGTAGTACTGGGCTGAAGGCAGCAAACAGATTTCTTTTACATGTGACATCAGGAAGGGTGTCTGCACAACATCTGGCACAGAAAACCCTCTCCACTTATAATACGTATCTTTGTACTTTGCTTTTCGCTTTAGGCTTGCAGCTCTCCTACATATAGGCCTCTCAGGTGCTGTATCTTCTGGCCAGCTCTGACATAGCAGAGAACGATGAGAGGACACAGAAAATCAAAGACTGACTGAGAGTACACGGCACTTCTGGGCTGTTTACTGCAGCTTAGGCTGACCATCAGTCCAGGAGAAAGAAAGGCTGCTAGGCTCTTGAGTTTGGTGCACTACAGCACAGATATCTCAAGAAAAAAATCACATTCAATGGAGGGGAATAGAGGAAGAAAGGCTGAAAGTGTTTTCACCAAAACCTAGGTGATATTGAAATCTGCAAAACTGGCATCACACCCATAGAAAGTCCTAAGAAGCCAAATTCTACTCTCTGATACTTTGTGGTTATTGTTAAAATAACTCTTGGAGCACCTGAGACAAATTTCTTGGACAGGATTTTCAAAACTATCTGTAAAAATGCAACAAATCAAAGCATTAAGTACCTTTTCCTTCACATCTGCCCTTGCTGGCCTTAACTCACAGCTTCTCCATACAAATCTGCTTGTGTAGTATCTTGTGGGGTTTCAGTCTGGGATTTCTGATGGCCATACTGCTTTTCCTGTTACTGAGAAGGGTATGCGGTTAGATCCGTTTAAATGGTATGGTTCCTATATGGAAACATTCTTGTATTATTTGGGCTTACATGAACTGATCGTTAAAAGAAACATATTTGGCCCTAGAGCTGATGACTTTGACAAGAGGGAATCAAACTGCTTTTGCTATTTAATTTGCAGTCCCCTGGTATGTGTATTATTCCCAGTACAGTTCAAATGAGTGCATCCAACTCAGTTATTTTTTTAACCAAAAGATTGGTTTTCTTCCCCTGGTTCAGGAAGACCCTGAACCACAAGATGGTAGGAGAGTGTTTCCAAGGAAGTATCATTTTGTCCTTGCCCTCTTCTACATTTCCCTGTGTATCCATCACTTGCCACTGTCAAGGACAAGGCACTGGGCTGGATAATCTTTGATCTGACCCAGGATCACCACTCTTTTTATATGCACAGGTGATAATCGAAGGATTTAGCAGGGTTCACAAATGCAAGTGTGGGAACTTTGAAAGGGACTGAAGAAGGACATACCAGAGGCTACATTCCTACACCTTCTCTGCAAAGTCAAGGGTGTTTAAAGGGCTGGTCTCCTCTAGGGGTTCCCGCCTGCAGGAGTTCGGGGTGAACAAGTCCCTATCTTTAATACTTTTGTGACTTTTGTTGCTTAAAATTAGGTAAGGCAAAGCCTGCCTTAGCCCTTGATTGTCTTACCTAAATTGCCAAAGGCCATGCTGAGCACTAGCCCTGGCTCCAGGAACTGAGTTGAAAGGGTTGCACAAAGTTACCTTTGGTCCTTCTTCCCATGCAGCACCAATTACAGCTGAGACAAAGTGCATCAACAGTGCTGGTTTGCTGCTTTGCACAGCTGGGCTGCTGGCACACTAGAACGTTTTGCATACGCTGATTTAACTGTTGGAAAATGTATTCACACAAAAATCTTCCCATTCTCTTAGACAAAGGATTTTTTGTTGTCAAAATTCTTTTCCCATCTGTTATTGGGACAAAACAACCTCCTAGCCAGGATGTTTCATTCATGGGTAAATCTTTTATTGGAACTTGTTTTAAGAATCTAAGGGTTGGGGGCAGATTTTGCTCCCAGTGAAATCAGCAACAAAACTCCCATTAATTTCTCTGTGAGCTGAATTGAGCCTCTCCTGACAATCGGGAGATTTTTAAAGGAGTTATGATGGCCGTGGACAAGGTCTTGTCGCTTTGCCCTTTCAAAAGAGAACTGTTTCTGGTGGAGGAACAATCAGAATATTTGTCTCTTTAAATGAATGGTTCTTAGAGCCTGCACTGAGAGGCACTCTCCCTCTCTGCGGCTGTGAGGCTACTCAGAGCCTCCAATAAATCAGCATGCAGGAACTGAGAGCTCTGTCCTTGAAGAGATGCACAGTGACCTTGCTTATGCTTACTCTGGAGGAATAACCAGGGGAAATATAGGAGCCCAAATAGTGAGTGGTGTATGACTAAAGGCACTGCATTCTGCATGCAAATGCTACAGTACCGAAGGCACAGTACAGACGGCACGCTGCTACACAAAATGCAGCTTTCTTGCTAGCCTGACCAGATTGCTGCTGTTGTTTTTTGCAGGGGACTGAATGAAATCCTCATGATCGTTACATGCTTGTTCAATAATAGCACACCCAGTCACGTCTCCTTGCGAGCACATTTCGTTGGAATCACTGAGCAGAAGCAAAGAAGAGCTGACGACTATGTGTTTCCAACGCGGGTTGCCGGAGCCCTGTGTTTGCCATTGGCTGCAGTTTTCTGGTTTATTTGCAGCTTCCCCCATCTGGAATATGAAAATGGGATTGAAGTAGATAATTGCTAGCAGCGGGTTTTCAAGAGAGGCTTAGAGGGAACAGAATGCCTCTTGCACAGCACAGGCTGCCTGAGCTGAAAGAGCTCTGAAAGATGATTTTAGATGTTACCCACGTCTGAATCTCCTGGAAACTTTACCATGGAAGCGAGCAATTGCGCACAATCCTGGAGCTAACATCCAAAAGGGGCAAGGAAAGGGCAGCAGGGCCAAACAATGGGATACCTTGTCCTTGGATTGCTCACAGAAAAGCCAGCAAGTGTTCCCCTCCTCTTCCCAGCAAAAAGGGCATGAGGGTGACAATGAACTGAATTTTACCCGGCGGAGCTTCAGTGGCTTTTAAGAAGGATGGGATACACTGACCCTTCGTCAAGCAGGGATTTGCTCGGAAACAGAACTTTGTTCTTCATATTCATCTGCGCCTTTGCTGTGGTCACCTTGCTGCAGCAGATCCTCTATGGGAGAAACTATCTCAAAAGGTAAGGGGGGATTTGAGGGAATAGGAAAAGTTGTGTGATCGGACTGAATGGAGACAGAGATCCAGCCATACCATTATAACGGTTCAAACCACTTCTTGGTGTTGTGCTGACAATATTAATATCTTGTCAATCTGGGAAAGTGCATCCAGCATCTGTAGTGTCTGTTAGATTATTAATGAAGGAGACCGTTAGGCAGAGTATAATGATTTGTGTGTTTCTTAGATTGTGTTTTAGTCCTCAGGTGTTGTAAAAATCTAGGTCTTACTTAAGCTAGACTGACTTGTACCACTGAGTATTTGCCCCTGATGAGACCCTGCCATATAGGCTTTTCACCCTATGTAAGTTCGAACTGAAATGGCTGGAGAGGTTGAATTAAGGTAGCATGCTCATTGCCTAAACTTTAATGTCTTTAGAAACAAACATGTGGATGCAATTCCTAAAATCAAAGTGGCAACATTAGTGTTCCAAATAACAGAGAGAGCACTTTATTTTTTCACTGCTGTATTCTCCTGAGTTACTTGCTGAGACTGCTTTGTTGTAGAGCACATCAGTCTCTGATCTGAAAATGGTACTGCTCTTTTCACAGCAAACACCAGTGGGGATCTTCAAGTGTTTAACCTTGACCCATGCAGAGTTTATTTTACTTAAATCTAGTTTGAGGTCTTATGGCTTGTATGATTTTGTAAAGGGGAATGTTTCTTTTACATGCTTTGAGGTAAGTGGGTTTCAGTGGTGTAGCCAGCTGCTGTGGAATTTTTTACTGGAATTTAGCTGCATTTTGCCAGAAGAGATCAACGGTTTGGTTCTTGCCTGGTTTGCAACTCATATAGTTGTTTGCCTTGTGCCAAGAGCAAGCAAACTGCTGACAAATCAGCAAATGTTTCTTCCTGTGGGGGGGAACAGCAAGTATGATATTAATATCTATAGACAGGAGCATTGTAGTTTATCCACAAAGCAATTTGTGTGCCTTGCTTAGCAGTGAGGCCTTGGCTGGGGGACTCTTCTCTGCTTTTGGGCACCTCACTTCCAGAAACACGTGACTCGGAAGGAGCCAAAGGAAAGCGGCAAGAATGAGCAGAGGTGTAGAAAATGTGTTTGTTTGCCTTGGAGAAAATTGAGGGGAGATATGATATCTGTCTTGAAATACCCCAAACTATTTCCGCTAAGAGGAAGGTAATAAACACGTCTCTGTGAAGACTCATGACATGACAAGTAGTCATGGAGTTAAGTTGCAGCAGGGATGATTTGGATTTAACCATGAAGGGAAACTTTTAAAGAAAAAGGCTACCTGAGGAGGTATAAAATCTTCATCTTTGGGGCTTCAGGAACCTGTTAGGTAGCCAAGGGTAGTAGCAAGCTGTTGAGAGGATGACTTTATGACCAGTTGAGGTCTCATCTTGCCTTATTTTCTCAGTTTTTCCCATTTGTCCTGGAGGCCTTGCAGCCCTACCAATAGGTGCTTTTCTAAGTTGAAATGACTGCAACAGGATTAGAGCAATGAAAAATAAATCCCAAGTATATATTGGAATGAAAAATGGCAAAGTAAAGATAAAATGATGAGAAGATGCAACTAAAACTCTTCCAGTGAGTGATCTCTGTGGCCAGTCTCTGTCCTGCTTCGTGCCCTGGGAGCCTCACCTGTCATCAGCGGGCCTCAGGGAATGAAAAAAGGGCGATGTCCAATTCCCAGGCTTGCTAGGAGAAAGTCTGGTTCTGAGCACTCTGCCATCAAAGGGGCTCAAGCAGGGACATGTGCATACAATTTGTCACTTTGACTGGAAAACACTGTTTATTTAATCTTTTTTTATTCCAGCTTGTAATGATTTGTTTCTTTTCCTTTTTTTTTAATCACATGAAAGAGTCTCAAAGAGGGTCTCTTCCCCCACCTCAGTGCAGGGAAAAAGCACTTTGGCTCCTTTCTGCTGGGAAGTGGTAGTTCCCATCTTTCATGGAAATGAAAATGCAAGATGTGGCAGTCTCAGGCTGTCAGTTATTAATGACAGAAAGGTGATTTACATAGCAGCCTACATTGTTAGCATAATGTTATAATGAAGCTACTTTTTCACTTTTTCTTTCCCTCTCTCACTCTCATGCCCTGCAGTACATTATGGTGACCATTCCCAGGCAATTTGATTGCCAGTCCGCTCCGTGTAGGGGTAGCTGTAACCTTTAATTACTCTTTCCTTTCACAAACCTCCGGTGTTAAGTTCCCTGTTAGAAGCTGATGCTGGCTGTGAGGTTCCTTTGACATGTTCTAGCTTGCACCCCCAGGGACCATGGAGGAGCTGGTGGTTTTGGAAAGGATCCTTGCAGAGGGGAAGTGGGATATTTATAGATTTGGTGCTGCTTGCCAAGCTGGAGCCTGGGGACGCTGCCTAAACCTAAAGCCATTTACTTACTAGGATTCAACATGCTGCTTTTTTTATGATAGCCTTTGCTTGCTTCCCAACATCTGCAACAATAACAGGCCTCTGGGCCTCTTCCCAAGGCAGCGGGAAGAAATTCCCTAGTGTATTTAGAGAAACCTGAAAATTGCCCTTAAGTACTATTCCAGTAAATGTACAGTGCTTTTAAGCCTAAATATAACACAGGGCTAGCTTGTTTCTTTGCAAGAACATGGTGGAAATGGGTAAAGGCCAGCAAGGCAGGGGGAATCTGACTGAAAACAAGCAGCTTGGGCACAACGCAGGGGACAGCATAGACTAGGGACTGGTCGCAATAAATGGTGTGGACAAAGGTACCCTTTTCTGGGAGAAAGATGGAAAAGTTAGCTGGATGACTGTAAGCAGTGCCATGCCACCTGCCCTTACAAGCAGGGAATGGGCTAGTTTTATTGCCATAAAAACCCACCTGAAGCTCCCCATGGAGGGTGCCATGGAGGCTTGTGGTTCTGCATTTTTCCACAGCTATGCTCCCCAAGGCTGGCTGTGGGGATGGCAGGACTGCAGGCAGGAGAGGATGCTCCAGGAAAGAAACTCTGCTCAGTGAAATTTGATAAGGGGTCCAGCCTCTGGTCAAGTCCTCTCTTTCCCCTTAATGAGATATTAATGAGCTCCTGGCACTTCTGGAAGAAGGAGAGAATGTAGAGATTGAATTTCTAGGTATTCACACATTTTTCACCCACCATATAATGTTCTCTGCTCCTTCCCCTGCTGTTTTGTACCATGTCATTGGACAGCAGAATCCTGACCAGCTTTTTTTTCACTTTTTCAGTTTTCCCCCAAGTGGGATGGTTGTAGGTGCTCTCAGCAAGGCCAATGCCTCATCCCCACAGTAGCAGCTAAAGTCCTAATGAGAGAGTTAAACTGCAAGCTGGAGAATGACATCGGGAAGCTCTGGTCTCTGTAGCTCCTGATCCTGAGTAAAAAGGATGATGAAATGAGATATAATTAAGGGACTTTAATACAGATCTCTGGGGTAATTATTTTTATTTTAGGATTAATGTGATGATTAAAAATCCGCTGCATTGATCTGCTAAAGTAGGTTAAATGCTGTGGACTTCTGCTTAAATCCAGAGCTGCCGCTTGCTTTTGTATTGACTCATCTTTCCAATGCTCGGCTTTCAGCTGAATTTTCTTTTGAATCAGATGCTCAGCTGAGGGCTGGCCTTTTTTTGTGAGCTCTTGTTTGGCCAGCAGGGAATAATCCTGGATTACATCAGGAAACTGCCACTACAGTAAAAAATGTTGATATGGTCCCTGTCTTCATCTCCCAACCTGTAGCATGGGATTGATCAATAGGACAGTCCTTGCCTGCTTTGGCAATATAAAAATATCAGAGCTATATACTGATATTCTATTGGCAGAGAATTCACTAAATACTGTTTTTTTGACAACCTGACTTCTGCACAGGGCGAGAGGCAGCTGAAGAAGGGAATCTGCCCCTTTAAAACTATTTTTTTTCCAGCCAAGTGAGGAGAATGCATTTTCAAAGCTATTAAAGACTTTAAAAAAAGATTACCCTGGGGTCTGTCAGAAGGGGCACGTACAATAACTCAAAGAATCACACAGCAAGAAACAGCAAACCTTCCCATGCAGACAGCCTGCATTATTTGAAAGCTTTACATTTCTTAAATGAGAATAAAACATCACTCTTATGTGTATACCCTATAATTAATATCAGACTCTCATAACTTCAGGTTATACCACCATTTTGGTATTTCTGAAGCAGCTTTTATTCAACACTTGCAAATCAATCCCCAGATATCTTTACCCCTTTCCTTACCCATATAAGAAAGATGGCTTATGATCATTTTTGGCACAGTATGGGAAAATATGGAATAAACCCGCAGAAAATAAACCTGGACTACACCTTCAGAGATCATTTAGTCTGAACAGTGCTATAAGACAAGATCAGATCTTACTTCTACCAGCGACAGCAATAGTTGCAATGTGGACATGAGGCCTGCACGTGGCCTGAGTTGTATTTTGTCCTAAGCTGGGGTCTTGAGGAACTACAGCTAACTCATGGCAGTTGACAGCTCCTGCCCCACACCTGCCATGTGCTCCTGTCCCCTGTTCATAACACCCTGTGAAGATGTTAACTGTAACCTAAGACCATCTATTCCAGTGTTTAAAGTCTCTTTCCATTCAAATATTTTTCCCAAGAGAAGTAAGCTGAAGGTCACCTAATGAGTCATCTCTCTGTGCCCCCTCTGTTTCTAACCAGAGTGAAATATTATCCCAATGAAATGACATGCGACCTGTCAGTCACCTTGCTGAATCCCTGATGGCACTACCACACAGGTTTTGGGTTTGGTCCATTTTTTTCAGAGAAGAGCACTGGAAACTTCAAGAGACAGCAAAATCTTGAAGCTATGTACACCAATATGTGTATGTATGGGATATGGCCACCACTTTGAAGTGACCGAATCCATTCCAGCATAGCAGGAGAACTGAGACTCCAGCGATGCTGTTCTTACTACAGGGTATTCCCAAGAGCATTTCAAGGGGATGGGGACCGGGGTGCTGGCATCCCCATTGTGCCTAAATAACCTTGCAAAGACAAGGAGCTGAATTAGTTCCCCAAGAGGTCAGAGGAGCACTGCAGCCTGTGCTGGGAGAGAGCTCAGGGGAGAGATGGCAATGGGATGGAGGGGGCAGAATGAACAGGGAGCTGACAGATTAACTCAGCTGCCTGCAAAATCATCCCCCGCTGGTCATCCCATTCCCTTTCTCATTGCTGCTGTTGGTCGCTTTACGTAATGCTCCTGTCTCCCCACATAAAATAAAAGGAGAGAGCTCACAAGTGCATGGCATGCGAATTAAAGCTCTGTAAGAATCTGCAAACAACCGCAGCTCTATCACAGGCTGCAACAGAGACTTTTATTGTGAAAAGTGTCCCGAAGCCAAAATCTTACCTTCTGCTACTTGGAGTTTTTTACTCACCCATAATTTTAATTTACTTTTATAGAAAAGCATCAAGTGGCTGAAGATTTAGTACCAGAGCATGAGGATATGTTATTTCCCCTCTTGTGCTCCCTGGCAGTACTTTCTATGGCTCTGATGCAGAAAACAGGCAGCGTTTGAATCCCTCCTCCCTCTAGACTTGCTTTATTTCTAGCGTTGTTGTGCGGCACCTCTTCTGTTAAGATGGCAAAAACGCTGATTTAGTCTGTGAATTGCCAGTCCTTCTCCATTCCCCAGATGACAGTAAATTAAGGTAATGAAAGTCAGTTATTTCAGTATTTTACATGTGCAAATTGCATTACCCTGAGTGTTTCATTCCCCGGTGTGTTACACCACGGTCCTTCCTGAGCTCAAACCACGGGCGATGTGAGTCACTACAGAGTGACCTACAGATACTTGCCCCTTTTGCTGTGGCTGTGGCCACCTGGCTGTCCCTAAATCAGTTCCCACAAGCCCACCCTGCACAGGAGTGGTTGGTTTGCTTAGGGTTTGAATCATGTTGGGCTGTAGCAGCTCTGCAGAAGCTTCTTGCCCTGAAGTAGTGAACCATAGGTGTCCTGTTTACCAGCCAAAAGGTGGCCATTATCCTCACTGATTAATTCTGCACCGGTTAAATCCTAATTCTAATTCACATAATACCCAGTAGCAGCTTGCTTCAGACTAACTTTGTTGTGTGGGGATCTAGGCCTACTTCTGTCCATGCAAACAGCTCTTTTTGAGTGTTTGGCTGGATATCTAGGCTAACTCTGCTTTCTGCACTTTCCACAGATCTGTTGCCTCTGTATGACAAAGTAATGGTTGAGTTTTGCCAATGCCCAGAATTCAGCACCTGTGAATCAAAGCCCTTTCATCCAAAGTGGTTTAAACCCCATGACATTTCTTTCAAAAACATCTCTGTTATAACCTGCCATGAACTTGTTTTATGTCATTTTGAAAAAATTAGCTGCTTGCCCTCTATGTGTATGAGGATGTACAAAGTTCAATCTTACCTACATTTGTATAAAGCCAAATCCAGAACCCCGTCTTCCTGCTTCAAGTTGTGCTACACTTGTGTCCCCCACAGTCCCAGCTGTGAGCGATCCCATTCTTGACCGCTGACCTCCATGGCTAGTGTTGCAGACCTCCTGGTAACTCGGTCTTTTATTTCTGACCTGATCAGAGTTTCCTGATCATTCTTACACTCGCTGGATTTGGTCCAGACATAATCGCTGTGCAAAGCTTTGTATTTTCTTACTTTTGCTGTGCCTCATTCTTACCCTTGATTGCTTTTTCATTTCATTTCTCATTTTTTTAATTCAAGTGTATTCATTGCTCAGCAGTCCGTGCCTCCCTCAGGCAGATTGTGGACTTAACCTCTCATTTCTTTGAGGTGTCCTTGCCCTCCGTTGCTTGCATCCATTTTGCTTTTTCATCAGCCCTGCAGATAGTCACTGTCCTTCCATGTCCTCTTTATTTAGTTAGTTTTATGCTTTAGTCCTCATGATGAAAACCTTAAAAGCAATCTCTGTCACTGGTAGTTTCACAGCACTTTCCATAAGAGCAAATATAGCCAAAGTTAGGCTTTTCACAGTCCTAGCTGAAAATCTTGGGCAGTCAACAGTTTGGAGGCCTTGCACAAATGGTAGGAGGAGATGGTGCCATCCACTTCTGTGCATGGAGAGGTGGAATATTGCCTCCTCCTGTGGCTGATATGGGATACAGACACATTGAGTATAAGTGGCATTTTGCTCATCATCTTCAGCATGGGTCCTCACTGCAAATGGGGCTCTGTGGGTATGTTTACACTGAAGAATATAGTACAGTGTAGAGACACTTGGCCTGGTGCTAAATATATTAGTTTTGGGAACATGAGATGCAAACCAATTAGCTCAGTCAGATCTCTAATGCTGTGGTGAGATTGCTTCTGGTACCCATGCTGCATCAGGTATCTTTGCAGTGAGCTACCATCTCAAATGTCAGAATTTGCTGGTATCTTAAAATATCTGGGATTTCCTGTGAGTCTCTGTGCTTGGGGCTTGATTGGCCTTTTTTCTTGAAAAGAAAACAACCTGCCTCACTGTCAGGTCATTCTGTTTTGGGTTTTCTGTTGCCCCTAATTATTACAAATAATAATATTTTAATTATGAATAATTATTACAAATAGAATTGACACAGATTATCTATTACTTCTTGGATGTTTATCTTCCAGCCACAGATGAGAAAAGGAAAGACTGTATTGTTTCGAAAGGTGTCCTTCAATGTTCTTGATGTCCTAGTCAACACTTTGTCCCGTTCAAGCAGACTAGTTGAATGTTGGTGTTGAGTCTATTTTATCTTTTTTAGGAAGTGATTTTATATCAGGTTTTTCAGATGTTGCATGTAAATATCTGATGCAAGATTTAACCAAAATGTGAAATGTGTTACATGAAACAAAACCTTTTTCTGTGTAGTGGTGGTTATAATCCAGAAGCTTCCCACCTATGTTTCCAGTTTTGCTCTTTGTGCTAGTCAAAATATACTCCTCCACCACTTTATTACTACCATTTCCCTCTAATATGTAGAGCCAAGCTTCTCCCTGGTATAATACTGTATGGCCAAGTGTGTAGTGTAACCAGACGTGCCCCTTTCCCACATCTTCATCCGTATTTTGCTTTTCATGGGATCCATATTATTTCATTTCTTCCATTTGCTGGGAATATACCATTCCTGCTCTCCCACATATTTTCATACATTTTCAAAACCTTTTCTAATGGTCTTCTCCCAGTAAGATAGCAAGCAATCAGCTCAGCAGTTACCCAGTATCAGTCAACTTGCAAAGCCCTAGGTCACTGAGACAAAGACTGGTCTCTATTAATGCAGTGAGCAGAAGTATGTATGTGAATGTATCCAGACCAAATCTTGCATTTTGCTAATTCTACTGGAGAAATAAGTATTTTTCTAAACTGGACTGGTCAGATTCACCTCTGCTTCCACTGAATGCAAATGTGAGTTTTATTATGGACTCACATAAGAAGGGGAGCTTCCTGCTCAAGTACATGAGTTGGCCCCAGAAATGTTTTATTTCTTTGTGCTGTACCTGGCTGGGTTATGCCTATGGATTCTCTACTGAAAGAGGCCAATGAACACATGGTATTTTTCTGGCATTATAGCACAGGTGAATTGGACCTGGACTGCTACAGGCAGATTTATATTTCTTTCTTTCATCTGTGCTGTGTCTTTCTAGATTGCTGTGCCTTGAATATTTATTTCAAAATGGATTGGAGTGTTTGAAGTGATATAAAACTATTCAAGTAAGCATTTGCCTTTCTCTTGTCATCTAACTTCACTGTCTTCAGGGACTGAGTGTGGCCCTTTTGTCAGGAAAGGGGAGTTTTTGGACACAGAAGCTAGTCTGCCTTAACTCTGTTGGGTTGGGTTTGATTTCAGCATCTCATTGTTACCTAGGGGATGCTTTACTTCTTTGGAGCCCCTCTGATGTCTTTTCAAGTGCAGTGTAAATAAACTTGCTGTTTCTGGCCTGTGTGAAAAAAAAATGGATCCTTGTTTTTTCTCCAAAACTCCTCTTATTGTTATCTCTGTTGGCTGCTATGCTTGTCTTTGCTTGTGCAGCAGTCTGTCACATTGGAGACTCCTGATATTCCCCTTTCTTACCCAACCTCCTCCTACTCTCTGATCCATTTTAGTGAGTGTTTTCAATCACTCTCATCTGCAGGTCATTCATGCATACCACTGTTTTCGTTTTATTTTCCATACGCCCTGTGGACACAGTGAGTCATAGTTTCCTTATTTTGCAGAAAGAAGGAACTGGATCTTCAGTAAGATTAACCATCTGACTTTCCAATACCTCTGTAACATCCCTGTTAGTAGGCTAGGGGCATCAATTTACATTTTCAAAGAGAGTAGCATGATCATTTAACACTGATGTCTTCAGTTCCTCCTCTCAAGGGCACAAGAATTATGAAATGGGAAAACAGGTACAGTGAAAGTAAGTGATCTTCCACTGATTTTAGGAAGCGTATACATGGCCTGGACTGTCTGTCAGGGCAGGGACTGTATATGGCTTCTGTGTTTGGGTAGTATGTAACAGTGCAGTACAGCACCATGACCAGGCCTGTAGAAATATGATTATAAAATTATTAATGATGTATATGGAATTAATGTGTATACTATTAGCTTATAACTTAAACAGGAGCTCGAGTCAGAAAAGCTGGGCTTGCTGTCACCACCTAATGGCCTCTTTGCTAGGGAGAATGCATATAGATAAGGAATATGATAACTGCTAGAAAAAAAGGGCAGGAAAAGTGAAGACAAATAAGAGAGGGAGCCCAGAAAGAAAATGAAGTAATTTGCCTTGCTCTTGGGGACATTCGTATCTCCCTTTCACCCCTTCAAAGAAGGAGTCTGTAGACTCCTCCGCTTCCCCTTGCTTGACCATCTGTGGTAGGCCAGGAAGCTGAGTCAGATTTTGACTTAGCTTCACCGATATAAAATGACATTGGTTTCTGCTTGTTTTTGCTTGCTTTTGGGTTTAGTCTGCCTCTGGTACATGCAGGATGGGAGTAGTGGTAGCTGTCACCTTGAAAGATGAGTGGAAATAGCCTGCTGGCTGGGATTAAATGAGATGAGCTAGTTGTTTTGGGGGAATGGGTTGGCACTGGAGTGGCATCTTCCATGCCCTCTCCTCGCACCACCTGCGTGATGTCCCTGTTGCCATTCAGTCCTCGTTACCCATAGGTGCTGATCACTGTGTTACTCAGCCACTTGCACCAAACTGCTCTTATGCCTTGAAAGCATGTGGGTCTCTCCTGAATAAATTCTGCTTAAAGTCTTAGCTGTAGCATACATAGCTCCCTTTTAAAAGCCTTCCTGTCTGCGCTGATTTTTTGCCCTACCTTCACACTTTAGAAAGGCAATGAGACAGCCGTGAGGTGGGATCTCAATGTGATGGCAGCACGGATGCAAAGCTTCTTGCTGCAATCTATCCACTTGTTCCATCTCGCCTTATAGTTCAAACCCCTCATAATTGTTTGACATCCTCTGCTATTAAAACCTCTGCTTGTGCAGGAATTGTTTCTTGTTTGGATTGCGGCAACAGGCTTTTTGCTTTGCTTCCTGCTGCTTCTTGACAGCCGGTCTTGACAAGCCCTTCAGAATTACTGCTGCTTTGTTAATTTTCTGTTTTTTCACCCCCTCCCGCTATTCTTACAGTACGCCAGTGTTTATTTGACCACATACTGATTCAACACTTACAGTTACCAATTAGGATCAAAATATTGCTTTGACATTTACCTGAAACTCAAGGTCTTTATTGCTAAGACATTCAACTTAATGGAGTTTCTCTAATGCAAGGCACAACACTGCTCGTACTCTTATTTGTTAGGGGTAAGTCCTGTGATTAATGATGTCCATAAAACTTGATGAGAAATTTGCTTACAGTGAACGGGCAAAACATAGCATCTCTGCACTAAGAGTGGTTTTGGTCATTACATCTTTCATAGTCTTCCCTTGTCATCATCAGCATCACATGTTGGGGAAACATCCTAATTTTAGAAGGAAATAACATTCAGGCAAATTGAGCAAATGGCAAAGTTCCACCATTGGTAATCATTGCTAATGATCCCAGGCTTAAAATTAGCTTTTTGATTTTTTTTAAAACTCTGACGTGAACTGTCTAAATTACATAGGAGACCTCTATGTCTAAGTCATTTCCTTTGCTTTCCTTCCCTTCTTTTAATCTTTCCTTACTCTCTTTTTAGTTCTGCTTCTTTTTCTCTTCCTTTTCTGTGTTTCCATCCTGCATGTGCTTTCCTATTGCAATTCTGATTCACAAAAGCTTAATTTACCTCCTGTTCACCTGTTTAAATGTAGTTAGTGCTGGGAGTGAACATGGTAGAATTTAACTACAGTAATATACAAAAGAAATACACCGATGGAGAAGTTCAAGTCTTTTTTCATTTTGTCAGGCTGTTTGCAAATTTGGCCAGACAGCTTTTATGAACACTTATGACTCACAACTGAGAGGATTAATATATTTTTAAAATTGAAATCTCCCAACTCAAGGCTGATTGAAATGAATGGTAAAACTCTCAGCAATCTTGTTAGGAACAGAATTAATTCAGGTCAGTGTTTTTAAATGTCTCATCCTTGATTTCTACTCAGTCCTAATACTACAAACCATTATTTATGGGAGTTGTTCTTACTAGGAGGAAGAGGTTTATTGTACCATCACTCCAGAAAATGCAGAGCAGCAGCTTGGTCTCAGTCTTGCAGACTCACAAGTGAGACACACAGTCCTATAAGCTGTGTAATGTTTCTTCGGTAGTGTGTTTTGTGTATATATAATTCTATGTGTTGCTAACGTCTGGAGTACCTGTTGGAAGAACAACACTATGTGGTCCCCTTTCCCTGTCTGGTTCAGGGTTGGACACTTAGCTTGCTCCTGGCCGTAAGCTCAGCTCACAAGTTTGCACTTTGTCCTTACCGTGTAGAAGTGTCATACCCAGACCCTTGCTTGCCCTTGTTAGGTATTTTTGTACCTCAGTTAGATCCCCCATTCTGCCATTTCAAAGCTAAGTATTTTAAGCTGTTCATTGTAAGACATATCTACCATTCCTCAGTCTTAGTCTTCCTGATCTCCTCTTGGATCTTACCCAAAATGTGCATGTCCTCCTTTAAACTTGGTGCCTCAGCTACAGTACACACTGTTCCCAAAAAAGGCTTGATGAGAGGAGGGCATTAAAGAGTGGTTTTATCATTTCTTTTGCTTTATGGACAGACTTCACCCCCCTCTGCCTTTGAGCATTTACTTAGCTTTCCTTCCAGCTGTTACATGTGGAGTGAAGACATACAAAGCGAAAGGACTTTACCAAATGTTTTAATTCTTTATTTCATCTGCCTGAATATTAGCTATGCTTTAGGAGAGTTCACCTCTGAAGGACACACCAACACCAGCTATTTATCTAGATTGATGCTCTCTATTTCAGTTGCAAGTAAATATCAAAGCCCAAAATATCTAATTTAAATCCAATTAAAAAGTACAATTGCAACTTGGTTTTCCCACACTTCTACTCTCTCTCTCCATGTATCATTCAGTGCTGCCCTTAGCAATTAAAACATATTTTTAAGGCTATGTATTTAGATGCCTTTTACAAAGACATACACGTTCAAAAGAAACGTGTTTCCATACCAGTGTGGCAAAAAAATGTGTTAGACTGTGGTACATGGGAGAGAATCACAAGTGTTTATTTCAACAAGCCTAAAAGTGAAGGTGTCCTAGTAAAAGTGAGAATTTTCTCATGTTTTCTTCACACCAATATGTTACTTGGAAGTGGTACCTTGGGCAGCCTCAGCTGATTAAAAACTGTCAAAACAACGTATAAGGTGTGGGACTCCCTGGCAAGCCATAGCACTACATTAGCCTATAGCGATTATAGCAAAACCTATACACCCTTTGATGTGATTCTGCAAATTGACCACCAAAGTAGCTCTCTCCAAGGTGAACGTAAGATGTAAGTATATGATATCATCTCATTTTGCTTATGGCGATCAGCATAGTCACTTCCACTTGTTTTGACTTTTTGGAAAACAGGAGAATTGCATCCATGCATTTAACTAAGAAGTAATTAGAATGGGTCTCCTATGAGCAAAAATTTGGCTTCTGTATTTGAAATGTTCCTGTTTTTATACTTAAAAAGTTAAAAAGGCAAAATTTGACCGCTGGAGGTGGGAGGCAGCTTGGGAGGGGAGAGGGCAGTTTAGGAGGCTAGCTCTTTCCTCAGTTCAGAGTGTTGAAATGGATCCCTACCTTCTTCAGAATTCCTTCTCCCCCAGAATGCCTTTACCAAAAAGTCTGTTTTCAGTAAAACAAAGAACAGAACAAAAAGATTAAAAGGCACAAAACATACAAGAATAAACTTCTTAAATTCTTTCAAAATATCTTGAGTTTAGGTCAAAAAACATTTGTGGTGACATGCACTGCACTTCACTTGGGTGGTGGGATTCTTCCGTCGCGTGTGCCCACACTGCAAGCAACCTCGTCCTCCCCGTACTGCTGATGGAGGGAGAGTTTGGGGGATGGATCAGTTCACCCTAGGGTGAAGGCCAGCCTTTGATGGGGTGAATCTTCCCCTAAACTAACAGTACGGAGCCAATCTCTACTGATTTTTAAGAGGAAAGACAATTAGCTCATGTGGAAATGCCTGCACTGCTGATACCTGAAGTTAGACAAGGTTGTCTTAAAATAACTATGACAACAAGAAGTTATGTGCACACATTTCCACAATATAGAACAAATAAACTCCTACTGTATGTTTTTGGAGCTGTTTAGAGTTACTCCCCTTTCCTGCTGCAGGAAGCAGAGAGGCCTTATTTTAACACCCCATGTTGTTCCTTCTTAATTTCCTATGCTTATAACTGCTGCCAGTTAGACTAGAAGATGGATGTGGTCTGAGAGATTCTCCAGTCCTTGTAATAAGCCTGTTGACGAAGAAAACTAGCGGGGTCCTGGATGTCCTTTCACTTGGGCAAAGCAGGCTGGCAGATTGCTTCCTGGCTGTCCCCGCACAGCCCAGCTGGGAAGTTAACTTTCAGTATTGGCAGCACCAAATGTTCACAACTCAGCTGCCAGGCTTCTGAAATCATGAAATTGGGTTAAAATGGAGAAGATTAAAAATAACAATCTGCAAGATTCTTTCTTGTTGACTTCTGAGCTAAGGAAAGGATTTGACTTGTGTTGTCTAATGTTTTTTTCAGACTCAGTTTTTTTAAATACATGCGGGATTTCTACCCAGCTATAGGTGTAGTTTCCAGAAGACTTCAGGCATCATGGGTCTTGGAATGAATTTGTGGAAGTTTGGAAAACAGGGAGTTATGAAGATTGTGATACGCATTGGCTTAAAAAACATCATCTTCCCAAACAGCAAAAAGAAGCATTATAGTGTGACTTGGAGAAGTCATTAAATGGCAAATCCTCTACTAGCATGGCCAATAAATCAGAGGAAGGACCCAGTGCTCACCACATTTAACAACTACTGTACATGTAAAATTGAAGTTTGGAGGGTTTACTTCTTTGGCCCTGCAGTTTTCCGCATAAGTTTCCAGCTTTTTGCACTTGCATGTCTGGGAATGAAATTTCCACCTTGCTCCACACATATGTATATTGTTTATCAGCACAGATGATTACTGGCCTTCCAATTTGGTTGGGGAATCTGGTGTTGTTTTCAGCCAAGAAGTTGTAGAGTCTATGGGAACTGTAAATTAATTGTTTCCACTAGTAAGATGATGTCTTGTGGTTCTTGGTATCTTTTTATTGTTTTTGATGAATGTGTCATAGTCACATTTCTGTGTTAAGAAAAAGGACATGAGAACTCATGCTGATAGACTTAACCTAATGAATGATATCAAATATCAACTGCCTCATTTTCTTGCTAGAGGGCTGCAGTTTAGCTGGCAGAATGGAGAGGAATTGGCAAATTGGACCGGCACCTTTAATTTCACGGATGACGGAGCAGTGAAGAGTGGCAGTGACACAGGCACCAGGTACCAACACCCGAGGGAACAATTACAGAGATCTCTCTCTCTTTGTATGAAACACAAATGTGAGCACAGGCTGTATGAAAAATGAGATTTGCAGTTTCCTTTGGCTGCTTGGTACTGCTCCCCATGGCACAGAAGATGCCAGGGATGCCCAACTGCTGTGCTGTTTTCCCCCTTCAAGGTCTCGGGACCATTTTGGAATATACCATAAGCATCTATGCAGTATGCAAGAGGGTGACTTTTGTGTCCTGGCCTCTCCTATTTCCATTCCCCCACCAATGCTATGTGTCAATATGTGGCAGTGTGGGAGAGAGAGACTTGGGTGGAGAATGTCCCAACATGACAGTATTGATGCACACAAAGCACACTGGAGAATCTGGCCCAAGGCTTTCTTTATAATAGAATATATATTCTAAGAAAACATAGTTTAACTTGAAATCTTTGCAGGGCCCAGTAGGGGAAAAGTGTTCTATCAAGATAAGACCAGAGTATTTCCTTTATTTACATTATTTTGAAAATATGAGAAGCACTGATGTGCCGTTGCACTTTTTACACTTATTAATTTGTAGTAGGATCCTTTTGACTGACACACATCTGAAGGGTCATAAAGAGCCATGTGCATAGTCAGGAAGCTGGCTGCAGTTGTGCCTAAAGAGCTTCATAGCTATCGCAGGCCATCTGCGTAAATCCAGGTACAGGCATAGGGTGAATATTTGGGGTATCTTCCTGGAACCTCAGTTGTAGAGGTTAAAAATCCTGAGTCATGTGTAGTATCAAGTTCAATAAGTAGCAGGGAAATCTTAGAAAGACTCTAAGTTAAAGAAAAAATAAAATGAATTAAAAGAAGCTTACATTTAATACTCTCTCTGGATAAATTATGTATTTTATTTAAAATATCATCATTTTGGTAACCGTACACCACTACAGCTGTGGAGTTGATAGCATTTCAAAGGCAAGGAGAAATACAGAGTCTGACCTGCCCAAAATCATCCAGTCTCACTGAACCGCAGCAATGCTGCAATTCCTGTTAAGGCTCTTTGCTGTAATGTGATCCTGTATGAGTGCTACCCGCCACTGGACTGGTTTAACTAGTTAAGGCTCTTTATAAAAAGAAGCAACTGAAGCTGCAGTTTTTCATTCAGACCAAGGGAAAAACGGTTCATTCTATGTATGTATGTGTGTGTGTGTATGTGTGTGTGTGTATATCTATATCTACTTTCGTTGCCTTTTTTGTGTATGCATCTGTAGTCTGCATATGCAGTCTTCAGTTTAGGCACTTGGCATATAAAAGAACTGAATGTGGCACAAAGACAGATATCTTCTTGAAGACATGAGAAAACTAATAAATATAGTCTTCCCCCTCTAGGCACCCTTGACAGAGACAACTGAGCCATCATTGATTGCAGGATGGGGACCAAAACCCTTGACTGCAAAATACATACTATCTGTAAGGCACTGAACAACAGTACTATTCTCAATCTGTTTAGCCTCTTCAAAGATGAAGAGGTTCAGGATGCAAGTATTTTTATACAAACAGGCTCAAACCGCACAAGTTAGGTATAAATTTCAAAGGTTATAATATCAACAAAAGACGCAAATTTCTAAGTCTGTGTCATGTTAATGACTGTGGAGCTGAAAGATGGGGATTTTGAGTTAGGGACAAGTCTAGCTGCAACATATACTGCACATAAGTGTGTTATAGATATTATTTATCCATTTGTCTACTGTTTGAAAGCTGAGAACATGGCAAAATAAAAAAGAACTGCATAAATGTGGAGGTGAGACTGGAGGTGAGACTGTGTGGTGAATAACTGCAGAGCTATGTCATAAATTGTTTACTATTTACCTTTGATCACCTTTCTTACTGTGTTATCACTAGACATCTCCTGAGAGTCTTAATCTGACACCCAACTTCAGGCTGTTGATATAAATTGATAACAAGCCTTCCTCAAATGAATACTTTTTTCCACCAAATAGAAAACTTTCAGACTACATTTTACCAACCTGGTTTTACTTGTATATATTTACAGGTCTCCAGAGAGATGTCTAAAGTGCACAAAACTAATTATATGTCAGCATATGCACAGTAATTACCTTTCATTGCATGGCTCTGCAGTTTATTGTGTGTTGTCACCTCCTTGTAAAAGGTATGGTGTTTAAAGATATTAACTGAAATAGATATTAATATGCTTTTCATTAGCTTATATAATATGCATATTTATATGTATATAGACACATGTTTATTTTATATATGTGGTATCAACCCATGTATATTCTATAACTATTCTTTATCTTTTAATTATGTAACTTAATAAATGGTGTAGAGACATTGGCAACTTATTCTGTAGGAGTGATTTGCTAGGCAAAAATGAAGGACTTCCAGAGCAAAGGCACACTGAGACAATAAGTGCATTAGAACTGCAAGACAGCCAGACTTCACAAGAATAGTGACCATATCAAAACCAATGAACAGTGACGATTAAACATTGCATGAAAATGATCAAGTAGGACAGAAACAAAGAGTGTCATGTTATCTGATTCCAGTAGAAACTGTTTCAGACCATAACTAATGCATGAAGTTAAAGTGTGGCTTGCAATTGGGATGTTTTTTACTGTCCAGGGGAGTTTATTACACAGTTTTGGAAAATGAGCCCTCCTCTGGTTGCAGACAGCTCTGCTGTGCTGGAGTAACCAAGCTAACCAAAGCTTTTCATCCCAGTGCATAAGACGGTTCTTCAGATTGTGTAGAACCAGTCCACAGAGTTAAAAGCTTGTATCATGAGCTCGGCTCAGTATGTGGTGCAACTGAGAGTGTGGATCATGTTTGTGGCATCTAATGTTGCTGTGGGTAGATGCTCGACTTCATTTCGATGCATATTGCATTGCTGCAGGACTTCTATGAAGTGAAGAAATTGTGAATACTTTCAAGGAGTAAAAGTGAAACACTCAATACCTCCCCAAAGCCACAGGGAGGTGTTCTTTCAGAAAAAGGAGGACTAGGTGGGCTGCAGGCTCTTTGAAACACCCACTCAGATGCAATGTCAACCAGTTGTTGAATACTGGCTTATTTTTAGTTCTTACGTATGAGCCATTGCTCAGATTCTACCTTTTGCTTTTTATCTTGTGCTCAGTATTATAAATCTTACAGCATCCTTGTGGGGAATCAGGTAAAGGATTCTGTCTGATGCTGGTTGTGAGAAGTAATATATGCAACTACTTCCTAGAGCCCTGATTCTTCTGTTCTCCTTTTAATGTGTTTTACAACTTTCTGGGATTGTGAGTCTTCATGCTTAAAGCATTTTTTGTTGCCAAGAAACTGCCTTAATGATACGATCATCTTTCTGCCATATTGGTTGGGTTATGGTGTTCTCGGCCACCTTCAGTCTTATCTGAGCTGAAGATAAGTTTCAGTGTAGGACTTAGGTGATGAGACCACAGAAGCCTTTGATGGGTGAGAGGAGACATGAGCTTTATGCTTTTGGGCCTGTCAGTTTGTACACTGAGTTCTCCAGTATGACAAATCTGGAGCTTTGTCCCCAGTGGCTACAAAATAGAAAGTGTAATCAATTGGATTCATCAAATACACATTCTACAAGAAGGAATTTAAGGGCTTGAGCCAGCAGAACTCATTGGCCAGGACAGTAGCTGAGGATGTTCCTTAAGTCATAGTGCTGAACTCCTCATACAAAGGTACTAAAATCTTAAGAACCACAAAAAAAAAAAAAAAAAAAAAAAAAGCACCATTGTTTGCAACAGTAAACTAAAATGTGGTTTTTGAGATGTTATTGATGTACAAGTGTTGTCATGTAGTTTGTTATGCCTCCCAGGTGGTCATACGGATAACAACATCAGCAGCTTATTTCAATCACAATGATGGGAATGGGCTTGATTAAAACAGCCGAACAGCAGTCTATTAAAAATTGGAAGGGTTCTGAAAACTTGGCATTGGTAAAATGGGACTCCCTGCAGCATACCCCACGGCTGTTTATCAGGAGCCGATGCTGTTTTGATACAGTGACTGTGAAAGAAAAGAAACACCAAGGTCTTCCCAAAACTACAATTCAATATACTCTCCAATAAATCATTCTGGGGGTGACACATTGTAGGGCTGTCTCTGCTTTAGCTCCTGCTGTTACACCCACAGCTCTTGCTGTAGAGCTGTATTGGCTAGTATATCAGACTGAAATTTTGGAGAGACTTGGGTCCCAAAGAAGTGGACAGATGAGAAGGGAACAATATGGCATTGGCATGAGTGGATGTTTGGTCAATTCACACTGCTAACGTGGTATCGGGCAGCAGAGCCAAGCAGTCCCAAATGATCTGTGTGCTGAGACATGAAGACAGGAGACAAAAATCAGAATGGCAGTGAGCAGCCAGTGCCAGTTTGCCAGGAGCTTTCATAGTTGTGATGAAAATCATATCCTCAGGGTATCACAGCTATCATCTTAACTGTACAGATGTGTAAACTATCTGTGAAGTCACAGGACCAAACCAAATAAGGAATCCAGAAAAGGGACATCTCTGAGATATGACAGATGGATGCATGCACTTTTCTAAGGTTACTTGGGAGGTACATAGAGCTATCAATGAACTGCTTTTAAAGGACAGAAATATAAAACCCACTCCTCTTCTGTGGAAGATCAAACTTATGGATTTAGGGCTGGTTTGTGGAAGCACTTTTGGTTTTTTTAAAGTAAAAGTCTTTAATTTGGAAGATAGGCAGGATATCTTGGGAAACTGCCCTTGTCTTGGTGGGTGGACATTTCTGAGGCCATCTATTACCAAAAAACAGAAGAACTTGTGACACTGTAAGGAGACAAATGTAGCTAAACATTTCAAAATATCCTAGGCGGAAGATCAGGAGCTTCATGAGTTAATAGCTTTTAACCTCAGCTACATGAATCTTCTGGGAAGCATGAGTACCTGTACAAGAATTCTGTCTCCTGACTTTTGTTTGATTACTCTGGTTCTTCTAGAAAGAAAACCAGCCTCGAACTAAAGATGCCGTTTCTATCTTCAGCTTCCAGGCATCAGATACTATTTTTCCTTCTTTGCTATGCTGTATTGAAAAGCTTCCTGTTACTAGGAATTGCATCCTCTTGTAGTGTCTCCCTACTCAGTAACCGTATGTTTGGATTAAGCTTCATACATCTCTCATACTTTTTGGAACCCAAATCGTTTCTGCAGGTCCTTTCATAACTCTTGCCAATGTCTCAAACCCTCAAAGTTGAAATAGAATCATAGAATCATAGAGTGGTTTGGGTTGGAAGGGACCTTAAAGATCATCTAGTTCCAAACCCCCTGCCACGGGCAGGAACACCTTCCACTAGACCAGGTTGCTCAAAGTGCCATCCAACCTGGCCCTGAACACTTCCAGGGATGGGGCATCCACAACTTCTCTGGGCAACCTGTTCCAGTGCCTCACCGCCCTCATAGTGAAGAATTTCTTCCTTATATCTAATCTAAATCTACCCTCTTTCAGTTTAAAGCCATTACCTCTTGTCCTATCACTACATGCCCTTGTAAAAAATCTCTCTCCAGCTTTCTTCCAAGCCCCCTTTAGGTACTGGATGGCTGCTATAAGGTCTCCCCAGAGCCTTCTGTTCTCTGGCTAAACAACCCCAACTCCCTCAGCCTGTCCTCATAGGAGAGGTGTTCCATCCCTCTGATCA
The DNA here is from genome assembly GCF_964188355.1 of Buteo buteo. Lineage (NCBI taxonomy): Eukaryota > Metazoa > Chordata > Aves > Accipitriformes > Accipitridae > Buteo > Buteo buteo. The sequence goes on from NC_134204.1 coordinate 4,426,753, forward strand.
TCTTTGTGGCCCCCCTCTGGACCTGCTCCAACAGGTCCATGTTCTTTCTTATGTGGAGGACCCCAGAACTGGACGCAGTACTGCAGGTGGGGTCTCACCAGAGCAGAGTAGAGGGGCAGAATCCCCTCCCTCGACCTGCTGGTCACGCTTCTTGTGATGCAGCCCAGGATACAGTTGGCTTTCTGGGCTGCAAGCACAGCCCAGAAATATCAGAACTTGATGCAGTAATTCAGAAGAGCTTTTACCATATAATGTATACAAAGATGTATGACTATTTTCTCTTGCTTATCTTTTCATTTTTTTAATAATGAAAAATATCACTGTTTATAATGACACATTTTGTTCCTAGCTACAGCCACATACTGAAAATTCATCATCAGTTAGACACCTACTACTTACAGTAACGTTAGAGATGAAGGTGGTAAAAGACTTAAACCGGTTAATGCCAGTGACATTGGCATCAGCAGGTGGTAGCCAGGAGGAATGTGAACCAACTTTTTTTATATTTGTTGTCCCCAAGGAGGAAGTAATCAAATAGTTTCACCAACCTGTACAGAAGTCTTGCTTTTCCAGCCTCTTTGTGCCCACAGCACCTTCTGTCTTACTTCAGTCTTTCAAGCACTGTCCTGGTGTGGACAAGACAATACAGGGTCTCAAACAGCAGAAACAACACATGCAGCAACATGATTTTTTGTGCCCCAGTCCTAGTGGAGTGTACATTAATCTGAGGGCATCAAACGTTTCTGCTTCACTTGCCAATTCTCAAAGCAGGGGGATCTCATTTAACATCAGTACATCCACAGGTGTTTTCTTTTGCAAGGTGTAGTGTGAAAGGTCATTATGATTTCCATTAACTTCAGTGGCTGCTTTTGTTCTTGGTGGCAATCGTCTAGTCTAGGCAGTGTCTATGAGAGCAGATCCCAAGGTCCCAGTTCCTGCCTGCCCCTGACTTCCCTGTCAATCAGCCTCTACATCAGCTTCTTTATCTGCCAAATGGGGATTGTGCCTTCCAAATGAGGTCAAAGTAATCTTAGGAGAATACTCTGTGAGAAGTGGTAGGATGCACTCTTTGAGGGAAAAAAATCGCTGTATTGATGTCAGGCCCTTAAACCTTTTGACCAAGCCTTGTAGTTTTTTATATTGTCACATAGAAATATTAATAGAAGCAAAGGCTAGCGGGATTTGGTTGCTCACTCACAGTGGGCTCTGATGAAGTCAACACCTAGTTTGCTCTGCTCTGGATGAGTTTTCCAGAACCCCTATAGCCACGATATTCTCCACCTCAGCAGTATTTTTTGCTACAAGGGTCTGAAGATCCCATGCTGGCCTGGCCAGATGAACATGAGTCCCTGTGTGCTTTGGGGAGCGTGCTCTGGCACACTTGCAACGTTCCTGAGTAGGGAAGGTGAATCTAGACCCGAGGTTGGCCATGGATCTCCCCATACTGATGAGTGCAGGCACTGCTAATTGGACAGTTCTCTTAATAAGTGTTTAGTAGAAGCCTGCAGGGCTTGGTTCATTTATTCTCATTTCTTAGTCACTGGATAATGTATATTTTTGGAAAGATCTTTGTTTTTCCTGGAGGGTAGGTGGAATCCTTCCTGCGATACTCAGCTTTCTTGCAGCATAAGTGCTGCAGCCTCACTGCAAACAGTGCAGAACTGGCACTGCAGGAACGAGCAAAAGGGGAAGGCAGCTTGTGCAGGGGAAAATGGTCTTGTTTAAAAGATGCCTGACAATTACACTCAATTATATTTTAAAACCTTTGTTCAATATATCAGACACATCAGTGTCTCAATCCAAGTGCCGCTTGAAGACAGGATTGAAGTCTCAGCCTTTTTAATTCATGTAGCATGATCAAGAAAAGCTTACTTTTGATCAAAGCAGGAACAACCCAACTGCTGATGATCAAAGACCTAAGAGTTAGCTGGTGGACTGGGAAACCAAATCTGCCTCTCACTATCGAGCTCAGTAAGCTGTTCAGCTGGAAGTGGGGTTGCAATGGGAGACATGAAAGTTAGAAAAGAAGAAAGTCTCAGTTAGTCAGAAATGGAAAATTACAGAGTGGATAGCATCTCATTTCTGGGCATTCAGTACTGAGTGCGGTAAAAAAAGAGTCCTCTCTGAGCACTTGCAGCTTGTGTGGTGTTCAGATACAGGATTTGATCCTGGAAAATGTTGTAGATTTGGAAGCTACAATTGACCTGAATGGACATAAAGCAGTGAGTTGTGTGTAGTGCCCGATACCCTGAGAAAATGCTATCCTATGTGCAACTATGCTCTTTGTAGTGATTTGGTCGTAGTTGTGTTCCCTATTGTAAAGAATCATGAATTCTTGTGTTGGTTTTCCGGTAAACTTGTGACCTTTGAGGGGTAAAAGTTATTTAGATTTCAGCAGGGGAAGCAAAGGCAATGCAGGGAGAGGACATTCTGGCAATGACATATCAACTCTGTTTTATGGATATAAAACATGACTGTCATTCTTGTAAAGCTGAAATACAGCCCTTTTCTGTAGCAAAAGGAGTAGCGTAGTCAGGCATGTCACTTGTCACTAATCAAGAGCATAAATCAAAATAAATTGCACTACACCCTTGCTTCTTAGCTGGATATCAGACTGAGGAAGATGATGGGGAGGACGGTTTCCATTTGTGCTAATTAAGCTTTTGACAGGCAAATGTCTCTTCGTTCACAGGGAACTACATGGTTTAGAGTGGGAGTTAATAGGCAGAAGTAGCACTCGGAGCCCAGGGAGTGGGTGAGACTGATGCTTCCTCTGGGAGAGTGCGGGGGGAGCTGGTCTCCAAACACTCCCAGCAGGACCAGACCCTGCTGAGCGGAGGAGCTAGGTTTAAAGGACATCCGCGGGGGTTGAGGGAACCCATATTCTTTGTGCTAGAGCCTGGTGTTGTGCAAAAGCTGTATTCTGGGAAAGTACAGCATGAAACACTTCTGCGGGAAGAGGTTGGCCGGTGCTCCAGGCACCTGCCTCTGCTAGTTTGCCTCGGTGTCTGTTGCAGAAGGGGAATTGCTGTGAAGCACATAAATAGCATGAACACTCCTGGGAGAAAGAGAAGAAAAAATATTTTTTTTTGTTTATTGACTAGATACCATTTCACAAATTCCTTAATGCTGTTGTATTGTCATTAACGCTTGCAACCTAAGTGCTACAACATCAGTAGCATTAACACTAAGGAGGCTTAGCGTCTGCCTGGGTGCTTCAGATGCAGTTCAGGGCTTATGAATGATGGCCGAGATGATGATTATTCAGCAGCTCAGGCAGGATGAGTTAGTTTCAATTGAGTTCATCCCATGGCCAGTAGCATCTTCTCCTCCAGTCGGTGCAGAAGTGACACCGCTGTCAGTGTCCCCTGCCTTTGCTGTGGGAGGCATGTAGGTGTCCCATCGGCAGCGTGTCATCCAGCCTGTTTCACGGATCCTCCCTCTGCACTTCCACAAGGTGCCAAAAGGTGGATTCACTACTCCCAGCGACTCTGCTGGAAAAGCTGGTATTGTCAGAGTTATTGACTTGCAGGACAGTCCTGTGCTTTTTGAAGCTGTAGGCTAATGGAATAACTCTGCTACAAATGCAATGCTGCCTCACGGATTTCCTTCCAGATCCAGAAGTGGTATATTTTTTACCTAATCCTTTCCTCCTCACCCTTCTGCATCTTTGGTAACACATCCCTTTTTCATTTCTATTTTTGGTTTGTGGATTGGGTAAGCTGGCAATGATCAAAGGGAATCTCTGGGACTCAGGAAATTTCATCTCTGTTTCATAAAATGACATCTTTGTCTCCACTGCCACGGGCTGAGGCCAGCTTTCCCCTGCTGCGGTGTTCCCACATGATAGCCTGTGCTGTTTGACATCTGAGCTGCAGTTCTTTAACTTATCAGAAAAGCCAGAAGTGTGCAGGAAAGATAAAAATACATGTTAATCTAGATTTTTGCCATTCTTATCTGTTCTGAGGCACATACAAGGTACTGAAATCCAGTGTTAGGTGAAAGGTTAGGATGAGGCTGATAACCATTGCTATCCCCCTTATGTCCAAAGTGGTAGGAGTGGTATGTAACATGCTGAGTGTTGCATGGGGATGTATACCTGCCTCTAGCTGTTGTGTAGAACATGCACATTCAGGGTCCCAGTCTTGTCTGGCTCAAAGAACCAAAGAATGGATACCACAAAATACAGTAAAATTCTGTGACCAGCAAGAAGTCTCTCCACAGAGAGAAATTTCCATTTAGTTTTGGAAATTTATCCGGAAGACATCCACACAGGGCTTAAGTCTGGTGCAACCAGGTGAGCTCTTAATCCAGTTTCAGTGGGAACAGCTTTCAAAATAGACAGGTTGCTCAGCTGCAGCTCAGCAAGCCAAGCACGCAGGACTTGTGCCACTGCAATGGATTTCAGCTACTCTTTACTAAAAAGGCTGAATGTCCAGGTGAGCGATTGAGTTGGAAGGAGAGCCCAAGCCTTTTGGTGACACACCAGATGAAGGTTCATGTTACATGAACTATATCTCCCTTCTGGAGGCTGAGGAAGTCTTTTCCCAGATTTGTCACTGATTATGGAGTGCTTTAAATACATAATTTCCTCTATAAAACTCATAAAAATATATTTGTTGCCTTGAAGACTATCTAAACACATTTCCTAATAGTCACACTTTTTAAAAATTGCTAAGCTATTGGGTTTTTTTCTGACAGTAATCATTTTACTTCTTTATTGGGGTTTTATGATGTTCTGCCACCTTCTAGGCATGGGCTTCCTCCTTTCAGTCTCAAGGTTTGAGCTTCTCACTGGATCACAGAAATGATCGGTTTGGGGTTTGGCAAAGCTAAGGTGGTGAAAACTTCAAGGAGAGGTGAAGGAGACTTATCCTAAAGCAGCATTTGACAGGATAGAAATGTTCCCAGTTGGTAGCAGATTGCTTTGGGAAGCTCTTGAGCTTTTTCCACTCGCGTGCTATATTCCCTTTCTCCCTTCTATAGGTTTGTCTCTTCCCTGCTTTATCAGACAGATTTCTGGATGTACTTACAAGGCAAAATTCAGAAGCTGTTTGTTTTTAGATGCTTCTGGCCTTTGGAGGCCCCGTTGAAGATATCTGGAGGTGTTATTTTCTGGACACTTTCCCTTCCTACAGTTCCCCTGGGAGGTGTGAACCCTTAGCACTTCTCCAGAACAGATCAAACTTTGGATCCCCCCAAATTCCGATATTAATTATAAACATGAACTCCTAAGGAAACTAACAAGGCTTTCCTACTTAAGGATTATATATTCAGAACTGAACAGACATTCAGGTCCAACATGAATTTTGGTGTTATTTTAAAATGACACTAACCCAAAATATTACATTTCCAGTGATGGTTTAAATAAAGCTCTTCCAGGAATCTTGTATTTTTCTTTCATATTGAAAATTCAAAAGATAGTTTGGAGTTACAACCTCATGAATTCTGAGATTTTAAATGATCCATCAAAATATCTTGCTCTAGCCTTGGTCATAATACCTTTTCCTCCAGGTCGTCACCTCGTATTTCTTCATTATATTAATAACTGCCCTATGGGTATGCACAGTTCTTAGGTATTAGGCTTTAACACAGACTTCTAATGATAAGTGGTGAAACTGGTACAGAATTTAGTTTAAACCCTAAATCTTTTTTGTCATTTCAATACAGTCTCATTGAATTCACTGGACAGCCTGGGCTTTCTCTGGCCCCTAAACATGAGTAACTACCATTGTGTTTTGTTTCCCCTTCACTCCAGTCTGATGGCTAAGATGGAGGAATTTAACCAAAAAAGTAAATATTTATGTCTTTATTTTAATTAAGAATAGCACTGTCATTTGTGCTGTGTCTGAGCATTCAAATCCTTTCATTCTCAAAACCACCTCAAATTTTTTGAGAAGAAAATCCCAGCTTCCCTTGCCCTCCTAATACGCCAAAAGTGTAAATCCCAATGAAAAGCTCAATTGTGTAGGGCTATGCAACAGTCTCCATAGACAAGATGCAACCCCCAGCACTTTGCATTCTACCTGAGAGCAAAATTTAAGGTACTGTTTTTTAAACTCTCAGCACATTCAGACACCCAAAGGATGGGAGCAGTGTTTCTTAAGTGATCATTGCTTTTCCCCTGACTTTCAGCGGCAGCTGCCATGTGCTGACTGCTGGAGAAGGCAGCTGGTCCTTGTTGGTGCCTGCAAGATAGATGAACTCTTGTAGGGATGGACAAACTGGGCATGGGTGGCTGTTCTACAGTCAGCAACAACATCTATGTTTTCCTGTGAAGTAATAACCTGCTTATGGGCCAGACAGTGTAGTCTCAAGTTAGGCAGAAATCATAAATGACATCTTTAAGCAAATTTTTGTTGATGTGTAAGACAAGTATTCTAGTCTAAGCCTTATTTATAATCTTTTTTCTTGTTCTTCTTCAGGTATTTTGAGTTTTATGAAGGGCCTTTGGAGTACAACTCTACCAAATGCCTGGAATTACGGCAGGACATCATTGAAGTGAAGGTTTTGTCTATGTAAGTACGAATGTTTGCTAAAAAGGTTACTTTTCAGGCAGGATGAAAATGGTAACTTACAATGACATTGCCAAAAGATGCAAGGCTCAAGAGATCCCATCGATAGGGATCTTATCAGGGATTCCTAGGGTTCCCTTATACATGCAAGTAGTGACATTTGAATTTGATCTGCGGTCCATTTGAAAAAAGTGGAGGCTTTTCACATACATTGAAGCATTTTGGTCAGGCCCAGTATCACTGTTTGGAATTAAATACGGTGTTTGTAATATTATTTGTAACATTATATTCCAGGTAATTGAAGAGTAAGAACAGCCAGACTGACTCATAGCAAGTGTCCATCTAGGACACTTAAGGACACTCTAGGACACTTAAGGCTCTATCATTGACAGTGGCCAGTAGTAAAGGCTAAAAAACAAAGCAAAAATGTTAGCCCTTCCTGGTAACAAATACTGGCATGGAGACTTGCTGAGTGGTAGATGGTGAATAGGCTACAGTTTTCAGAGTGGACAATAAACCTCTCTATTAATTTGTTTAGGTCTTTTCTGAGCCTATTTGTACTTTTGACCTCCTCAATCACCAGTGAGTTAACATTCAGTAAAAAGTAGGAAAATGTGATTCTGAGAAACAATAAAATATTTATACTTTGTCTTTTGTGGTCCTATATACGTACATCAGGAAACTAATGAGTTGAATGAGATGTATCCATGAAGCCATAGTGATGGAATTGGGCAAAAAAGTGAGGTTGCCAGTGGAACTCATTGGACAGAGCATAGCAGGGTATTTTTGTGTTGCCCTTCTGCATTTTCAGCATTGCACTGAATTTAGGTGCTTAGATTATGCCTAATCCCTTACCATATCTAAAACAGTGGTTTAGTAATCTTACTGACAATCCACAAGGCTTATTAAGGTCTGTAAAGTGCACTGAGAATTTCAGTTGAAAGTGCAGCTATACAAGTGCATAGCCTTAAGCAATCAAGGCTACAGAAAATACAATTTGTTGCTCCAGGTCTGCATGATTTTGAGCATGTCTTCCTCACTGACTTTATGCACAGAAAAATGTAGGTTATGTCCTTGTCTTCTGTATTTGGTGCTGGATAAAGGATACACAAGCAACAACTTTGCACTGCTTGCTGACTCGCAGTGCTTAAAAATAAATAGAAGGGGTGAGAATGTCACACTTCTGCCAATGTTCTGCTGAAGATGGGGAGCTTTGAATTGCTTTTCTGCATACTTATCAGATGGTACAGAAAATTACTCATGCCTCTTCATTTTATCCAATGGCACACAGAAGGTAGTGGACTCCTGCTCAGCTGGATAGAGTTAGCCTTACTTTTACAATAGATGCAATTTGTCATTAAGCTCTTTTACTAGGCTGGGTTCTTCTGATGTGCTTGCTTCTAACGTGCTACGTTTTCTAAGTCAGCCCTTACGGTAGTGGAAGATTTCCAAGTTAATGTGCTCTGGTGGGCTACAAAAAGTACAATATGACCTAATTCCTTCCTGTAACTTCCACAGCCTGGGAAATCCTAAGTTCTACTCACTTTAAATATATAATTATCTTAAAAGTCTTTGCTTTATTCAAACATTCAAAGCCCTCAAGCTGGAAGAGAACTCATTAAGACCTATCAGTCTTGAAGAAATCACAGACTTCAAAATTTCCTAGCCAGATTATGACATTGCTCCCTAGCTCTAGATATTTGCAAAGCCTTCATTATCTCTGTTGTCCAAATACAGAAGAATATGTATGAACTCTAAAGTAGAAGTGGTTGGAACTGATGATATCACCAAAAATGTGTCATCCTGTATCAGCCTAGTAGAAAGAGGAGTGTCATTTTTTGATATAACTAAAAGTATATTTATTAACAGAGGGGGAGGGAGAGATGCTTTTGTAAAGAGCTTTTCATGTCCTCTTACCATCACAGATGCTTATCCCTACGTGTGCTGTTGCAGTTCATAAAATGGGTTTACCAACAGTACTGTTCTGTAGGATCTCACAGATTAAGATAACCTCACCAAAATATAATGTGGTTGGCCAAATTATCTAAAGTATCCCCATTTCCAATACCCCTTCTGCTGGGCCCTTCTTCTAGCTTCCCCCCCCTCAAAGCTGCTGTAGTTGCCAGATGCTCGTTAGCTTCCCAGCAGACTGTGGACAGACTTCGGTACAGTAGATGCTTCTTGCTCGATATTGCATTTTTTATCCTTAAGAAATGGAGAATGCCTAGCAGGGAATAGAAATCAGTCCCAAACATCTGAAGAGCTCCACCAGTACCTGTGTATACATGGTTTAGTGTTCCTATGTCTGAGCAGAAAAAGAAATAAGAATGATAAATTTTGCACTGGCTAGACTGACTGGTTTGCCCTATCAAAAGCTTACTGCGTGGTACTCTGGCTGCAGCTGTTTTAGGAAATGAAGCCCTTGTAATAACGTGAATTTTTGTTTTCTTTCTTTTTATCTTTTAGGGTGAAACAAACTGAATTGTTTGACAGATGGAAGAGCCTACAGATGTGCAAATGGGAGATGAATGTCACAGAAGCTAATTTATTCAAGTAAGAATGGTCCACATTAATGAAACTGAGTAAGATTTATTTCAGTTTGAGTTTAGCTTCCGTAGAGAGATCAAACCTTCATATGGATAGCAAGAGTAAGCATTTTAACACTGTTACTGCTGGAGTACCATCCTTTTGAATAAATATGGACTTTTTTCTACTTTTAAAAAGTGAACAGTAAGAGTGAAAGCACTCTTCTGGCATGTGGAACAGTCTTCCCAGGAAAGGTGGGGAATTTGATATGGGAAAGACTTCCAGGTATGATTCAGGCAGAAGTGAGGATGGAGCCAAGACTTAATGGCTGCACCTAATACATCAACCTAAATCTCTGGTGGTGTAAAATGGTAATATCATTGGTGACACTGCAAATTTGGCCTACAAAATACTCAAACTGGATTTTTTCTGTGGTTCATTAGGTACTGTCAGACCTTGTTTATGACTTCCTTTTTTTTAACGGCTTCTCAGCTATTGCTCCCTGACTAGCTAGATAATTTTTCTGGTCTGTGGAGACCTCTGCAGATTGTTTCTGTAGCGTTCTGTCTTCCTTCATGTGACTTCCTCTTTGCTGAAGGTCCTCCATGGTCCTTTTGAGATACAGCTTTTGAAATTGGTCTTGTGAAGGCAATAGTAGAATGAAGCCAAAACAATATTTGAATCTTGTATATTGATACATTCAAGGGCCATATTTGAGTAGGTCTAGAGAAAGCACATTATTTCAGAGTCAGTGAAATATAGACTGGTTAAATCTGTAAGTCACTGGCATGATTCAGAGCTGTTGTTTAGAATATGGCCCTGCAACTTTCTCCCAAATTCTTTTGCATGATTCCAGGAAATAGCTGTCACGAGTTAATGAGAGAATGAGAGAATGTGAGAATGCATGTGCTGAGTTAGTCATTAACATCTTTAAAAATAACTAATTGTTAGTCCCAGGCTCATAACACTTTTTCCAACGTGAGTTCCACACATAAGTTTTTTAGGTTTTTTTTAGTATATCTTTTTCTGGAAATTACTTGATGGGCAATAATCAGAGCCATTCAGGATGAAAGCCTACTATCTTAAAGATTGCTTGGAGTAAGAGAACTAATGATTATGCCCAGAGTGCAAGGAGCACATTGAAGTATGGAGAAGAGCACATTGAAGTATGGAGGCCAGCCCAGTGGTGGAAGCAATGAGAAAAGACTATCTAGAGACCATCAGGAGCACCATAACTTTCTCTCAGGCCACCAACACCAGCACATTAAGCAAAGAACCCCTCTCCATCCTAGACAGTGCATTGAGAGAAGAGATGAAAGACTTTTGTCACTGACTATACCTGCCTGATTGATATATCACTGCTTAAGAAACTCCCACTGGCACCTAGGTGTAACCTAACCTTTGTTAGCTCGTTCCAGGAACAATAATCATGCTAGTCATGAAAAAAAAGTTCAAAGTCTGTTTCCTTTTTGTCTTATGGGACAGGGACTTCAGTGTGTGAATGTGTGGGGAAACTGTAGTCCCTTAAAAGCAGACCAAAGTCTCTGAGTTTGGAGGTAGACTCGTAGGAGGCTAACAGGTGGTGGTCCAACAACACTGAGCTGTGGGCTTTCAAACTTCGCCAGTTCTGGACCATCAGGTGAGATGGGGAGAATCCAACAAAAGTTAAATGACAGCTCCTTAAGCAGCAGGGAGGGAGGAAGCACAAAAATCACACTAGCTTTTGTGTCTGGAGACACAGGAAAACAATTTCCTTGACAGTCTTCCTCCTTCAGATATCAGACATTTACATTAAGGAACGTACCTCTGGAAAACCAGTTGGACATTAGTTTAAAGAACAACAGCTCTTTCAATTTCTTAATGCAGAACTAATGAAGAGTTTTTTCACATCTCAAATATCACAATTCAATCCCACTACCTGCTTGTAATTGTTTAATGATTTTGTTATTAGAAATTATTCATTGACTTATTCAGTCTCAATTGCTGCCTTGATCTGATCATCATATTGTGTCATTCTGCATGAGTCAAGTATATAATAGTAATTGGACATCAATGAAGTGTTTGCATAATTCTGTCTTTGCTTTCTGGTGCTTGTAATAAAGCCCATGAAGAAGACTGGCTTATTCTTCCAACTCATAATGAGGCCACATACCCTAGAGGCAAGGTATTTAATCTAGGTTATTTGAGAGCCATTTGACTTTGTCTTCATGTTTGTGCATTTGCCATGACATGTATTTTTCATTAAAGGTATAAGATTCATTGACTGAGAAACAAACTGTCTCTGGAGTGAGAGTAAGATGAATTAAGGGCTTTCAGTTCTACCAGTAAAAGGAGAAAAGCATTTGGGGAAAGATGGGAGCTAAGAAATGGGTCCCTATTTGGAAAGCTGCTTTTCCTATTTAAATTTCATATGAAACTTATGGTAAGGGGATCAGAACTGAATTATTTTTCTCTCATGCTGTGAATCCCATTTTTGACATTTCAAAACTGTTCTTGTTTGCTTTGGAATACCTGCCATTTTGTCCCAAGGACAAAGAAAATTTTGGCCATTTGTCTGAGATTTTGGAGTTTTAGCCGTGACCAGTCTGCCTGGCACCCATCTCTCGGGGCCACATCATCTTCCTGATGCACATATGCAAGGTGAAAGGCAAAACTAAGACCTTTAAAAGTTTTTTTTTTGTAATCAAGGTGTGCTGTGCTCCACAGTAGTCTGGTAAGTGGGGTTGTGTGTTTCGGTATTGCTGTGTTTAAGTCCCTGCCCTGCCAAGCTTCCACATCCTCAGATGAATCCCCTGGATTTCCTGCCCAGTGATGAGTAAATAATTTACAAAAAGTGGAAGACCTCTAACACAGAGAGGGACTAATTCATCAGGATGGTTTCCCCAGGATATTGGGGGCAAAAGCTCAGCTTTGGGGTCTGAAGCAGGGCAGAAATTGCACATGTATTTCCTGCACCTTAGAAGAGACAGGTACAGGTATCTAATTTCTTCCCTTTTTTTTTTTGTTTGTTTGTTTGTTTGTTTGTTTTTGTTTTGGTTTTTTTTTTTGGTCTTGTTTTTGGTTTTTTTTTGTGTGTGTTTTTTTTTGTTATTTGTTTTTTAACCATAAGTTCCTCAGTCAAGCAAAATTTCACTGAATCTGAAATTTTCTAAAGGAAAATCCAGCAAACCACCATTTTACCCCTCCTACAGCTAAAAAGTTTATTTTTGCTGAAAAATGCCTTGTTAGGAGTAATAGTAATTGCAAATCCTAAAGCATGCTATCAGCTCCTTGATCTTATTTCTCTCTTTTTCAATTTATAGGTCTACTTTGTCGAGGTGTTGCAATGCCCCTGCCTTTCTGTTCACCACCCAGAAAAATACTCCCTTGGGAACTAAACTGAAATATGAAGTGGATACTAGTGGAATCTTCCATATCAACCAAGAAATCTTCAAAATGTTTCCAAAGGTGCCTCATGCCTCTGCCCATTGCAGAATCAACTTCACTCTACTTGCTTCATTAGATACTATCCCATAGCCAAGCATTTAGCAGTTGGCTGTTTGACATTTCTAACAAACTTCATCACTTATACTTTGAAAATGTTTATTTTTGATATGATATTTTAGCTGATTATCCTATTTTCTAGTGGTCATCTGCTCTAGTATGCAATACATATATATATTTTCCTGCAGAATATTACTGACCTAGTAGCAAAGTGGCTAATGAAATAACTTAAGAAAGCTGAATAAAAGAGGCATTGACTGATCAGAACTTTTAAAGAGTACAATACTCACATACAATAAATCCAACATTTGGGGTAGGTCTGTTTTTTTAGGGGCAAAATTATTTTATAATTCATATTCACAATGACTACTTTTATACTTATTTCTGTTTGCAGCTTATCTGTGAACAGGCTGCACAATTTTAAAATATATTCATCACAATGATTATTCAAAACCTTTTCAGCAAATAATCCTTGACCTGAGGGTCATTCAAAGTTATAGCCAGTGGGCAATTCCCATTGCAGGTAGTGATTGATGTGCAGAAATGGGCTTATGTGACTACTGATTTATCATGGAGTACACCTCATGAATTTAAAATGGCATATTTGGAGGGAATAACTGAAATCTATCCCTTTCAGAAAGTCAGAAAAATATTCGAGTGAAATACATAGATTTGTGTCCTTAATGTTGTCCTTAAGGGTCTAACCATTTTTAATCCAATTGCTTTCTGAGCACTGCTAAGAGGTAGGGTAGTGCTCTTATCTAAATGTGCACATGGGGAACTGAGGCAGAGCAGGTGAAAGGCTCAGATCCAGCAAAGCACTTTGGCATCTGGAGACGTGCAAAGAATGGGTACATCTAAGTCCAGGAGTATTATCCTCAAAACCCTGCCAGATTGCACAGATGAATGCATAAAAGACTAGACATCTACACTTTCGCTAGGAGTGTCCTACAGCTGCTGTTGTATTTATCCAGGTATGCCTTGAGGATGCTTTGCAGGCTCTATCCCATGCCAAAATACCTTTGGGATTCACTGGGCAGCACGTATGTGGCCAAAGCCACCCTCTGCCTAGGAGCAGGGCTGCAGCAAGGCAAATGTAGGAGATAAAGGGCTGAAAGCACAGGAGCAAGACGGACTGTAAGGGCCTTGTGCTGAGTGCGGAGGGCTGGCTTCTGATCTCCCTTTCAGCGCTGCCAAGGCATTTTGTGTTAAGAAATCGCTGGATAAAGCACAGACAAATCTATAACTCTATATTGCTTCTCTGTTAGACAGCTGCTGCTTTTCTCAGACAGGTGTAATTGCATGCCCTTTTACCTCATGGCTTATGAATGCTATGGAAAGATGCTGGGAATAATCACCCAGAAATGTCATGCCACTATTGCATCTCTCTGTAGTTTGTGGTATGAAATTATTGATAAAATATGTATGTACCAAAACGAGCACTCTCATGCTTATATAAGCACTTCTCTACATATTCATAAGGTGTAGCGCGGCACAGTTCTGCGTCACAACCCTCTCACCCTAACGGCCCAGTTCTGTTCTTGGAGATGTGATTTTCACTCTCTCTGGCTTCAGCAGCAGCTGCACGTCTGCATATGAAGGCAGAATTTTGCCTGAAGATTACAGAAAGATGCGTCCTACACAAGTCCAAAAAGGTCCCTGACCAAAGGCCTTAGGCGCTGCTGGTAGTACAAGTGCTAATTAATAATCATTAATACTATTAGTACAATTAGTTGTAGCAAGCACTAAAATTTGGGTTAGGTTCTGATAAATACCTGTAACGTGCTGTCTGACTTAGAGAAACTTCTTGGGCTTAACTAGCTGCTCTGGAACTATGTGTGCAGACTCCTCAAAAACAGGACATATCAGAGCCTGAGGAATGAGTAGTTTGCAGGCAGCTCAGAAGGCAATGCCTGGGGTACGCTAATTTTATGGTTCATGCCCTCATGTGGAAATCAGAAAGTTTCTAAAATGACTTCTTCCACTATTAAGTCTGGACAAAACCAGGTTATTGCTTTTTTTCTCTCTGAGTTAGTTGCCCATACTATCTCTAATTGCACAGAAAACAATCCCATCCATTTAAGTACACCATGGGAATATTGCGGGCCGGAACCAGTGTCAACTTCCTATGATTAGTGCATCTGCAGCAAGATGCAGCTGCACATAAAAAAGGGAAAAGTGAAAAAGAGACTTGTTGCCTCCATGTTTCAGGGTATTTAACTGTTTCCTTGCTGTGATGTTGCAGGATATGCCATACCACCGCTCCCAGTTTAAGAAATGTGCAGTGGTTGGGAATGGAGGAATTCTGAAGAACAGCAGATGTGGCCGGGAGATTGACAGTGCAGACTTCGTGTTTCGGTAATCACCACAGCACCATTTTTCTTTTTTCCCATTTTAATGAAAAATAAAAGATTTCAAAGCTATTCTCTCTCATGTAGAAACATCGGATTTGCCAAACTGGCCATATCAAGCCTGCTTCTTGCACAAAAAGCAATGTTTCAAAAAACCCACCTGACTTATTGACAGTTTATTGTGCTCTTTCAGGACATTCCCTGTCACTCAGGTTGCGGTTTTATCTTTCCATGGACATTAACCCATAAGCAGTGTCCTATGAATGTGGCCATGATTTTCTGGGGCAGTTCTGAACCAGAGGTACAACCTGTATGCCGTAACAAGCAGCTTGGCCAGATGTTAAAAGCTCCATGCTGTGCAGCTCATGTGCCTCAGAGGTGTGTTTCTGAAGAGGTACAGAGCTTAAGTGCTGGATAATGGGAGTTACAGTAATCAGTACTGTAGACTCCAGGGTGTGCAGAGACGCCTGAATAACTTCGAAGCTTGAGTATCTTCATATTGTGCTCCCCACCATATGTAGAGTTATCCAGGTTTTGCATAGACGGGGACGGCCCACGACTTGTGTCTCTGGATAACAGAGTTTAGCAGCACTTTTATCATCCTTACTATATATGGGAAAGATTTTTTTATTATTCATATGCATGACTAATCCCTCTCTAAATCCTGTTAAGCTCTTTGCCTGGGTCACGGCATATGACAGCTAGCTCACAGATTCATGACCTGTTCTGTAGAACAGAAAAATCTTTTTACTTCTGTTGGCCTATTTTCTCATCTTGGATATGCTGCTGTCAGGTTAGAGTAACTGTGCATAAATCAATGAATTTCTCTGATTTCATACCAGCAAAAATTAGGTCAGATTTTTGCTCATTGCATTCTTAATTTAATTTGGCATCAAATGAGAAATAAAATTTTGCAGGTCCTACCTTCACTATTCATTGTTTTCAGACCCTTGTGTCTGCCTCTTGTTCCCACTTTATAGCAAACTATTGTCTTAGTTTTAATCTGTGAAACAGTCCAGGCTTCCAATAATTTGCTTCTTAAAAGCCTGGTGTACCCCATAGACATTAAATAATTATTGTAGATTCCCTTCTATCATGTTGGATCACAGCTATTAGTATGGTTGAAAGGAGCAGTATATGTTACACATGGAGATGACAAGCTGTTGAGTGGAAGTGGAAATATGGGCAGCAAGTGTCATCATTTATGTATAAGAACTTTCAGTGGAGGTCCCTTTTTACCACTGTTACTCTTCCTTGAACTGTACCAAAACTGATCAAAAAGAGGAGAGCAGATCAGATCACTACAGAATGTAGAAATGGGGTTGCTCTTGGTACCAGTAATAAATTAAATAGAGGCTTAAGTAGAACTGAAATATGAATAAATACATCAGTACTTGTGCAGAAGAAATCCCTGGTTCACCATCTCCAAAATATGTGGGACCAGTGTTATGCACAAAGACATGCTAGTGTTTAAGAGCTTAAGGTCTGCTGACATCAATTTTAAAGTAAAGCTTGTGTTTAAGGTCAGGTCTGAACACATCCACTTTCCAGTCTAACACCAGTTCACCAAACTGTCAGGAATGACCTTCTTGGTCACCAGCGAAATAATTCTTTGAAATATTTCAAAAACTGCCTATGGAGCACTTTTAACATTCAGTGATACTTTCAGGACACCTGACAAAATCTTTTATTGTCAGGAAGCCTGTGGCCAACAGGATACAACCAAGGTTTTCTATGAAATAAATTCCGATAGCAATTTATTATAGTACAATAGAATATACAAAATACACACACAGGAATTGCATTTGCTAGTTGTTATTGTCTATCTCCATCTACTGGCCAGAGTAGAGATCTGTGATGAAACATTGGGTGCGTTTAGAGATGGGACTACTCTCTGCAGGAAGGAATTTTTGGAGTCTTATGGCAAAAGTACAGTTTATGCAGATTGTATCATTTTTATAAGGAATTATCACTTTCAACAAATCCAGTCTTTCTTACGCCTGGTGGGCAGTTGCTGTTCAAAAATATTGAAGCTGAGTATTTGAAAACTTTTTCAAATATATTCTAATGAGCACAGTGCCCAGTGCTAGGTGGAACTGGGGATACTAGAAGGACATTGCATGACCTAGCAGAGAAAAGTTCTGGAAATAACATTGCCTATGAGAAGGATGAGATGGCTAAAAAAAAATTCTCTGACCTGATAAAGAGGGACTCTCTGGAAGGTAGATATGAACCTCCTAAGTCTGAAAAGGACTTTGAAGGATTTTTGTGCATTCTTCTGCTCCCCCACTTGCCCTGTCCCTGTGACTGAGAAATTATGCTGACAGCTGAACTGTAGTATTCTGAAAACACTGAGTATCACTTACCCTAAATACCTTCACAGTTTTCTCCTATTTGACCCTGATCTTCAGAAATATGGGGATGTTTGGGAATTAGGCACAGCAGGATTTTTGAGATGTGGGAATCTTAACAGTAATGGCTTTTATTGAGGCTTGTAGATCACTTCAAAAAGTTTTCAAAATGTCAGCAAGTATCTAATGCTAGCTTAAACTGATTGTAAAAGGCCACTTATGTTGCCTCTGATAACACATGCCGAAGCTTTTTTTTTAGCTAGGTTTCCTATGGAAGTGAAGCTTGTGTGTTAGCTTGTGTGTGTTTCAGTAACTTCAGCATCTCTTGAGGGGTGCTCTAAATTTTGTGAGATGATGAATCTAGGTCAAGGTGAGTGGAGGCTGAGCAAAGTCAAGGTTTGCAAATCTTCACAAGTTTGTTCCTATTAGCTTTGACATCCTCTGGTGAATCTGTAGAGTCAGAATTGCTGCACTTACACTATGCTGGGAGATACTTATGAAAGGAAACGGAAAAGAAGCAGATAGTTTTGGATTAATTAGGACTGGATTGATTTGTCTCTTGTGGAACATTTCCCCTAAATTCTCTCAGGTATAAAACAAAGCATGTTAAAGGCAACGTTATAGATACAGCTTATCTATTAATTATTGAATACTGCTTAGCTGCTCCTGAGGAAGTCTTTGATTTTATAGGCTGATTGTCCTTGGGGCTTCATCCTATTTCTTGTCCTAAACTGCCAAAGTAAAGAGCTGAACTGCCATTAAGGAAGCAAAATGAGTTAGCATTGGCTACATCTGCAAAAAGGGGTCATCACTGAGACTCAGGGAAGAAGAGAGGTCTCCATACAGCCTCTAAGAACCTGTTACTTTAATGCACAGTGTGGGCATCAATATGTCTTGATGTAATTTTAAATTCTCAATCTGTTTCTAGATTTGTTCCTTGGAAGAAATGCTTACATCGATTCTACTTTCTAGTCCTGAAAAAGTGCAAGGCATTTTTTAACATTCCTATTGATTTCTTTCCTTTATAGATGCAATTTGCCTCCTATATCTGAGAAATACTTCACGGACGTTGGGGTAAAGACGGATGTCGTGACTGTGAATCCCAGTATAATTACTGAGAGGTCATTTCTAGTTTTTGTATTTTCATCTCTATTGCTTTTCCAAATCTACCTTTCACTTAATTCTAACAGTTACAGAGAATTTTTTTCCCGGTATTACTTTAAACTGACACTATGAATCATACATTTCATTCTGAATTGAAGTTATTCAGTATATGGAATTATTAACAACTTATAGAAACTTCTTAAATACTTAGACCTGCACATTGGTGATAGAAAGTGGAAAGCTGATGAGCTAAAATTATAACAGCAGAGCCATCCTTTCCCTGGAAGTCTTGTACTGTGCTTGCAAGCCGCAGGCAAAGGTCTCAGAAACATTCAGGGTGGAAGCAACTGGATCCTACCCTAAAAGCTTAAATAAAGTAACACATATTGGCATATGTTTTTTTAAAAATGCAGTTAAACTTTGTAGCCATGATTGACTGGGTGATTTTAAATTTTAAGTTTGTTAATACCTTAATGCCACCTTGCTGACAGGTTTGGGACCATGGGGCTAATTACTGCTTTCCTTTCTTGCTGGGGGAACGTGTTTCTTTTCTGAAGCAACATAAAATAATTTGCTTGCATTTTGGATTTATTTTAAATGTTACAGTGAGACGTTTGCTTTGCTTTGGTATTTGCTAGTTTTTTATACAGTTTTGCACCTCATAGTGCACTATACAGCTGTCCACACCTTGGAAAAACGGCATACTTCTCATAATAAAATGAGAAGTGAGACATGATCAGAAATGTCTACAAAGTTCGTCCACTGTTTAATGAATGTATTGCCAAAAGAAAGGAGAATATATATTTTTTTTATCCCCTGCATTTTTGCCCTACATTTCATACTGATGCTTTAGCTACAAATCTAACTGTATTCCCCTTGTTAACTGAAACAGCATTTCAATTATCTCTGTATCAGAAATGTTTCAGTAAAAGCCCATTGGAAGTTTCTTGTCTGCTGGGTCCAGACTGAGTCTGCGCTCGTCTGACCATCACTCACATCCTTTTCCCTTTAGATTTCATAGGCTGGAAAAATGGAGAAAACCCTTCTACGACGTGCTCCAGGTCTACGAGAACGCTTCCGTGCTGCTGCCAGCTTTCTACAACACTCGCAACACGGACGTCTCAATCCGGGTCAAATATGTCCTGGATGATTTTGAATCTCAGCAAGCTGTTTATTACTTTCATCCCCAGTATCTCATCAACGTCTCACGCTACTGGCTCGGCCAAGGGGTGCGGGCCAAGCGGATTAGCACTGGACTGATCCTGGTGACTGCTGCCCTGGAGCTCTGTGAAGAGGTCCACCTTTTTGGCTTTTGGGCCTTCCCCATGAACCCCTCAGGGATTTTTATAACTCACCACTACTATGACAATGTGAAACCTCGCCCTGGTTTTCATGCTATGCCCTCAGAAATCTTCAACTTCCTCCACATGCACAGCAAGGGGATCCTGCGGGTTCATACAGGGACCTGTAGCTGCTGTTGACAGGGGTACTTCTTCCTCTGACACAAAAGTGTGACAGGAACTTGATGCCTGTGTATGGTGTAGGAGGTTTTATTACACCCTGAGATTATGCAATAAATGTTTGATATAAATTTCCTCAAGGCATTGCATCCCATAGGGTCTAGGATACCAGCATCTTTCCTGCTAGCAGAGTTGGGTCCATATCAGTGTAGGAGAAGCAAAACTCCTCTGTCCCAGGGTGTACATTGCCCTGGAAAGCAAGTCAGATAAGAAGCACATTTCCAGTAGGTTTAGGGATAAACAGAGCACATTAATGTGGTTATCATTTCACTATGAAGAAAAGCACCAAATTTTTGAGGAGAATCAGTGATTGAGAATTTTAACACAGACTGTATGACTTTACATAGGTTTCTGAATCAAGTACCTTGGGTCATTGCCAGATTTTATTGAAAGCACTGTTCTCTGGTATTCGGGTTTTTGAAAATACCCTTTAGCGTTATAGTTTTAAGGGGAAGTATGTAACTTGAGGACTTTGTTCTGTAGTGTCACGAAGTATTGGTGAAAAATAGCAGATAGATGTGATAGGAATAAACAAGATCACTATGAATTTTTTCAGCTGAGGTAGAAAAGAATGTTAAACTCCAGTTCACAGCCACAGGTAACTGTGGATCATGGTGTGCAATTGTTTTAGAGTTTCTCTCTTTTTCTCATTCTTATGTCTTATATTTCTCATCCCCTCTGCTGATCATGTTTTCTTTCTCATTGTCTGTAATGCTTTCCTTCTAGCTAACGCATGTGTGTATTTCCTCCTACAGTGACCATCTCAGCTTCAGATTGGAGTTCTTGTTGAAGAAACATGCTCCTTCATACTTCTGTAAGCTTTTCTCAGGCTGAATAGCAAGGAGATTGTGTAGTTATATTTTCTGAGTTGATTTTTTGGTTCAAATATCACAGCATAAGATAAAAAAAAGCATTTCCTGTTTGATTTTTTTTAAAGACTTTGTAAGAGTATCTAAATGTTGATTCACTGTTGTGCAGGTTGAGTTAAATACTTCCAGGTATCTGTGATAAGTGGTGGCAGAAAATGATTTTAAAATACAGTGAAGATACTTTGTGGCTTGGATTATGATGCTTATTTTAAAATTATGCATCTCAAGATGTCAGATGTCTTAACGTGACATTTTTATATGTTGAGAATGTTACTAGGATAGTAAAAGGGCTGCTGGATTCTTTAAAAAGTTACCTATGTAACTCTGTCAGTTATGCCAAGCTTAATTTTTTCACCTGATACAGTCAAATTGGCAAAATCCTGATGCAGAAAAGATGCCACATATTGCTGGAGTTTATTTTGGCTACTGAACCGTGGTGTAGTAGGCTGCTGGTATATGCCTTTTCATACTGGTATGATACACAGGAGGGTGAGGTTTGCTGTTTCAGCTGTGCTGGCATAGTTAAATGAACAGAGTTTCCTCGTATAAGTTCTTAGTCTGAAGCACTTGGGCTGTTGTCCAGTGCCTTGTCTTGTCTTAGATTACAAGACCTTTGATCAAGGATTTGGAGTTTAAAGTGCTAGTTCTACATGAGGGATAGTTTTTGGGGGGGAGGGAGAGGGTTTAAATCTGAATCTGGACTTGGATTTTGATTTTGTAATGCATGAATGCACAAAGCTTCTTTTAAAAGCCTCTGTGCTATGCTGAGAGCTGTGAAAGTTGCTCATGCTACAGATAAAATGATTGAAAAGGAAGTGAAGCACGATGGTCACCATTTCAAAAGTCCCTACTGACCAGCAGTGACCTGGATGGTATGTGAGAGTGTATCTCCTTAACTTTACACTAGTCTCCAGAGGTCTGATTACTTTAAAAGCAACCCATATCCTTGATATAGGTGTCAGAGCTCACTTGGGAAATACCAACCAGGGGTAGGTGAAGGACCTGTGCTTAAACTTTATATATTTGTGTTGTTGTGCTTTTGGTCTTAGAGTTATACCATGTGTTAGTGAGCACCACTTTGTGTTGGCTAGCTGTGAAATATGCAGCACACTAAGAATGAACATATAGATGAAATGGTTTCCTTGATTTAATATGCAAAAGAGATCTTTGTCTTTGCTGTGTTTTGTAAAATTATGTGCAAAGGGCTTTGATAATGAAGTGCTGTAATGAAAGTGCTATTTAGAGAGCAATGTGACCCTGTGGGTTGGCCATCTTGCTGTGCATTAGGCTTTATGATAACAGGAATGGCGCTGAAGCCAGTACCTAGAGCCCTTGCTCCTTATTCTGCCTGAGTATGGGACTAGTAGTGACTTCAGTATTGCTTTGCTGCTGCTGCTTTGCTAAGGTTACCTTCTTTAGTAAGGGATTTTTCTTTACTATGGTGATTGAAGTGAACAAAAGCAACCGAAAGGAGTCTGCTATGTTGCAAAAGATACTTCCAAAAAGATGGGAAAGCACTTGAGAAGCATCCATATGTTGGAAAGAAATGGTGCAAATCCCTCTTTTTAATTGCAAAAATCCTTTTGGACTTTTTGGACAGACAAAAGGATAAGCAGAACTGTAATTACAGTTAACCTGTAATTACAGGGTTACAGATGTTTCCTTTCCTTTGTTTGCTTCACATAAATGAGCAATGTAGATTCACCTAGGCTATACTGTAATAAGTGCAGTTTTACTGTGTTTAGATTTTGATTGGTTATAAATCTATAGCTACTCTATTTTTTTAATGATTTGAAAATGTGTGTGCAGGATACTTGCACGTATGCACCAAAGGCCCAATCTTGCCACATTTATCTGAAAAGAGCTCCCATTCAAGTGGATGGGTATTTTATTTGTGTAGGGACTGCAGAAACAGGCCCAGACATGTCTGTGAAGGTGTACATAGGTGTATAGTTAGATATAAGGAATGATTTGCAAGCCAGAAAGATACTTAAAGAAATATATATAAAATAGTCCTCAAGCTGAAATGCATGTTGCAATGTGTTTACTTTCTGATTCATTTTTCAGATGTTGCTCAAAAAATGATTGAAAAACTATGGCACTTTTCAGAAATGCCATATGCAGAAGCTTTCAGATATTTTTTGGCCTCCTTACCTTGCACTGGGTGCTGGAAAATCCGATTCCTGCTGCTGTACCGCAGCACCTGTGGGGCCAAGTGGAAATGGTGTGGTGGCAGCTTGCAGGAGCAGGGCCTGAGGATGGACCCTGCCTGCTGCTCTGTTCTCCATGGGTGGCAAATAAATACCGCCCGGGAGATTTTAGCTAGACGGAGGTCACTACCTGTGCCATGTCACTGTGGGGTGCGTGAGCCAGCAGCGACCAGCCTGAGCTTCTGCCCATCCTGCTTAAATGGATGAAAAGAAGGGCTGTTGCAGAAAGAAGGACCCTCCTTGTTTTCTGCCATGATTCTTTTGTGTATTGAGCATAAGAAAATACTCTTCTGACATCAAGAATTTGTCTGAGTTTGAGGCTATTTTGTTTTCCCTTCTCCCATTGCGGTCAAAGCTCCAAATGTCCAATCTTAACCTTCTTTGAACAATGGGATACCTGAGTGATAAGAAATGACCGTCAGGAAGCCAGGTATGTTTGCTCCACACTGTTATGGCAAGTAAAGGACATGCATAGCATGTCATGCTTTCCCACAGAAAAGGCTGCAGGCCCCAGAGAAATCCCCCGATACAAAAATCTGATCTGTCCAAGAAGAAATGCTGTCAGCTGTCTGGTACCACGTCCTGAGCTCAAACTGTAATCCCAGCTCTGTTGCTGAGGATATGAAATCTGAGACAGGGAGAGAGAAAATTATAATATCATGGTTTAATCCCCAACTCCTCATATTATTTAGAAGAATCTCTTAAGAAGTTCCTGAGATCTGCATACACTGGCAATGCAAATTCAGTCAGAAAAACTCCGTTTTTCTGCTCCTCCGTTATTTTCAGGTCAACAGAGGAGGCTTATGAATCTGTCAGTGCTTTCATCAAAGGGAAGGAAGTATTTAGTCAAAATAGTTTAGCTGCTTGCTTTTGATTTATGAAATCCAGCTTTGCTGTTGGACAGAATGGATTAAATGGTGATAGGGCCATTATAATATTTTAGCATATTTTCTGTGATTGCAATGGAGTTGTCAAAGCCAGCTCATGAATTGCAAAGGGAGAGCCATGCCGTGGCAGCTCCTCCTGCTGCGATCTCGAGGAGGAGAGGCACCATGGTGAGTAGGTCCGGGGCCGCCTGGAAAAGCGATGTGAAGGGAATATAGGAGATTGCAACCACAACTCTGGTCCAGAGCCTTTAGCGCTGTGGAGTAACATGGCAGAGAAGATACGATGAAGCTTCAGAGCTTGCAACGGGCAGGAGTAGCTCCCCTGCTCCCCGACAAAAGCTGCCCTCATGCAGGCTTGACTGATGATAAATTAAAGGCGATGTTCACTCGGGATGGTTAGATGTAGTAGACAGAAGGAAAAGATGTAGTAGATGGAAGGAAATCAACTCTAAGAATAGTCCGCTCTGTGGGGGTTCGGTGAATCAGGAGGAATGTTGCTCAGACCTTGAAGGCAAAAACACTGGTGGTGACGCAGTTCCGTGGGTGGACTGCCCGTGCTTGGCTTTCCGTGGCAGGAAGGAGCAATCTCTGGTTTGCGTGTGAGGGAAACCGAGGCGGATAAAACACTGAGACATGGAGCAAGAGGGAATCTATCTTTTTTTAATCTTCTGAGGCCTGGTGGCTTGCCAGCAAAGCTCTGATTGTAGAGAGCAGAAGCTTGGGTAGTGAAAATGGAGAGCTCTGAAGTGGTCTTTTCCCCCTGTCTTGCTTGAATCCGAGCGTGCAGAGAACCTCAGAGCTTTTACAAGTATATGAAGAAGGAAACAGCAAAATCCGGCAATTCCTAAGGGTCAAATTCCCTGGGAAATTCTGGAGTGAGCTGAGCTTTTAAGAATAAAAGAGTCAGTATTTATGCTTAGGGCTTTTTCCAAAATCCAGTGAAGTCTGTGGAAAGTTCGGTGTACTTCAGGGCAAGCCTCCAGAAACAGGCCCTGATCATGGGCAGGAAGAGCAGCCTCTTGTTTCTTACTCACTTGTTTTCAGATACATTTTTTAATGTATTGTAGATATAGTGCAGTAGCAATACTGTGTTTTTAATGGTGTGCGTAAAGAACAAACTTATCTGGAAGCAGAAATGTTGTGACTGTCACTCTCCCTTCCAGATTTTGGCACTTTTCATCCTTTCAAACTCATCTATGCAAAGCATTTCATTGTGGTAGTGTAAATCACCATATGAAATCACAAATGAATCCTCTGTACCTGACTGTATGTATGCGAAATACATGCCTCGAGAAAAGAGTTTTTTCTGCTTGCTTTCAAATACCAGCAATGGAATTAATGGAATTAATCAGTGATATGAATGTGTTTAAGGCAGGATTCAGCCCATTCCCTTTGAAGCCAGAACAACATTGGCTTTTGGCTTCAACAGAAGAAAACATCAGGTCAAATGCTTCTAAGCCAATAACCTGCATCTCCCCCAAACCCCTCCCAGACTATTACCATTTTATGTCTTATTATCATCCTGTCTAATGTGGCTGAGGCTGCTGGGCATCCCTGTGTTGTCTGCATGGTTTTCAAAATCAACAAGCAATTGTACTTAAGTGCTTTTAAAAATAACCTTAAGGGAAACCCAAATGTATGCTAGGCGTTAGAGCGAGGGAGCCTGAGTCCCAGGCCATGAGCACCCCCAATGCTCCCTGAAGCCCTGAGCATCTGAGAAACATCAGAAAGGAGGGACTGGGCCATAGTGGGAAACTTAAAGAAAGACAAATCTGCCTCAGCACTTCAAGGATTGAAAGCTGTAAATACGTTACTGACGTGTCTGACTTTCCCTTTAGAAGCCATAAATGTTCTCAGTGTTTGATCTTTGGGTAAACTGATGTATGTTTTTAACTGTACTAATCACTGTAAAATGTGTTAGCATGTAAAATGGTGACAAATTAAGCCAGGAAAATCAGATACTGTGTTGGCTAGTTCTCGAAATGTCTGTTCTGCCTGAAACTGTCTGATGGACCAAGACACTGAAGTATCTCCAGTGCTCCATTCGGCTTATGAAGACTCTGGTTATTACCTGCTTTAGCAGCAGGAAGCAAGCAGAACTGAATTAATCCCTTTTTGTTAACCTCGTGTTGACCAAGTGATACACACTTCTGTGTGACACTAGAGCCTGTCCCCTTAGAGATGAGGAAAACTGCCTGTACCTGCTCTATCTGGGACAGGATGTGGTGATTTTTGCTTCATTTCTGGGTCCTCCTTATTGTCAACCATGAGGTCCCTGATCAAACCTCTGCATTCAGCCCATGTAAATCGTATTGAACAGCTGCTGCCTGTTGAGTATGTCCCCTGTTTTCACCTGGTGGGAAACAAATGCTTAGTTTGGAAATAGCGGAGCAAAACTATGTGTCTTCACGCTAGGGGAGCTTGGGCTATTACAAAAATAAAGGTTTTTTCATGTTTGTTATTTCTGTAAGGCGGTGACGGTGGGGGTGGAGAAACAAAAGGATAGTCATGGTAGTTTCATGCTGATGTTAATCCCTTGTGTCCATTGAGTCACCTTTCTTTTTTCAACCTTCCACCCTGTAATTTTTGCTTATTGTTTCTGTAGCTGTATTATGGTTGTAATAGAAAGCCTATCAATTGATGTAAGCCATAACTAAAACAGTAATCAGGGTATATTTTTGGTCTGTGTCACTGTGTTTGAAAGATGATTTAATTCTATTGAATAAACCACTTTAACAGTTTTATGGGAAAGGCAATCTTTGAGCTGCCTTTTGTGCCTTCAAACTCATTTCGTATTTTCTGCTGTTCTGTGTCTCTGAACAGAGAGAGTTGCAAGCTCAGCTGACAGAAATTGGTTCATATAACTAGAGCACACCACTGTAGAATTATATGATGATATCATATATATATACAGATATAAAAAAGTATATGTAGGGCTATACAACGATATAAATTGAGAGTTTGGTATTTTGATCACTGGACTTTCAATATTACATTCTGGATTGTAGCCTGCAATATATATGGGCACAGTAAGGTAATTTATTACTAGAAGTAGCAATCTGTGCACAGACATGCTTTGAAAAGCCGCTGCAATCCCTGGGTTTTGCCTACTTACTCCTTCCTAACAGCTCTGTCCTTTACTGTCCTTACCCTTTACATAAACTTATCTTCCTTGGGTCTGGTGTATCTTATTGAGCCCCAGTCTTACAAGCTTACATTTCCATCAATATTCTCAGCATCCGGAGAATTAAAACATAAATGCAAAAATATTTGTGGGAATACAGAATAGCAGATGAAACAACCATATATTTTTTTGAAATCGGGTATTTTCCTGCGGCATTCTATTGTTCCGAGATTATAAACTGAAATAGGAGTAGGTAACAGCAGTAATACAATCTTGGTATTAGCACTGGTATAAGGAAAATGTAAATGACTTCGAAGATGCAGAGCTGTGGTGAATGCTGGAGGAATCAGTTCTCATTCTTGCTGACATTAAAACCGATGGATGTACTTCCTTCCCCCAGCTGCTTGTGATTATTGTTAGTGATTATTCAATCAAGAAGAGGAAACATGTGGAGAGGGAAAAATGAATAGACAAATTGACACTGGATGATATAATTGCTGTCTATCACATTGCAAATTGCTCAGCTAAGCAAGCAATCAAAGAATGGTTCATTTCCTAAAGACTGCAGCATCTGTCATTTTCCTTAGTGGCGTTTGCAGCCTTTCCTCTGAGAAAGTCTCAATAAAAAGCCGTAGTGAATTACAGAGACGTTTCACCACAGTCTGTCTCTGACAGTGCCCAGGAGTGGATACTTAGAGAAAAAACAGAAGAAATAGGGAAAGTAATAAATGGCCCTTCTGCTGGTATTCCCTCAAACTTGTATTGCCAGTTTATATTTTTGGCCTCAGCAACGCTATGTGGTACAGAGTGTCAGATTTTAGCTCTGCGCTCGTGTGATGAAGTGATTCCTTTTGCTTTTGTGAGCTGCTGCTTTCTCCCAAGGGTGCCCAGCAAGACATCTTTGGGTTGTGGGACCTGCTAGGTGATACTGGGCAGATACTGACCTCCCTTCTTCCACCACAGTCGTCACAGGCATCACCTCTTGGAATAAAAACTTTATGAATCTCTGTTTATCTTTTTTTTTTCTTGTTTTTTTTTTTCCAACCAGCTCTAGAGCTGTGATGAGCACTGCTAACCAGAATCTGCTCCTGGGAGGTGAAGTGCTAGGAGTCAGGTAATTTTTCTCACTTAGTTAACTCTTTTCTTGCTTTAAGGCTTCAGCCATCTCTAAGCCTTCCCAGTGGATCTGGATAGAGGAATAAACTATTTAAGTCCATAAAGGAACTATTGTCCATCACAGAGAGGGAAAATATTCCATTAAGTGTGTATAACTGCTGCCACAGGCACTTTTTCAGGTGGAGAATACACCCTGGTTACAAGGATGCCAATTCCAAAGCTTCCTATGTGTAGAAACTCAGACTCCACTAATTTTTTTCTACACCTGAAAACTATTGAGTTAGCAAGTTCAGGTCTTAACCAAGAGTTTTTTTGTTGAGCATGAGTATTTTGTTGAAGGTGGGGTGTAGAAAATAGATGGCTATGTAGACCTGAGACAATAATACAGACCTCAAATCCTACCACTGAATGAACACAAACGCTACAGGAGGGTGTCTCACTAGGTGTCTGCTAGCAACTGTGATAGCCCGAAGTAGACATCTGTAGGCAGAAAGGCAGAGACACAAAACAGAACTCTGAAATAATTAACAAAATAATCCTTTTCTTCCTCTGCTTTTGAAGGAGTGATGTACACATCCTCCAACACACTCAGATTATTCTTGTCACCTAAGCCCACAGTTTTACCCGGTACAGACGCACCGTCTTTTTCTCTCTTGGATGTGTCGGATATCATTTCACAAAACTGCAAAATCAACGGGCGGTCCTTTCAGCTCATCATCACCAGCTTTGTTTTGCATTTCATTACAACTCGTGGAGGTGAAATCGGAGGTCCGGTACACCTCGCCTGCTCTTTTCTGCTCAGAGCTGTAGAAAACCACCGTGGCACTGATGTCCTCCCTCCTTGCTGACAGCATCCCGCCGGGTGCTCGCCCCTCTCTGCCTACAGCCTTGGGGCTGATGGGGACATCTTTGCCCGCAACCCCTTTTCCTCTGGCTTCAACTGGCAGGGATTTATCAGGAAGATAACGAGGGTTTGGCAATGGAAAAGTGTTTCCTGGGGAGTCACTGAAGCCTCTGTCACCAGTGGGTCAGAAATTGAGTTGAACAGAGGTCCTTGCTGTTGGGGCAGCTGGTCCTGCAGGGAAAGGACAAGGGGCTCTTGTCTCCATCCCAGTTCCTGGGATTTGGTGCTGCCTTTTGAGACCTGACATGCTGAAATATGAAGGGTCTCCCAGATGGAAGGTTTGCTGCCAGGCCAGGTTTAACTGGTCTGATACAGCACGACAAAATTAATCAACAAAAATAAGCTTTCTCTGGGCTTCTTTGCATCTTTCGATATAAAAAGGGCTAAAATCCACTGTTTTCCTTTCACAGGGCATCTTTTGTTTATTTTTGCAAGGAATAGATCTTGTCAGATGTACTGACAGCCAGGACTGTCACACTGTCAGTTTTACCAGTCTTTCTGCCTTGCTGGACTTATTTCGAGTCAGTTTTGGGAAAATGAAGTTCATCCTTTTCCCAGACGAGGTGAATGAAATGCCGCCGAGGCATCTGAGCTGACGCCTAGAGCTTCACGGGAGCGTTTTCATCTCACTGCCTGTTTGCTTAGCGGCGCTTGATAAAATTGTGGGCTGTAGTCAGGTCAGGCAGGCAAATGCCTTTCAGGCAGTGGAAGTTAATCTTGGTAACATCCGTGTTTCTGAGCACGTTATTTCCCTTGAGAAGTGCTGAGGCACTGAGGGAGTCTGATAATTTTGCAAATAATTTGCCATCTTTGCCGCTCAATGCAAATGCCATCAGGCGATAAAATAAAATACTTGAGTCCCTAATGCCGTGCTCTTCAGATGTTTCCGTGAACATGTGGTGCAGGATGATGAATATGGAATATGGGTCCCTTTCACTTGAAAAGATTAATGGCATTTTTTGACTTCCCGTATAGGTATTTCATGAAGTACTGTGTACTGAGAATGGTTTTTTTGTTTCAGAATTGTCTCCTCAATCACGTCCTTAATAAATCTCTCAGAAGCTTTGCTTCATGTGGCAACATTTGGGAAAGGTTATGCAATGGTGATGGATTTCATATCTCACTATGTGGAAAAGTGATTGAGTAGGCTCTTCGAATGATGGTGAGAATGAAAATTAAACACCATCAGATATTTCTCTTTCTTCTTCATGGAGTATCAGTCACTTACGCAGAACTGGTGCTATCCTTGCAACCAGAGGAGATGGTCTCCTTTCCTCCTCCAATTCTGATGGTCCAAGTATCCCATAGATAAAACTGGTTAAGGTCAACTTATTTTGGAGAAAGGATAGCCATGTCTCTGGAGCAGTGAGGGTACTTGACTGAATAGCCTTCTCTGTTTACCCAATATGCCCATTTTATGACCAACTTGCCTCTACTGAAGGTCCCATGGGTGGTGGGACCCAGATTTGCCACCTGTGGGAGGAGACCACCAGGGATGATGGTGGCTTTTTCCCCCCCATCCACCCCATGGGTGTGGAGCTCCCCCATAACCAGGTGGTTCGACGCGTGCTCTCCTGCTGAGATTTAAGGTGTGTGACATGTGCAGCCACAACCCCTTGAAAGGGAGTATCATAGTGTGGTTCAAGCTGCTTT
This sequence comes from Buteo buteo, assembly GCF_964188355.1. Lineage (NCBI taxonomy): Eukaryota > Metazoa > Chordata > Aves > Accipitriformes > Accipitridae > Buteo > Buteo buteo. The sequence goes on from NC_134204.1 coordinate 4,457,366, forward strand.
GTCCACCACCTCCCTTCCCTTGCTGAAGCGGGATGAATCTCACTGTTCCTCCTGCCTTTTTCTGGGAATCTTGTTTGCTTTCTCTACGAGGTAATATGGAAGTGATGAGGGGTCCTTCCTTGTTCTGCCAGACCACATAACTCTAGAAAAACTTTGGTCCACAGCAATCTTCGGGCTGCTGTTTATGGCCTGGGGGATCTCTCTGCTTCTTTTTTTTCCAGCAGCCAAAGGGAGGCAGGAGGATGCTGCAGAGCTTCTGCACATCACTGCGCCAGTCTCAGACCAGCCTCAGAACCAGACTTGGTCTGACCTTCTGCCTTCCTGCCTGCCATTGAGAAAACTTAAAAGCCAATCTTGCTTGGCACCTTTGCACCCAGGAGGCTCCTGTTCTTGCTCAAGCCAACTTCTTTTCTAATGAAGATGCATTTCTAATGCATTTCTTTTTCTCCTTAACACAGTTTTATGGCTCTTTAGTCTCTCTTGCCTTGCAACCGTAGACATTGACTTGTATGTAGCAATGCAGATGTTGGGATTAGATGGATTTCCCTGGATTTTCCATGCTCAGGGGAGCAGAGAAGCCCCACTGTCCTCCAGTTGCTTCAGGAATCAGCAGTGGCAGCAGTACGTAAGCCAGTGCTATATTTGCTGGTGAATATAAGGGTTAAGGGTTGTCCCCTTGCTTGCTGGGGACATGTAGGCTGCAGGGGTCCAACCCACCCTCCAGGTACCTCTCCAGCTCACCCAGGCACGAACACTCTTTATTTCCCCAAACCACTCACTTTTCCCAGAGCTATATGCTAATTTGTCATTCTTGTTTATTATAAACTCTTAGGGATAAAGAAGGACAACCGTAATGACTTGCTCATATCTAGTAGCTGCTTTAATTGGAGGTTTGGAGTTGTTTCATCTCAAGTCACAGACCTGTTAACACTGGCAGAAAAACACCTTTTGCCTTTCAGTATTTCTTTATCCACTGTTACAGACAATCTGGTTCTGTTTCTATGATTATATCTGATCAGTGTGTTACCTCACTTGTCTGAATAAAGAATAATTAGTAAAAATCAACGTATACAGTGTTCTACAGAGAGCAGATCTTGACTCTGTGTCTGCACAGGCCTCTTATTCTGCAAAATAAACCTGCTGGCATCACTTTATTTAACATGCTGGCAGAATTAAATGTTTACACATCACAGCAGGAGGAACCATGCGTGTCCACAAGCTAAAAACATCTAAACCACATCCAGAACAGTTTTGTGAGCAGTGGAGCTGAGGAAAATTATCTTCTTCTAGATTTACGGATCACGGTGGGCAGATTTTTTTTTTAAGTAGTGCAGCAGTGGGTTTATCCCACATAAGGCCTTGTAGGGCAGACCCAGCAGAGAGATGTTACAAATGCTTGAATGAACAGGAGAGTTGAAATCAGATTTTCTGCCATATTAGACACCAGAGACACCCCTCCTTGGTTGGGATTTCTCCCCTTTGCAAGTTCTCCACTATAATGAAAGTACAAATATATGTGCACTATCCACAATAGCTCTTTATTTCCCCAAATTTTTCATAAACTGGGAAGATATTGTCTCTGGGAGAACTGACTTGCTCTCAGCCCTGACTGAAATTTAGCACAGGAGTTGGAAGACAGAAGGGAAGAACTGACAGACACAGGCAGGGGGCTTACACAACCCTTTCTAGAAGAAATCACGTCAACAGGCAATATTGACCCCAAATATTAAGTACTTGCCTGATAATTGCTCTGCTATCTTACTATTTTTTTATCCCAGTGAATATGCAGACACTTTGCCAGGCTGATGCTAAAGAGTCACAGAGAAGAGGCTGACAAGACACATACAAATGTGACTTGGTGATTCTCTTGGAAAAGTAGGAAGCATTTGCCTCTTTGTAAGCTCTTATTATTAAAGTTTTTGGGTGAGTTTTCAACCAGCTCACCAGATGCTGACTGTCCTCTGCAGGATCTTTAATGCTCTGAGCTCTCATCAGCTGTGCGGCTTTGTGGCACAGCTCATTTCCATCTTCTGCACTGAGTATTTTTCACCACCCGTAGTGCAAATTTTTAGCAAGTATTGCTAAGCTTTTGCTTGAAAAATGTATTTTTATGATTAGCAAACTTTGTAGCTGCATGAGCAAAAGATTTAATTTCTGGGGATTAATTAACCTATACCTTAACAAGTTTTTAATCTATTAGCATTTTGATTGTTAATTTTATACTAATAACCAACAGGAAAAGCAAACAAGATGCATTCACTGAGCAATCAAATATATGTTTTTACAGTGGATGCTTGAGAAGACATTAAAACAGTTTGGCCCTGCCCCCTTATCCTAGCCAATATTAATTTGATAAAAAACCCTATTGATTTCTGCCGCATAATTTTATACCATGATTATGGCTATTTAAAGGGACTTGCTACAAAGGACAGGTATTTGTTAAAGCCTCCCAGTAATCCAACTGTAAATCACATAGACTTAGATGGGTCTGGTTGGGTTGTTAGCCTTGACTGTCTCTTTTTGTGTCCAGCCATACTCTTTGCACAAGAAAACTGAATGTGGCTCATCTCAGAGTGTTAAGTTTCATCATTTTTGTGTGGCAAATGAGATCTCTGCCAAGTAGCAAATGGCTTTGTCCAAAGCTGAGGTTAAGGTCTTGCTTGTTGACCACTTGAGAAACAACCACAAGTGGTAAAGCCCTGACAAAGGACGAGGTGAGAACTTATTTGTTTGGTCATTGATCTCCCAACAGCCTGAGTAGCATTAATGAACTTAGCTGTACATTATTCGTATTCTCAGTTTATAGATGGAAAAACAGAGACAGAGAAAAGTTGAGTCTGCACCTCCTGCAAATACAAAGCAACAATACTTAGCGTGAAATTAATCTCTCAGAATTTTAGGCATCTCCAAGCGTAGAGCCTACAGGTGAGCTCCTTGCCAAGGCTCTGTTTGTAGAAACACGCCCCAGATTTACCAGCTTAGGCCAGGTATTGGTTTTATTCCTCCAAAAGGGCATCATACTGATGGCAGTTTTCCTGAGCGCTCCTCATCCCGCCTTTCTTCTCCCTCCTCTCCATCACCCCAGAGGGACTAGAGCTAAACGGAGACATCATCCTGCGCCTGTCCAAGGCCAAGGTGAGGTTTTGTTTTCTCTGAAAGATGAACTTGTGTCCTTAAAAAGATCTATTTAAAAAAAAAAAATCAAATTGCGCTGACCTTAAACTTGGAGCAGTCTCCTGTTTTGCATTACTACAGAAACAAAGTGAATATCTAGTCGATCTGTAACGCTGTAATTTAGAAAGGGCATTCATCCCAACAGAGCCGGCTTGTGTTGCAGAGCAGTTTGTGCTCATGATATGGGCTCTGATATTGTGACGTAATTGCCTTTCTAATATCCATGTATTATTTACACTATGCTACTGTTGCAACCAGAGGCAAACTCCTTTTGACTCCAGGTCTGTTGTTACTGTAATGTATTTATTAGAGCAATGCAAGGTCAGGCTAACCTCAGTTACTTGTCTGTAAATGAACTGCAACTGAAACCAATAGTTTTAGTGCTATAACACCAGTGTAAGTGAGATCCAAATCAGGACTTTGGAGTATTAATTTACTTTATTGCCATATCTTGATAGGTGGTTATTAAATACTTTAAGTATTAATGCTGCTGCTTTATTTATAACACAGAAATATGTCTTACGTGTTTCCTAGATATTTCTTCAGGAGAAGGGCTTGAAGGGAAAATAGAGCAGGACACACACCCCAAAGATGATCGGATCAGCAGTGACTGAGGCAATGTTAGTCTTCAAACTCTCACTAGAGTCTGTTAATATCTTTGCAATCCACAGTCTGGAAATCGTATATACAAAAATATCACCCTGCAGGAAACTGTTGGTGTGGGATTTCAGATTACTCTGATTTTCTTCAAAGTGAAATAACAGACTGGAATGGGCTGGGGGGAGTGCGGGAACTTCATTGGCTTAAAGTCCAACTCAAAATATCGATGTAGTCAGCTCTCCATGACCTCTGGCGAGAGGAGGCAGGGCCAGCCTGGGCATAGAAAAGCCCAGGGAAGGAAAGCAAAGGAGTGACGCGCAGAGGCGTTTCTGGCCATCATCTGTAATTTGCCCCGTGCATGTTGGAGGCTGATATTGCCTACGCTCAGCATCTGTGCATTGCTTTCCTTGCTCGAACCGTGTCTTCCCTGCCTTTACCTTTCCAAGGACACATCCTTCACTGTTCTGTATCTGCACCCATGCTAATCAGGGAGCCCTAAGGCACCCGACGGCAATCATCTCTATCACCGTTTGAGGGGTTTGATTATGGCTTGAGCTAACTGATGTTTGTGTCAGATGGAGGCTCCTCAACCCCCCCGATTCTGGCTGTATGTGAGACAATTTGGGATGTCGATACCCTCTCACAGCACCTGTGGGTCCATCAGTGTGGTGCTGGGCCACCCATCCTGGCTGTGCCGGCAGAGCCCTTGGCTCCCCGTGGTCATTAGCTCACAAGCATGCAGAAAGTCTGGTTTTAACGGCAAAATAGCTAAGATATTGTCTCCAAAGCAGTCAGCCGTTACTGGATTTAGGAGGGTGCTCTGTGTAAATGAGGGTGGTGCAGCACCATTCCTCTGCTCTTTGCTGCATTCAACAGCTCGAGATCGCAATGGCTTTGCTGCTTGTGGCATGAACTATCATCTTCACCCCACCGTTATCTTGCTCTCTGGTTTGAGCAAGGGCAGTCTGCATGCTTTTCCACATTTCTTTCCTTTTTTTGGGTTTTCTCTAGTGATGCACATATGTCTAGGAGGGGTAACTGCTGCCAGATCAAAAGGATGCCAAATGAAGCACGTTTAAAACTTTCCCAAGGAAAAAAATTATTATTCAATAAGGATATTTATGCAGCACCTCAGTAGCATTTTTCCTGTCACTACCACATTCAGTGGGACTGATATGAAAAATAGATAAAAAAGGAAAAGATCCCAACCCAACCCAACGGCCAGCTGCCAGATAGGAAGCCCAAGGTGAGAAGGATGAGGTGGGCAGGCTGGCACTGGTCCTGTGTGCTTGGAGCTCCTCCATATGCTTGGAGCATATTTTCATCCAAAGGAATGAAAAGACCTTTTCTTTCATATTGATGATTCCCATAATTTTTTTTATTACTATTATTTATTTTATTTTTTATCCATGCCTTTCATTCACACACCCACCCACCTTGGGTTTCCATTTGATAAGCCCCGTTTTATTTATTCTCCTTTCAGCAAAACCCCTTGTCTCCCCTTCGCTGCCCTAAAATGCTTGAATCCGTCCACACCTTTTGCAGCTGAATTAAGCCCAGCTAGTGCTTGAGCAGAAACTCTCCTAACACCCCCCATAGCACCCTGTGGCAGGGTCAGTATGTTTAATGTCTTCCAAGTTCAATATTAAGCCTTAAAGATTGCTCTTCCAAAGAGACTTTGTGAGACGTCACTTGCTCTAGTTTGCTGTTGGCCTGCAGCGATGGCCGGATCTTCACTCTTTATGTAGTATTTTAATTACAGTGAAAACTTTTTCCTTTTTCAAAAGGAAGTGCATCTGGTGAGTTGTGACCCGAGGAAGAACTGCAGATGGTGTCTTCAATGTAGGGTTTCTGGATCAGTTTTTCCTAAGACTTCTGCACAGACCTAGTGTTTTTTCTATTGCAAAGCAGCGGCGACCTGCCCTTTGGTCGAGTGCAAGTGAAGCCGGCCATCACACACAACTCTCCCCAGTTGTCCTTTGTTCTTTTGCCCAAGTAGAAAATGCTTGGGAAAGAGGCAGGAAAAATCTGTGCTTAGGTCTGAATACTGAAAAGTAAAAAAAATACCATAAGCTCCATTTAACTTCAGGACTGAAGATATTCTCATTTATGTAGGATAGACTCCATCAAAGAAACCTGGTCTGTGCCTCAAGAAGGGGATTTTACTGTTCTTTCACTGATGTTAAGTGTCAGAAACTGGAGGTTTTTTCCCTCCTTTGTACAAAAAGATGAAGTGGATCTAGTCCATAGCATATGGAGAAAGTCAAGGTGAGTTAAATGGGAGAAATGAAATTATGGGTGAAGCCTGCAATGGTAGAACATCTGCCTAATGTGCAAGTAGTTATTCCTCCTGGTTGTTTGGGGTTTTTTTTTCCCCCTCATGTTACCCTCTCCCCACCATCTCTCAGAGGTCAATAGGTCCTTGCTGGCTTCATATTTTTTTTAAAGCCCTCATTAACTCCAGGAGGGCTCTCAGCTGACTGCCTTTGGCTCATAAATACCCTGACTCCCCTCCTGGCTGCCTCCACCAGTTCCTCTACCGAGGGCACCTGAGAAAGAACTTTTTCTCTCCCAGGTGACTTCATTTAGCAATTTGCAACCAGCAGCTGAAGAAGGGACCTGGCTGATCACCTCTAGAACAAGAGCAGTTGCCATGCAGTGGGGGAAGAAGTTCCAGTCTGCTGGTAGGGTAATGGTTTTCACCTTTCTAGCTGTTATACCCCAAACTCTAGATGCACACAGACCCCTTTTCCCTCCCTTCTTCCAGAAAGTGAGCCCCAACAGTGGTAATTTGAGGTATATCCAAAAGCTATAATGTGACTTTTTTTTTTTCCTGCCTTAATTACAGGAGAAAAAAACAGCCTTAAGAATCTTTTATCTCTGTAAGGAGAAAGTAGTTAAAATACGCAGATAAAAAGTCTTGAGGCTGGAGGCATGCAACAAAATGCCATAACAGCTTCTCTTCACTTTGAGCCTCATACCAATATTTTTGCAGTCAGGTAAAAAAACCTGAACTGACACCTTTTTTTTTTTTTTTTTTTTTAAAGTCTCAGCACATTGGAGAAGATAGATGACATAAAAAATGAGTGCTGCTCTTTAGCACAGGTGGAAGATATTAAGAATATACTTGAACTGGGGCAAAGAGTAGCGGAGTGTCCTATTCACTGCCTTACCACAGCTTCACCCTCAAAGAAGCTGAATTTACATAAGTTAATAATGAGGAACTAAAAACTTACATGATGCTTTGATAGCTTATGATTATAATAAGCTTCCCCAAATCCATGGGACTGGGGTCTGTGTGTGTGTGTGCATGCATAGGTTAGCCTGCTGCAGTCTGAAACAAGGGGTTTCTTGTTTAATATTTTAAATGAAATAATGTAGACTAATACAGCCTTGAAGATTGGGGAGGTTGGGCTAGATGATCTTTAAAGGTGCCTTCCAACCCAAACGGTTCTATGATCTGACCCTGGCAATGAGGGCTGAACTGTGTTGAAAATCTTGCTGGCAAGAGGGTAAAGGATGAGGAGCCTTTTGTGCTTTCGCTGCTTTATTCCTCTTTATTTGCATGTGAAATAGTGTGCTAGTAAATCTTAAAAGTCTCTGTCGAAGATCGAACATCTGTCAAACGTCTTCTTCAAAAGACGAAGGAGAGTTATACTTTCACAAGCTCTTTATTAACTGTATATTTGAATTATTTCGCTTTGTAGCTTCTCATGAAAAGATGCGTGCCTTTCAAAAAAAGGCATGATTTGTCCTTTATGCGTTGGAGACAACGTACTGTTGAATTTTGGAGCAATGCCTTGTTCTCTGAGCAGCTTTAATGTCACCACTGAAATCCCTACTTTGGAGTCTGGGGGTCTGAGGCTTAATTTTAAGCATGTCTTGGGTGTGCTGCTGGACTGGAACCCAAGCAGAGGATGGAGGAGGTAGAGTGTTACATGGTCCTAATCACTGACCTCCCGTGGTGGGTGGGGTGCCATGGTTTGGTTAACTAATGTTATACTTGGACGATAGTCCTTGGTTAAGTGAGTTGCAAAAATATTAATGCTGAAGTATGCAGGTGTGAGGGGGTTTTGACAGCTCCACTTTAAGAATCCAACAAAATACCATATGTTGCTTGTCACCTCCAAAAGCAGGGATTTTTTTGGATGGGTTTTGAATATCTTGGAGACCTTTTCCCATTATGGCAAGGGATAATGAGGGGGAGATATGTCCTCAGCTCTGCCCGGAGCCCCTCAGGAGCGCACAGACTGCTCTTCTAGTTATGTCAGCCGGCATCGGTGGCCTTCATCCAAAGAAAACACCAGTCGGAGATGTCCCGGGGAATTTTTCCAGAAAACCTTCCAACTTGAAGAATTCACACAAAGGGGAAAAAATTGTTTGTCTTCTGGTTCAACGGCTGAACGCGTTAAGTGGCTGCATATCCAACGCTATTATGTGCTGCAAAGAGCATCGCGCTCCCCGCAAAGGCAGCAGTGAACTTCATCCACGGCAGCACTTAAAGGGCTGTTTGGTTTGGCATGTGCTAGCTCCGCTGAGACTGCTGACGGGTTTACAGTGAAGGAGATGATTATTTTGCTGGGTTGATGAAATTAAGTCTCAAGGCCAGTCACAAAAAGCTGCCCCTGAGATGCTAAAGCTGGGAACCGCGCCTGGCTGCAAGGTGCTGGCTTATGGCAGGATGGGTCCGAGACGATGGAAGCTGCGGTTGTCCAGCCCCAGTGAAAATAATGCAAACCATGCCTCAGTTTAGGACAACAAGATTTGGAAATTTGGGCCTTGTGCAACTCCTTTGTGAAGGGAACAGAAAGAAATTTCACAAATGCTTTCTCTGCAGAGAGCTGAAATTCCCCTCTGGATTCAGGGAAGTCCCCAAGCGCTCACAAAGTCCAACAGGCAAAATCCTGCCTCGATCCGGTTTAGTCAGAACTCGCCACTAAGGCCAGGATTTTACCCTCTGGGTCTAATTACACGCTTAGATTTGATCAGCTGCAAAAGTGCTTTCTGAACTGAGCCTTTGGCCCCTAGAAAACACTGGGAATTAGATTGCTTTCAGTTGGCTTTTCAGTTCAATTAGTTGGCAGAGCTGATATCGGCGTGGATTATGACTTCCTTATGACTCCCAGACCGGGGACTTGTGGTAATAAAATTTCCCTCTTCATCCCATCTCGTAAAGGTGCCCTCTACTTTTTTTTTTTTTTTTTTTTTTGGTAGCAGGTTTGCTGTCATGTATCTGCTTTGCTCTTTCATGTCTGTCCTTCATGTGCTCTATAGCCCACTGCAAAGACATCGCTGGCTTGGCTCGGTTACCTTTCTCTCCTTTTCATTGGTGTATGTGCTTGTATACTCTGTATGTGTGTATATATGTGTGTGTCTATATATGTGCACACATACAAGCTCTCTGTGCTCCTGCCATGTTGTCCCTTTCTCCTAGCAGATAGGAAATACAAGGAACTGTCATTTTCCTCTTGTTTCTGGAGTTCAGCTGTGTAGTAACGCAAAGCTTATTTATGATCATTTAGGTAGATATTGGGGGTTGGGTTTAAAAGAGTATTTCCAGGAATCTAATTTCAAAGCTAACAGCATGGGGAAAAACAAAAATAAAAAAAAAATCATTGCTTGTTTGCTTCTTGACAGCTGCGTACCTGGTGCTACAACACAGAGCAGTGGGGATTTCTGCCCACGTAATTCTGCGTGCAAAGTATGCCAGGGCTGGTGCAAAACCTTCTCAGGAGGCTCGGTGGGTTGGGTTTTGAGTCAGACACTCAGTTAGGTACTTTTGGCTCTTAATCTACATTTTACAGGACAAAAGAAATCTCTCTGCTGATCTTCAATACATGCAGTGACACGAAACAAGTCTGCAGGTACGAAAGCAGGTTTGCCACGAACTCCTACTGCAGTGGGAAGTCTCCCTGTGGAAATAGGTGTCCCGGTGTGGGATCACCTCCCCGTGTGGCTCTGACAAAACACCCCTGCAACAGTCTCAACGTCAAGCCTGCAAAATGGTAGAGAGTTCAAAGGAGAATAGTGAAAAGCTTGGAAATGTGCCCAAAAACTAAAAAGTCAAGCACCTTAGTTTACCTCGCCGTGGTCTCTGCGTGCTAGTGCCTGCCTGGGCACCAATAACAAAAGACGTTGTTGGAAGCTGAAGTTAGAGATGGGAGATATTCACCCGGAAAGACAATGAACCCTTATTGTGACTATGCTGAATTTTCTAATACTAGAAGCTTTATCTAAATAAATCAAACAAACAAAAGCATTTAACTGCAGGTATAAATGTTGCCATCCAATCTGACCAGTCTCAATACTATATGAGCAGTAGGAACCTGGAAGCACCAGACCAAAATCCAGCTCTTTACCATAAGAGGTAGAAGTGTCAGTGCAAATAGGCGTTAAACTTAGTTTGCTCTTCACCTGTGCTGTAATATAATTTATTAGTCGTTCTGCTAGCAGGAGGTAGCCAAGCATGTTTTGTCTCGAAGCAGAGCTTTATCTCTGGAGGGCCCATTAGATTTGTAATGGTGGAGGGTGGTTTGATTTCAGAGGGGGCAGGAAATCAATGGGGCTCAGAAATAAATTTCAGGGCAGGGTGGTTATCTGGTTCCCTGAGGTTACTGGTGGACCTGAGCGTTTGCATCTCGTCCGCCGCCGCAGGAGGGAGACCACTTGTGCAGCTGTGACGGAGTTGCCTATGGACACATAATACAGAGGATGCTTGGGGAGGGAATTGGTGTAGTGCATTTTGGGGAAGCTTATTTGCGTGCTTACAGCTACTTACAGCCGTATTCAGATAAGATATAGCAAGAAGCAAGTCCTGCAGGAAATAACTAAGATCAACTCTGACAGCCTGAGAGTAAATCCATGGCACAGACAGATAAGGGGTATTACTGTTTCTTGGGTTGGGGCTGGGTCCCTGTAACTCTGAGAGCTTTTCTATTTTTATGTCAGCTTAATAGAAAGTTTTGTATTTCTTTGGTGCTATCTGCGCAAGTTCAGCTGCAATTATTTTACTTTCATCCTTTCCCAGACACACATGTATACACTTGCGCTCTTGTTTCTTGGCAGCTTGTAACAATGTCTATAATCCTCCCTGGCAGAAATCTTCTGAACTAATTCTCTTAGGGGAAAAATGAAACAAAAAAAATGTTGGTGATAAATTTATCGCTGGTACAAGAATGGAGGTGAAAAATTATTTGAGAGAAGAAACTTTGGCCAGAAGTTGACTTTCTTTCCGTGCCTGTCTAGAGTAGTTTGTGTGCTGCAAAGCCTTAGTTATTCTTCAAGATAAGGATCCTTGGGAGGAGGCGGATGGTAATATCCAGGGTGATGATGCTACCGGGGTGACTCAGAGATTCAATGGGACTAAAAAGAGAGAAATAACCCCATTCAGCCCATGTGTGTGTAAGCAGACTTGTAGGTACCACTTGAAATCCCATATCGCTATTTGGATGGGGTTTGTAGGACTGATAGCGTTTCCAGGCTGTGAAAGAACTGCAGAAGGCTTTCTTTGGTTCCTTTCTATCCATAGGTCTTAGAAATTCAGCCCTTACCTGTGTCGTAAACTTCCTGGGGATGATTAGTATTTGAAAGGTGGAAAAGATGAAAAGAACACACATGTTTGTGCAGGATTGCAAAAAAAAAGCTTTGATTTTTATTTTTATTTTATTTTATTTTTTATTTTAAAAGGGAATAAAAGCCCAGCAGTATTGCAGCTGTTCTCAGCTCTCCATTCTCTCTGATCTCTCCTAGAGCAGAGTTAATGCAGAGGATTTTAAGCTGTGGTTGATGCATTGTGCTGAACACCCATATCTGAAAGAAAAGATGCCAAATATTTGGTGTGCTTTACTTCCAGGGTGCTGTGCAAAGAAATGATTGTTTTTAACAGCTGAGACAAGTGTCATGCTCTGAAAAAAGGGCCCTAGCTTTGACTTTTGAAGAGACATTTGACCTTCCCTCTTTGAGGCCCAGTCTGCGAAGAGCTGGTTATTATGTTTTCTGGGATTTAGAGATGAAAGCAGCTGTGTCACTCCGGGTCCTCCAGTGGGTGCTAGCAGATGCACGTGAGGTATTTGTAGGATTTTTGGCTTTCCTCGTAGAGTATGTTTGACAGCTGTGTCTGGCTGTGATCAGAGCTGTTGCTGCAAGCTGCCTGCCTTAAATCAGTGATGGGATATTACCCTGTCCATGAGGAAAAGGAAGAAAGGAGCCAATTTGTATAACAATAGCAGAAAACCTCTGGTAGGTTGGAGAACGGCGTGAAGGCGTGTGATGGGCAGAAAGCAGTTCCTTCAGGAGGTGACCGCAGCGTCACAATTTCTTCATTAGCACTTCTACATCTCCTGGATTTGGAAAAGCCCCCCTTTCGTTTTCTTGGGTGGGATTCATCCCTGTGTATGGGTACGCTTCATCTTAACAGTCATCCGCCAACCCTGGCAGGGGGGGTGGAGCAGATGACTTTTAAAGGTCCTTTCTAACCCAAACCTTTCTGTGATTCTGTGACCAGGTACCCATTGGTAGGGACAAGTCCACTGGTGAGGCGAGTGCTGCTATATTGTAATTGGTGTAAACGATCGCTGGATCAGGCCCTGGGAATGGAGAAGTGCCACCAGGACGGACAACGCTGAGAAGTCAATACCAGGACGATGAGCCCTGGACCGTGCATAGGAAGTATTTATTTTGTGACGTGCCACTGTAACGTCACCTGCTCACAAAGTGATTCTTTTGGAGCACGCAGGGTTGTAAGAGACCACGTGCCTCACCAAGTCTAGTCCCAGCTTAACCCACCAAGTACTTAATCCGTGAAGGTCCCTGCCAAATCCAGCTGTGGATTTCTGCCCCCTACTGCTTTTGGGGGGCTGTTTGAGAACCTCCCTGCTCTGATGTTGAAAACCTTCGACTTGCTCACCATCAGCTTGTTCAGGAGCCACCACTGCTGGAATAGTTCTTTAGTTGTTTGCCAAGAGCATCTATTACGCCCCTGAGCCCGCTTCCCTACGCGCCTGTGGCTGCATGCAGCCAGGAAGATGCGAGGACAGTAAATTTTGGAGTTTTTGTGCGTGTTGTTGCTGGTGACTCAGTGATTAGCAGATCAGGGCAGGTAATGGAGTCAGGGGGTGTCCTCAGCTTGCCTGGGGTGTCCTGCTCGGTGCTTGTGGCTATGCTCTTGCTTTTTTCCTATTAGCTCTGTGTCTCTCCTGTCTACAGAGAACCTTTGGGGCAAGGACTTTCTTTCCCTCTTGATGTGGTTATTGCAGCGTTTGGCACAGCAGGGACCTAGTCTCAGCTGGGAACTCTAATGTCACCGCAGAGCAAATACGAAATAACAAATAAAACCAATTTTTTCCCCATTATCTGGGAACAGAGTACGCAGAGGCTTCTCTGGTGCTGATAACATCGCTAACGACTGTCTTAAAAGATAAAACATTTGCAGCACGGGAAAGTATTTACGGTATAAAATACAGGTGTGTCTGGGCATCGCTGCCAGGAAATTTCTGCCCACGGATGTGCTCAAGTGGAGTTGGGCCACGCAGCTTCTCCATCCCCCGGGGCAGGAGGGTCAAAGGCAGCCCACGGATGCTGAGCAATATTTTGGCAGCCCTGCAGCGGGCTTCGAGGAAGCTGTGGGCGTGCAGGAGAGGAAATCAATGACCGTTGCAGAGGCAATTTGGCAGCATCCGAAGAGCTGAGCGCTTGAGCCCTACTGGGTTTATTGAATTAGATCCTTATCTTTTAGCGAGGGAGGCGAAGGTAGCGTACAGAGTTGGCACATTTGCTGCAAAAGTCCCCAGATTCAGCAACAAGCTGTGTACTACAGGCCTTAATCATTGCTGCTCTTCTGGGCTCCGATACGTGGATCTGATAGAGAAATCCCAGCTTGCCTCTCGGAAGCTTAACTCTGCTGAAGTTGGAGGACACGCATCAGGGTCTGCATATTTACTGTCATTAGGTCAATTATGGGTCTGAGCTCTGCAAACACTTATTCCTGCTATCTAATGTCAACAGTGGTACTGGCTTCGCTGGCAGCACTAAATTCTCGTAAGGATCTTACTGTTTGCATTAAATATTAAATATACTTAGATTCAGTAGCCTGTGTATAGGTTTAAATAAAAAATTAAAAATGGTGTTCTTTAGTTGTATAACTTTTAAGTAAAGAGCTGTAGAAACATATGCTAACTTTGATTTTAATTTACTATATAATAGCTTACATCATATTAAATGATGTTGTGTGATTTGGATGTAATTTTGAATTTGTCAGGAAGCTCGCAGCAAAATCACTGAAGTTAATGGTAGTTCTGCAATCAACTTCACTATGTGTCAAATCAGAGGAACCATTATTGAATTTTAAAAGGCTGAATTACTGTGTTGTTTGTATTAAATCTTAATGTCATTTTGGATAACAGTAATGTTTTCCCTTGGAGGTATGTACTGGATAGGGTTTCTGTTCCTGAATATAAAGACCAAACAGGGTTTCAGTGAAATTGCTTGAATTCCAATTTTAAAGGGGTTAGATGTATCCAAAAGTAATTTCAAACCTGTCCTAAATTAAAGAATTTATTTCCCCTGTTGGATATAGTGTTACAGTGCAGTCCTTTTTATGAATTGGGCGAATTTAATGGTGCACTGTAATGATGTTAATTACAAAAAATAATGTATTGACATGGTGGATATTTAAGGGGGTGAGAAAGGACTCCTTTGCTCATGTTTCTATCCCTGCTTTGCTAAATCAGCTTGGGCAAGTGCTATAATAAATCCATTATCTCCCCAAACCCCAAATTCAGAGAGTGGCAAAGCTTTTGGGCTTGACTACTTGCTGTAAGGATTGATTTGCGTGTAAGTTCTCCGATATGTTTGGAAGAAAACAAGAAATGTGCAGTAAAATGACTAAGCTTGATTGTTTCCATCACTTCTTTGATGGCAAGAAAGTCACCTGGCCTGATTTTTCCATTGTTTCCCCAAACACAGTCCAGATGGGACATCTTTTGGCAGAGACAACTGACCCAGCCTACCTGGGCATTTAATGCTGCAAACTAGTCTGGGGATTTAAAGTTGGTTTTGTAGCTCTTGGTTAAATCAGCATTTCATGGGCATCAATGTCTTTTAGAGGAATGTTATTTGAATTATTATTTGCTCATGATTTCCCATGGCAAATTGCCGGCTGGTAGGTTTTCCTTTTTTCTTTTCTCTGAAATTATTGACTCGCTCTGTGTGGTGTCTAGCCCAGCAAAGCCTCTCACCTGCAGGAGAGCACTGGCCCATGGCATCACTGGTGAGCTGGGAGACCTTCCCCATCTCCCTCGGGCGGTGTGTGACAGCAATAGATATAATGGACTCATTTGGATAATTTAGTACTTGCTCCGTGTATCTGGTTTCTCTAGTGACACTCTGACGTTCATGCTTGACTTCCCCACCTCTCAGATAATAAATGAAAGAGGTTTCACCTTGTTGGCAGCACTGGCTTTTGGCCCACTATCGTTCCTGACATTGTGTACTTGAGAAATTAAATTACCTAAGTTTCCTGGCTAGGTCCCTAATGAATGCCATTAATTAATATGGTTTTCAAAGGAGGAGGTGGTTTTGTTCTTAATCCAGGGGAGAATCTCTTTCCTTGGCCACCCATGAGCAGGGTGTTTGCAACTGGTGGGAGCAAACGGTCGGTCCCTCTGTGCTTGGCTCTGCCCCGCGATGTCCCATAGGGAAATGCCGACTGGGGACGCGGGAAAGCGAGACATAATCAGTGAAGTATGCGTGGAAAGTGCTAGCTGATTTCCCCTCTCTCCCCATCTTCTCTTCTGCAGCGGTCTCTAGTCTGCTATAAGCAACCTCTGCCCTGGCAAGGACAGCAGGCAGTTGACTTTTCTGCCCTCTTGACCTTATTGTTTCTCTTAGCCAACCTTAAAATCCTCTTTTTGCACATCTTGGGCTAATGCTGCTACGCAGCGCAGTCACCATTTGTTCTTAGGTCTACCTCAAGCTTTTAAAAGAGAAAGCAAGTTCAAGTGAAACAATTTGCAGAAGACTTGCCCACTTTGGTGCTCCCTAAACATGCCCTTTGGCTTGTAACTTGTTTTATAGCAGTTTTCAGGGGAAGATCTAGTCCCAGGAGCAGCCAGGTTAATGAAAAGGATTATTATATCTGACAGACCAATGTAGCAAAGATGTGCTGCTTATGATACAGCTAGAAGATGGGTGGAAATGCAGCCTGGTCCTTTGATAGGAATTAGCAGGGGAGTGTGGATCTGACACACTGCCTCTCTTTTTTTCTCTTTAAATCTCCTCTCCCCAGTGGAAGTGGCAGCCCCGTGTACAGATGGATATGGGGTTGTAAACCCAAGCTGGGGAGAGGTGTGAAATGCATACACCTTGGAGATCAGGGATGGCTTTGATGGTTCTTCGTGACGGAAAAAAAGGCACTGAGCTAGGGATGAAGAAGATCAGGGCTGGGCCAGTGGGTGCTGGGATGGTTGCAATGTCCATCTGTCCTTGCTAAAGATGGTACTGGAGTGAGAAGGAGGAAGCTCAGGGTGTTGGGGATTTTAGGCTGGGATGGTGCCTGGCCTCCACTGCATACAATAGATTCAACAGGGTGGTATGGAATGACTTGATATGGGCTCACGTTCCCACTTCTGTGCCTTCCTGGTGCCCTGGCAAGGGAGAAGCCGAGTAGGACCTGGTGCTGCAGCTGGTTTCTTGGGCTGTGGAGGCTGGGAGTTGGGCAGGAGCAAGCAGAACTCTGCTTGGGCTCTGCAGGGAGAAGCAGGCAGCGGTGACATGCTGTGTGTACTGGGATAGGAGCAAAGCTCTTGGGTTTGCTTAGATCTGCTCTGATTCAGGTGGCTCTTCAAGCATTGATTGATCCCATTGACTTCAGTGTTTCTATTCGTGCTTTAAATCTCACCGTGCTCAATACCTTGCAAAACTGAACACTTTTGGTTCTTTACCCTTGCCACAGTGCCTGAAGATAGCTGCTTTTCTCCTTGTATCCCTGCCACTTAGTCACTTCTGCTGCTGCCTTTTGTTGTGATCTGTGGTATTCTTCACTGGGGGGAAAGAACAGCGTCCTTTGAAATACTTTAAGCTGATGTGAGTCACAGTCTTTTTAAGTAACCCTGGATTTTATCGCCTTCTGGCAGAAGAGGTATGTCAGAAAGTTTTAGGATGCAAGGAGGTAGGTTAATCCCTCCTGGGGGAAACTTAAAATAACTCCTGCACAAGATGATGAAGGAGCCTCACCATCTGCAGGGATGCTCAGTACTTGGTACAGAAGTGGCCGGTGCTCTGAATCCCTCTTCTCACTTTTGGTGGTTGGTCTAATGTACATTATGATCAAAAGGAATAGATGAATGACAATCCTGGGGCTGAATCTCTTATTCTCTTGGAATCAGCAAGACTCAAATTATTAGTCTTTAAGGAAAGAGTATCTTCAATAGGAAACCACTTGCAATACTAGTGATTGTAGCTAATGCCTTAATTAGGGCTGGCTGCACATCTGGTTTAAACAGAAATAATGTCCTTTAAGTTGTTTAGCTGATAGTCTAGTCCCTTATTCATTGGAATGTATCTATGTACACTTGAAATTCCTGGTCTCTGTGGGTCTTATTTTCTTATCGCTTTGTGAAAAGGTGGTCGGAAAAGCAGGTGGAAAACACAGTCAGCTCCTTTCCTTTTTTCTCATGTTGTGAAACTCCCTTGAACAAGAAGGTTTATATTACATTTTTCCCAAACCCATGTTTCACAGCTGCTTTGGCGACAGCGGTTGACTTCTCGGCTTTGAGACCCCCTCTGTTTATGCAAAAAGCTGCAAATAGAGATATTTTTTTTTTTGGAGCTTGTATTTGCTGAGTACATGTAGGCTCAGCTTGACTTTCTAAGGACACATAATCACAGCTCAATCTATTTTTAATTGTCACTAATTAATTCTTAGCAATGCTTAAACCTTGTGAATTAAATTGATAATAAAGAGCACCTCTTTCACCAGCCTTACACACTTGTTCTTGTAAGGTGTCTGTTTTATACTAGCAGCATCAAGATGCTGTTTCTTCCCAGTCTTGTGGCTTTTAAAGCAACTCATGGCTGTGAATAAGCTTTAATGGATTACTGCACGTATAAGTTGCCAGCTGTGGGTATCTGGAGCGGATCCTACGTGTCCGGCTGGAGCCTTCGAATCAGAGGTACCACCGCCCCAGGGAAGAGTAGACGAGGGCATTGCACTCTCCCAGCACCTCCCTATTTCAATCAGAAATCTCGTCAGGGTAAAAACCTCTGGGAAATGCTCGGAGGTTGAACCTACATTGAGCTCTGTGCTCCTGCAGCTCCTCTGGTACCTGAAGCTGGGTAGAAAATGTTTGCTGCCTGCTTGGTTGTGTCTCAGGAGGTGCCAGGGATGCTGGTGGGGTCTGTGCTCCGGTGCCTGCTTGGTCAGGCGTTGGGAGAGACTTCATTCCGTTTTGTGGAAGAGTCACACAAATCCCTATCGTGACATGGATTTAAGAATGCCAACTTCAATCGCCCGTTCTTGCAAGAACTGGTATATATAATTTTTTTTTTTCAGGCAAATTCTGTTAAGAGCCCTCATGCTTTATTCCTGTCTTGAAGGCTTTTTCCTATGACCTTTAGTAAAGCAGTTTCCCAAGTCCTGAGTTGGAGATGGCTACAGGAGCTGCTGTTTCGAGGCTTTTGAGGGCTCAGGGTCCCTGCTGATGGATACCTGCAGTTCCCAGCCACCAAAAACTGCTGCTCCTCTCCTTGCGGGACACTTAGCATCTCTCTGCCTTTTGCTAGGGAAATATTTCTCTTGGCTAAACCCCATTTTACCAGCAGAGGCCGTTATGCCCATACGCTTGAAGGCAGCGAGCTCCCACTGAAGCCCATGGACATCCTAAAACCTTTCCAGCCTGGCTTTGAGATGGATGGGACTCTGTAGTCCAATATCTCCAACTGCTTCTCGCTGAGCTCCTGGGCTGATGGGATTGCAATGCAGATGCAGATTTTGTTATTTGAGTTAAAAAAAAAATAAATAAAAAAGAGTAATGAGTAGCTAACTGGGGCTGGAAGAAAAAGCAAAGCTCTTAGTAGGCACCGTGAGGTCTGATTAAATCTGCAATGACTGGGGCTGTAAGACTGGCAAGTGGGTCCCCCAGCACCGACTCTGCCCAGCCTGGCGTAATCTTGTGCATTATTCACGTACCCGGGAGAGAAATGAAATGGCTCTATTAAAGGAATCCTTTGGTATTTATTTCTGTAGCATTAAATACATTTATTTCCTGAAGGAGATGGACTATGTGTATATCTCAGTATACGGCGTGCTGGGCTGCAGGGAGTATTTTCAAGAACCTAGTCAGACATGGGGCTAGATTCTGCCCTACTGCCAAGTATATGAACAGAAAAAAAAACAACCCAGAATCGTGCAGTACTAAAGCTGAGGCTGTGGACCTGGGGCTGGCAGGTGTCCTGGGCAGAGCATCGCGTGCTTCAAAGCCCCCTGAAGCTCTGCTAACTGTGGTAATTCAGCTAGAGTTCAAGGATGCGCTTTATTTTTATTTTTTGGGGGGATTATACCCCAAACTGAACCCCACAGGAGCAGTCAGGGCGGCAGACTAAAACAGCTGGTTCATAAAACATCTAGAAAACTGCTTTGCCTACATCTGACCGATGTCTTGCTGTTTTTCACAGCCAGTTGCTTTACCCTCATCTTCATGGGGGGTGTATTGGTCACCAAAAAAAGCATCTAAATACAGACCATGCACGCAGACACCAACTTTTTCTTTAAATTGCCCCCAGACTCTGCAAGTGCAGAGAAACATGTATTGAAAAATAACCTCTCCTGAAACAAGAGGCTTCACCGCATCTGCCTTGGGAAGGAGGTTGGAACAAATGGGTTTTTGGGGATATGTCAGCTATGTTGTGTGGCACCTGGGTGCAGGACATCTGGATTTAATGGTGATAGGTGCAAAATAGGAACCACGTAGAAGAGAATGAACTAAAGAAAAGGTGTGTTAATGCCTTGCTTAACATTTACCTAACAATTATTATTAATAATAATCATCTGATTATCTAATAATTGGATAATTCCAGGTTAAGCTCTGTACACGTTTTTGCATCCCAGGAAAAAAAGGTTACAGGTGAGTTAGGACCACAAAGAGCCAAATTCTGACCTCTTGTACTCCACTAAATCTGTTATAATTCAAGAAGTCGCTCTGGTGGGTTCTGGCCTGAGTCTTTTTGAGAGGGAGGATTTGGGGAAATCTCTTGCTGAATGCAGGGTAGGAATATAAACCCATATAAATACTGTTGACAGTTTTAACTAATGGTTCTCACCAATAGCTTGGTTGCTTTCCCGGTAGTTCTTTATGCACCAATAAACCCCATTGTTCTTCTCCCAGCTGTTATTCACAAAAAGAACAAAAGCGAGCTGGAGTGTTCTCGGCACATTTCTTTTTAATTAAAACAACAGACGAAGGAAGCGTATGGAGCAAAGTTTGAACGAGACATGGTAAATATCTCTTCTCCCCTATCATTTTAGCCCATTTGATAGGGGTGATTTATTTCTGGCTTATACCTGAGGTCCTGCTCTGCTGCACCAGGAGAAAACAAAATACAAGGCTAGAGGTAGCTCAGAGGGGTTGTTCTCGCTGGGGCAACCACCGTGATGTCCCACTGGTGCTTTTAGTGCCTCGGATCTTTCTTCCTGACACATGACTTGTTAATTGTGGTATTTCTGCAAATATAAGCATGGCCTCAGCCCTTGCTGGGGCTGCATCAGCCTGAGGCTGCTCCCAGAGGTGCCCCCAGCATCCTAAAACCGAATATCCCAGTGTAGGAGGGGGAAAAAGGGATTTCTTCTACCCCAACAGCCCTGCTGTCAAAAGCAGGTTACTTACTATGGGGGTGGGGGTAAGTAGATATTAGGAGAACTATTTTAGGGCTAGAAGGGACCAATCTTGCACCTGGATGACTTGTCCTGAGTAATCGTAATGCTGCCTTTTGGCCTTAGATGTCGATTGCTGTCAACCTTTGGCTGCGTAGAGCTGGAGCCATTGGGAGCGGCAGAACTCAGGGACTCGGTTCGATGAAGAGTCTACCTTGCAAAAGCATAACAAAGATATGAGCTTTGCTTTTCGGAGAGATCTCATGATTTTTCTTTTTCTGAAGGCAGGTTTTGCTCTGTTCTGTGGCTTGTTTGTTCGGGTTTTTTTATTTCTGTGGAAAGGGTTGGGTTTTCTGCAGCTGAAATCTTAAATCCAGCTCCCAGCTTTAAGCTGAAATGTTTGTGCTTGCAATTTCTGCTGTGGGCTGATGGCTGTCCCAGAGAGGGGAAAGGTAACAGTTATGAACGTAGTGCACTGCAAAGCATCTGTCTGAGAAAATGTGCTGCATCATCAGATATCTCTGCAGGATCCTCAGGACCGGCAGCATCCTCGTCCCTGGACGGTTCCTTCGGAGCGGTGTGCCCTTGGTGCCTGCTGAACCAACCGTGCCGTGCTCACTCTCAGAAGTGCCTTGCAGAGATGCACTCTGAGCCTTTCTGCTGCTTTCCAGAAAATAAAGACCTGAAAGTAAACAGGGGATTTCAGGCATGGTGCGGGTCCTGTAGTGCTGATGTCCCAGCAGTTTGGCAAGTGAGAGCTGTATCATAAGGAAGGACAGTGATTATTTTTCTTATGATTTTCAGACCTTGGAAAAGCCATCCTTGTGTTTCATCCCAAACCTGTGCTTTAACCTACTTGGAAGCTGTCCCTGAATAATTCATTTTATGATGCTTAATAGAAAGATTTCCATTCAGCAACAGAGACCATAGAAAATACAGTGCTTTTTTTTTTTTTTTTTCCTCATTATTATTCACATTAAATTGTTGGAGACTGGTGCCAAACACCTGCTAGGGAGGGTAGGACAGACCCCCACCAACCCTGGATCATTTGAGCCTCGTGCTCTCCATCCACTCCTGCCCAGGGCAATGCCGCTGTTATCCTGCTCCGGCTGCACAACGTGCCATCAAGACATCTGTTCCTCCTGTTCCTGATAACCCACTGCCGATGCCATCCCTCCCTTCCAGGCTGGCTCTTGGAAACCCCCAGATTTATTTAGGAAGAGTTTTAAATCATGGGCGTTAAAGACTTAGCATGGCCGAACCCTCTGACTTACCAATACTTACGGTATCATTAACTTGGGCAGCATACCATCAAGCAAATCGCCCTTAATTTATCATTGGAAGAAGCAGTGGGCTGAGTTATCCCACAGGCAGGGCGGGTGGTAGCAGGAGGCTCTGTATCATCATCCTACAGCTCTGTCATAAATTCAGCTCTCGCTTCTTCCATTACTGTGATTTAGCGCCAGGCTGACTGCCCTGCTTGGTTTACGTACACTTGAGCTACACCAGAGAAATTCAGTATGGTTTTCTATATCACGGTTTTTAATTAAACTTCATTTTCTGTGACAAAACCCATAACAGCACCTTTGAAGAAGAGATGATTTTTCTTCTTTTCTTTTCCCATTCTCAGTCAGACTTTAAATCATCTGCTCCTGACTGCAACCGAGATTGACCTGCTCTCGTGATGTTTGTCCTTCCCTTTACCAGGAGCCGGAGCCTCTGCAGGGCTGGATGCCAACCCGAGCTGAACGGTTGGGGCTGTAGGCTTACACCATTGCGGGGCTTGGCCCATGGCTACACCGGTGGCTCGGGTGGGAAGAGAGAGGTTGAGGGACCCTCAATCCCTTCCTATGTCCCGCTGGCATATCTGCCTCTGGGTACGGGAGTGAAACCCCTGTTGGGTGTACTAGATGTTAGGTGAGCCCCGTGCTGACATCCCTGGGCACAAGTGGGGTGCTGGGCATGCTTCATGCTGTGGTGTCCTTCCAACCGTGAT
The DNA here is from genome assembly GCF_964188355.1 of Buteo buteo. Classification (NCBI taxonomy): domain Eukaryota; kingdom Metazoa; phylum Chordata; class Aves; order Accipitriformes; family Accipitridae; genus Buteo; species Buteo buteo. Next base: position 4,480,000 of record NC_134204.1, read on the forward strand.
GTTACATCATTTATTTTTCCCATCTTCCACCTATCTCACCTGAATATTGGTCTGTGAGTGCTGTCAGATGGGTCTATTGTGCTTGCGCTCAGTTATTAATCTAAGGTTTATTTCTCTTTGGTTGGTCAAGATGAGCTGTTATAAGGGCACCTTGTGTAAAGCGCATTCGGTATCTTCTGACTGCCGTATTTATTTACTGAGCATTGATTTTTTCGTTTGGTTGGAGGTGCAGCACAGTAACTGGGGGACGGAGGAGCTGGATGCAGGAGTCCGTTGCTGATGCTGAAGGTCTCTAGACAGAGATCCTGGAGGTCTTTGTTTTTTCTGGTCACTGGCCTGGCTGGTCCAAAAGAAAAAAAAGAAAAAAAAATAATCCATGTGAAGTTGAGACCTTTGTTATCAGTAAGGTGATCCTGACACCATGAATAATGGAGAGGAAATACAGACCAGTGCGATATGGTTGCTTGGTGGGTCTCCTTTTTCACCTGCCCATCTGTCTTATAACCACATGACTGGATAGCGCTAAGTAATTTTTCATGAGTTTTCTGAAGCTTCTATACGTTATGAGGAGGAGAAGCGCCTCTGTTTTCCCCCCTCCTGAGCTGGCATATGAAGGACAAGAAGTGACTTGACCATGTGCCCTCATCTGACCGATTTTCCAGGGAGCTGCAACCTTGATTGGCACATCCTGATACCGAAGACCCAGATTGTCAACTGACCCTGAGCAGAGGCTCAGGCAGCTCTGAAAAAAAAAAAGAGGAAAGTTTTCAGCACAGCCCAATGAATAAATAATAGTAACGAAAAAGAGAAAACCCAAAGACGAAGAGAGACAAAAGAGAGAGGAAGGTGCCTCAGTCAAGGAGGTGAAGGAAGGCAGGGAGAGTCAGAAGAAGGTGAGCCGTCGGCACCCGTGGGTCGGGAAGGACAAGGGACTCCGGGACATACCTACGCTGAGCTGGTGGGGAGGAAGGACACGGCAAAACGAGGGCACCCCAGCCCTAGGCAGGTAGAGGACGACTAAAGGCAATTGGTAAAGGAGCTGGGGTAGGTGGCAGAAGTGAGGTTAAGGCAGTCATAGAGTGTTGTTAAAAGCGTAAGGGTGAAAAACAATGACATGAAAGAAAAGACCAAAAAGAACAAAGTAGAAGAGGAGGAGGAAGGGGAGGAAGAGGAAGAGGAGGTAGTGGAAGAGGTAGTTGAGGAAGATGGGGAAGATGAAAGCCAGGAGAAAAAAAGCAAAAAGAAATCAAAGTCTGAGGACTCGGAGATTGATGGGGAAGTGAAGAAAAAGAAAAAGAAAAAAACCAAGCGAAGAGAGTATAGCAGTGAGGATGAGGATGACTATGAGCGCAGAAAGAAAAAGAAGAAAAAAGGCAAAAAAGGCAAAGAAAAGAAGAAGAAGAAAGGTGACAAGTCCAAGAAAGGAAAGACAGATGAGAATTTTTTGGAGATGTACGAACAGGAGCTTCGGGACTATCATTCGGACTCCTCCAATGCAACAGAAGATGAGTACAACAAAAAAAAAGGTCAGCTCCATCGTTTCTCATCTCACCTCTTGAGCAGGCAGTTATGCTGTCGGCCCTGCCAATTCCCATCTCGGGACCCTTCCTGGGGGTGCAGGCACTTGTCTTTCCTGTGTGGGGAGTATTTCTAATTAAATAAGGATTTTTACTAAGTAAGGTGGCACTGACAGATCGTGTCTGTATTAGCTTTTTGGTTTATGAAGTCACTTTGCTGTGTGCATGGTACTGCTGTAACTACACATTCTCCTAATTAGTATTTGCATTGTGGTGCCATTCAGAAGCTGCACTTATCAGATGTGGACAGCATGGAGAGGGTCCAGAAAAGGGCCACAAAGATGATCAAAGGCCTGGGAAGCCTGTCATATGAGGAAAGGCTGAGAGAACCGGGTTTTTTCAGGCTTGAGAAAAGAAGGCTTAGGGGAGACCTTATCACCATGTTCTAGTACTTAAAGGGTGGTTGCAAAGAAGATGAAGACTCTCTTCTTACAAGAAGTCACATGGAAAAGATGAGGGGTAATGGGTACAAGTTAATTCTGGTGAGATTCCAACTGGACACAAGAGGAAAATTTTTACAGTGAGAACAATCAGTCACTGGAATAATCTCTCCAGGGAAGTGGTGGATTCCCCAACATTGGACACTTCTAAGATTCAGCTGGACAGGGTGCTGGTCCATCTAGACCATACTTTTCCCAAGAAAGGTTGGACCAGATGATCCTTGAGGTCCCTTCCAACCTGGTATTCTATGATGACTTCCCTTGTGTAAGCAGGATTTGTAGGAAGGGTGCACAGCAGATGCAGCAGGAGCGTGCCAGTCACTTCAGCAATCAGATGAGCAGGCAGTGGACCACTTAGGTTTGGTGTAGAAGCAGGAGGTCCAGCCCACCGTCTCTCTGACTGTTGTAAGTAACCAAATAGGCTGGGGAAATATTGCTACTCATCTCTAAACCTTAATACTGTGTCGGTACAATAAATAGTCGGCTCATTTTATATGCACAGGGTACTTCAGTTCAATGCGTGGTGAGCTGTGCAGTGACTTGAGGTGTAGATGATGCACTCGGTTTCATTAGAAGAGCATGGTCTGGAGAGGGATTGCAGCCATCAGCCTGGCAACATCCAGCCAGCTTGTGGAAAAAGTCTGTACTTAAACATTTTATCTTCTGGGTGGCAGCTAATAATTCCCACCCTGTCTCCCAGCAAACCTGCAGTGCTGTGGCAGAGAGGTGAGGAAACTGCAAGGTGAACAGCAAAGACCCATGGTGTGGCTCCGTGATTAAAAGAAAAGGCTTTCGATAGGTAGGAGGATGCTCCCAAACCCAGCAAGGTTATCTCCTTATCACAGAGGTGGGCAGCAAAAGAGGTAATGGACTGCTGAGGATTACCTGTGCAACTGGATCTTGGTGTGACTGGGGAAAGACACTTAACCTCTCAGCTCTGTGGTTTCCCCATCGGTTCATTAGAGTAATAACATGTCTTGTATGTGGCAATTCGGAGAACTGAGGGTGCCTAAGGAATCTCGTAAAGCAGCTCATGGTTTTGGTGTGGCTGTAGGTTAACTATAACTGAAGACTTCTGTAATGGTGCCGTATGGCTGCAGTGGGAAAAGAAAAATGATTCAGTTGCTCTGATGCAGGGGAGAAGCAAGGCCGTCCCATATACAATACACTAATTAGGCCACGTACATAACCTTCTTCATTTGTGATGGCTCTTTAGCGGGAGACATGTTGTCTTGCCTCGTACTACAATTTTTTTATAGTAGAAGAATAATAACTTACATTTTTCAAAGAGAGAAGTTCCAGCAAATATTTCTAATAACCTCTCCATGGTCTTCTGCTCAGTTTGTCAACAATTTCTGCAGGGAAGTTAATAGCTTGTGGTTGAAACACTGGGAAATGAATTAAGCTGGGAGTTGACTCTCATAGTCCCTATCAGAAATTAAAAAACTTGGTCCAAAACCTGCAACACTTACTAATGTGACAGCCCCAGGACCTCCAAGAACTTTGTCAAGGGGCCAAAAGTCCCAAGGGTGAACCACTGGCTGCTCCCTTGGATTGTGGACTCTCCTTCTTGGGCTGTGTCTCGGTATTTTGCACCCTCAATTTCTAGATATTTATGGGAGCGAGAGCATGTATGTGAGGGAAGAAATGGAGAGGAGAAGGATGCAGGGTAGGACACACTCAGTCAATGAGCCACTGAGGTTTTCCACCAGTGAAAACCTGCTACTGGGCCATCTGACACCAAAAAGCAGAAGCTCGAAGCAAACTCTAACTGCCTTGTCCTCTTGCTCGAGTTTCAGCTATTCCCTTTGCTATGCACTGCGCTGCTGCTTTTCCTATTTTGATTCAAAACAGCAGATTTTTTGTGTGACTTGGAGGCCACTGCTGCTTTTCTTCCAAAGGACCGTTGAGGGAAGTGGCTGCTGTTGGTCAGGCTTTTGAGAAACGTGTAACCTCTGCAAAAAGCCTCCCAGAAGCTTTGGGGATGTCAGCTTGCCTTTGGTGCTGGTGAATATTGAATAGAGATATATTTCAGTCCACAAGCTGTGATTCCTTTTGCTGTAAAAAGAAAAGAGATGTTCTAAATGTTTTATAAGCAGGCAGTCAATGGTGCCTGTGTCATCTGATGTCCTCTTTATCTTACTGTATTAGCAAACAGGAGAAGGGTTCCCCCCCCATCACATTCGATCGATGACTGAAGAACAAGGCAAATCCAGCTCCTGGGGACAGGAAAACAAAAGATATCGAGTGACTGGGTGATAGTGTATCTGAGAAAATTATAGCAGAGATAGCGAGCATTTTTAACTAAGTTGCAGCTGTTGTCCATCCCTGTGATCCTGGTGTTAATGAGATTAGTTATTTATTAATAAGTATTTGAAAAGTTATTTCTACAGTACAGTATGGAAGGCTCTGGGGAGAACTTATTGCAGCCTTTCAATACTTAAAGGGGGTTTATGAGAAAGATGGAGAGAGACTTTTTACCAAGGCCTGTAGTGACATGGCAAGGGGCAATGGTTTTAGACTGAAAGACAGTATGTTTAGATTGAACATAAGAAAGAAATTTTTTATGATGAGATTGGTGAGACACTGGAACAGGTTGGTCAGAGAATTTGTGGGTGCCCCATCCCTGGAAGAGTTCAGGGTCAGGTTGGACGGGGCTCTGAGCAACCTGGTCTAGTGGAAGATGTCCCTGCTCATGGCAGAGGGGTTGGACTAGGTGACCTCTAAAGGTCCCTTCCAACCCCAACCATTCTGTAATTATATGATCTTGAATTGCCAATAATCGTGTGAACAGGACACACCGTGTAATGTAAACTTCATTGGTGGCATCAGTAGTTTTAAAGTGCAGTAGGTATCCAGAGACTGTTCATATAGCACCCTGGCTGCCTAAACCATCATTAAAGCTTCTATAAGTACCAGCTACCTCAGGTTCAGAGTGGATGTCCGAGACCTGAAACCAACCCGTTGCAGGAACTCCATCTCTTTCTTTCTCCATACCTTTCTCTTGATATCTCAAATCTTGTCTGTGATAGGGAAGAGGGAGACTGGCACCGTTGGTTATCCTTCTGCTCAGGTTTGGGGTCAGAGAACCATGAAGGGAGGGACCAAGTGTCACTATCTGTTTTCTGGGTCACTTCTGCCAAAGCCATGGGTAGCTCTGGGTTAGTAGGAAGAAAGAAAACGTTTCCTTCTCCCAACTTGCTTTTATGCCATTAACTGAGTCTTCCGCTGGTAGCTGCTGGCTTGGTGACTCCAGCCCTGAGACATCCACAGGCTGTGGCAGATGGTGGAAATCTCCCTCCTGTACTGTGTCACAGTAAAGTGCGGCTGACTCAGGAGATCTTGGGGCTTCCCTCTTTGCAGAGCTGCAGCTCACCAAGAGGCATATCTCGTTTCAGAGGAAAACAATCTCTTTTGTGTCCCATTGATGATAAAATCCTCTTTTTTTTTTTTCTTTTCTCCTCTCTTTTTTTTTTTTTTCTTTTCTCCTCTCTTTTTTTTCCTGTCAAGTTTCAGACCTGGATATTAAGAAATTGGTAACTTTCCTTTAAAGAGAAACAAATCCTCTAGTGGGTTTTCCTTGTCTCTTGGAAGTTTTACTGTAGCATGTAGTCAGACCTGCTGCACTATGCTCATTTGGTCACCAATCTCCAGGGCCAAGGTTCCCAGGACTGTTTCCTAGAGGATGAAGGGTAAAGCACTTCCGTACATGCAATCTCTTAAATGACTAGAAAAGCTTAGGTGACTCATGATGATAAAGACGCCGTAGAGGTCCATGGGAAACCTACACTCCCATGCAAGGGAGAAAAGCTTGGATTAACTCCCAGGAGATGTAGTACTTAGAGGCTGGAGTCGTCTTTTCCAGGGACAGATGCTGACCACTTTGTATGAAACACTGCTGGTTTGTCCATAATTACACAGAGGGTGAAGCTGGACTTCAGTGGTCTTGGCAGTGCCGATAATAATTATAAAATGAAGAAAGCTACTCAAGAAGTGCACGTTTTTATTAACACATTCTCTCAAATGGTGATGGGAGGAGGGAAATGGCCACTGTTGACTTGTAAATAGATATACAAGCTGCTCATAATTTCTTTTGATGTGCGCCATCCATTTTATTGTGTTACATTTATCACATCGTGTTCCTTTAGCAGCTGCAGCAAAGGGTTACACAGAAAAAGCATTCAGGACACGCCGAGTTTATTGCTAAGTTCTGTTTAATGTAATTTAGCAGCAGAATGGAGGAGGAGAGAAAGGGCTGTGTGGTCGCCAGCTCTCTCCCTGTGCTATATACAGAACTGGAGAGATGTATCACATACTTTTATGATAGATGATCACCAGTTGCAAAATCACCTCGTCTGTGCCCTGCACCCACTGATCTTCCCGAATCGAGGCTTTGATTAATATTCCCGATCAGAAGGAACAAGGTCTCCTCTTTGGAAGACAGATTTTTTTTTTTCTCCTTACTGCTAAAATGAGCTTTGGTTTTAGGCATAAAACATTCAGAGAAGAGTTTTGTACCAGTGGCAATTTTAGGTCTTGTGAGCCAGTGGGACGTGGAAAGTGTGATACCAAGAGGAGAAGGTGGTGCTGCACCTGCCTTGGAGATGTGGTGGATCTCACCCGTTTGCGTCTCAGCATTTTCTATAGCTACAAATGGCTGCATGAAATATGAATTTTGAAAAGTTTAGATCACCTTTAGAGTTTGTTAGATGAGTGTACCCAGGAACTATCAGCACAAGACTGTCACGCAAGACAGAACAAGCCAACACTAAACTAATTGTGATCTTAAAGTGTTGATTAAGTTGCAGGAGCACTTGCTAATATTTTTACATAGGCACCAAAAAATCTTTGGCCTGGCTATTAGACACCTGTGTAGTCCCACTGGAGAGTTAAAGTTGCCTGGAGGTGTCATGTTGAAATGGGGTCTTACAAATTGGAAATGAGTAATTAAAATGCTGTGGACGGGGCTTTGCAAGGAATCGCAGTGGCTCTTCGTCTTTGACCTCCGCGGTCGGCCGTTGACCTGCAGCGGGGCTGCTGCGAGTCATTGGTATGGAAAATCAGTACCGTAAAGCAGATGAGTGCAAATAAACCTTTCAGAGCAAGCCCTCGCTGGGATCTGAAGGTTTAAGCCCTTGCAGAAGTCTCCGTTCGTTTGCAGGTGCGTGTTCAACAAGCCCAAGGCTGGGGGGGGGGGGGGGCGAACACTTTTTTACCCCACACCTCTCCCTTTCCCCGGACAGGACCCAGCAGCCCCAAGCATATGCAAAAGCCGTCCTCGTTATGCGCACACGATCCATTTGCGATGGCTCAGCCCAGCTGGCAGCACCAAAACCAACGTTGGGGAACCGCTGTAGGTGCCGGGCTGCCGAAGGCACGGCGCAAGGGCTGCGCTTCTCCAGCATTGCTGCTCTCCTCGCACCCAAAATACTTAAATCTGAACGGAATGGCGTGTTCAGTTTTACATCTTTGTCTGTGGCTACTTTTTAGGCCGAATGTTTGGGTTTGGGACTCTAAAAGAAAATACGAGGGAGTTGCTGGAGAGACACTGAACAAGATTTCACTGAGAAGCAGATGTTAAATGCAGGTTAATATATTCAATTTTAGACATGTTCCCCCCAACCCATGTGTCCCATCAGCCTGGATTTAACGATCTGTAACATCCGAGGTGTGGGGCAAGGTGACCTTTAGAGGATGCAGGACTACAACTTGATCACATTGGAATAATTGAAGATTTGGGTTTTTTTTCTCCCCCCCCCTTTTTTTAACCCTTAAGAAACTAAGCAAGATTCCCGTGTTTTTATAAAATCCAAGATTTGCCTGGGTAGCTTTTCGTTTTCTGATTGCAGAAAGAAAACTGAGGAGCTGCTTTTGCTCACAGGTACTGCAGTTCTCTCCGCTAGTACATCAAATTCCCGGTTGCAGGACTGCATTGGTATTTAAAGGACCATGAGTTTAGTCCCCATTTATACTTTGTTAAATATACATCTCCCACGCTCTCCGTGAAGCTCTTTATCATCATGTCTCTGGGTATTTGGACAAGTATCTGAATACTGTGCCATTAAAACAGCAGAATTACCTCCATCCAGATGGAAATCCTGGGTGGAAAATTGTACCGAGCTATAAGGGACTAAAGCACAGACAAGGAACCAAGGCAAGTCAGATTTTTATTCCAGTTTGAGTCAATTCCCTGCACAGCCTCAGGTGAGGTTGTTTATCCACTTGACCCCCAGGAAAGCAGAGACTGGCGGTGGGGTCGGTGTTAAGAGCATCTGACCGCTGCCAGCACGCTATGATTTACTGGGGTTTCCATGTCGGCTGTCGAGGATGCTACTAGGACATAAGTTCCAGATTCACAACATACTTTTTCTCCAGTTAAGGCCTCCTTTTGGCTGGTTATTGCTCCTTCAACAAATATTTCTTTATTCTCAGTACCTCGTGGGCATAGATGTTTCCCCAAGCATCGTCAGAGAGTTTTTCTTCTGCCTTTGTTTTTTCTGCCTTGCTGGACGCTGCTGTGCAACACAATGGCACAAATACCTGTGCGGCAACACTGAAAAACAACCTGAAAATAATAATTGTGGCTTTTGTTGATGTATTTATGTGCATTGCAAGACTCACTGGAGACATATCATGAAGTAGTTGTTCATCGTTGCTGTAAAAGGATGTGGCTGTTAGAAACTCTTGGTCTTTTTGGCACTTCACTCCCTCATGTTCAGATCCGCTGTATTTTTTTCCACATCAGTTTGGTGTCCTCCATTTTATAGAGGTCTGTATCATAGTAGTATCTCTATCAGACTTGCTCTGTGAGCTGCAAGTGTTAAGCAGGAGATATTTGCAGAGAAGAAAGAGGTACGAGGTGGGAAGGTTATAGTTCGTATCCATTAATATTTGTTGTTGGTTTTTTTTAAAAAGTCTTTTCTAAGGTGCCAGTTGGATAGTAGTAGCTGTCTGTCATGAATGATTAAGTCATGAAGTTATGATTAATTCATGACATCTAACAATGTGCATGTAAATATAGGTAACACATAACTTGTAATTATGACAAGCTTCTGACAGGTATCATTCCCTGCTGATAAAAAAAAAAATAATTAAAAAATTATCTTTGGTAAAATTGCCCTTCCCACCACCTGGGTGTTGGGGGTCAGAGCTGACAGCAAGGAGAGCATCTCTCCTTGGTCTTGGCTGTCCTGCTGCCTGGACAACTAGAAGAAAGTGGGCTCTTATTTGAATCTGGGCTTGGGATGACGTGACAGACAGCAGGGAATTACTTCCAGTTGTGTTCCGCAGACACATTGCTCTACTGCAGACTTTCCTTGCTCAATGTTGCAGGTAAAATCTATATCATATTTAACCCAGGTTGCATTTTACACTCCCCGTTGGACACAAACATCTAATGTTGTTGGCCACAGCTGTGATTCAGAGGCACTCCGTGTCCTGGCAGGTCCTCCCTGTCTCCAAAAGATAATGAAAGAAATGGAAGAGGTTTTTCTCAAAAATGTTTCTCTTCCCTGAGGCACAGTGTTTTCCTCCAGTGCAATTTAAACTTGAATAACAACGATGTCGACTGCTAACCTAATTCTACTTTGCTGTTCCAGCAAAGAACTGAGATGATGTTTCTTCTGGTGGTGCTAAGGCAAAAGCACTTTTAGGTGATAGCTGGAGCATGAGTTGAATCGAGTTTGGCTTCCTAAGGTGCCTGAGAATGAAATGTTGATTTTGCAATAACTGATGAGGTAAAACAAACTCCAAACCACAACTAGTCTGTCTGTGGGAACAGACAGGACAGTATTCAGCTTTGGATTTAAATTTTAAGAGATAAATGATGTTTCAGAGCTCAAGAGAATCCTTTCTGCGTGTAGTAGTGGGAAGTTTGCAGGAAACTTCCCTAATTCATGTCTGTGAAGTGTCTCAAAATGCAAGATACTATTAATTCTGCAATTCTTTATATAATCTATGAATAACAAAATGTATAACAGTGTGCAGACAGTCCAAATATTCATGGAAAAAAAATCCCTCTCTTTTGCTTTGAATAATTAATTTGGCATCCATGCCGGACTCAAAAGCTGCTTTCGCTAAAGCATATAAAGAGCAAGCAATCTCTCATAGTGTGCGAGGCCCAAATCTGTTCACAGTTTTGCCAATATGAATCCAAAGTCATTGTGCTCAAGTCAATGGAGTTAGTCAGGATTTGCCCCAGAGTGAATGAGAGAAGAATTTGACTCATTTTGTGTATGACAAGAGATTATTGCCCAAATTGTGGCTTGGTAAAAACAAACAAGCGCCGATTTCAAAGGCCCATCTTCACGGTGGGTAAAGGATGGTCCTGATAAAACTGTAACCACAGTAAGTATTTAACTGCTGTGTTCACGTGCATAGAGCATCATTTTGGCAACCATAACCCGTAATAGTCAGCACAGACCCTTAAAAACTTCCAAGTACTTTGCATAAATGTCAAGGTACTCTTCAGGTGCTCCAAGGCAAACACACGCTGAAGTGCTTCAGTAGGAGCCGGAGTGATTGCTGCTTTGCATGAATCAACATTAAGTGAATATTGAGAATAATCAGTGAATTCCCAACTGGAACTACGGTGAAGTGCAAACAACCATTACTGCTGCTGAGGTAAATGCATCCTGCTGAACGGGCGCATCCGAAGGTAGCTCTGATAGCCACAGCTTCAAAGCAGTTTGTCTTGCTTTGGGTTTATATTCAAGATGAAGGCAGCATCTCCCTGGTTTCTCCCACTGCTTTGGTGTAGGAGGGTTTAGTTCTTGCTCACCCTGTGCGTGCAGCCTGGAGGTGTGGGTCTGCGGACCTCTGAGGAAGCAGGTAGCGATGAGGGAGGCGAGATTTGCCGTGGGAGCGGTGTATGGTGGTACGTGATGGGTCAGCTCGGAGAGGAGTAAAAGGCAGAGATACTGGAGGGTGGCAGGGTGCCTCCAGGACTCCGGTGCTTCTGTGGACACTAGGATTTTCATGTCTACATCCACCTTGGAGCTTTCCCCTCCGTTTCCCTGGCCGTGCTCATGGCATGGCTCAGCTCTTATTTCTGCTTTCCTTCTTCCTTAGCCAAATTCTTTGATGACTCCTCCCTAGCTTTGCTGTCTTATTCCACCTGTTTAATCATTCCTGTGGCATAACCCTTATTTTTTTTGTACCAAGGACCACTCTTGCTAGACAACAGTTAGGCACCATCATGAGCTCCAGCTCAGTTCTCCATGTTCACCATATGAGGACGTGACCTGAAGGGATCTGCAGTCACTGCCATAATTAGAGCTAAGCAGTCCCATGTTGTCAGAGTCAGAAAAACCTGAATTTATCAGCCAAATCACTCTTCTGCCCTGAAGATATTCCTTCCTTGTGGAGCTAAGGGAATTTTGCATGCTCTTAGCTAGAGGATCTCAGTCTCCACTTGTCAGCCTTTACAGCTTTACAATAATTTTAGTACCCATTTTGAAGCAAGTGTTTCTCTACTCTGGCCATTGAACGGACAGGCTTATAGTATCAGCTCTTTCTGCAAGACAGGGAAATGGATGTAAGTCCTTCCAGCAACACTGCAATGTAACTTGATACTGATTTTATGCTGTCTGTATCTTGCACTTGAAATGACCATTTTTGAATGCTTATTTTTGCAAAGAAACTAGTGTCTATTATTTCCTTTATTGAGTTTGTATATGCCCACGAAAAGCAGTAATGGGTTTGCAGTCCATAGCAAATCAGTTCTGTTTAGCTTGCTGAAACTTTCTCCCTTTTCCAAAATCTTCATGCTGGATAGCTGAACAGTGGAGTCGGCTGGGGATTCAATATCTACCAGATGAGATAAGTGAACCAAATTCCACTTGATTGAGATAATATTTGGAACAAAAGGGTCTGTATCAGTGGCTGTATTAAAAGCTTTGTATTGACTCTGCCTAGCCCACTGGGAGAAAAGCAAGATTTGGAGACTGGCCTGAAAGTCAAGCATTCCCCTACTAACACTATAGATGACTGTAACTTGGCCATGTTCTGGGCACTCAGAATAGACTTATCTTGACCATGGGGGTGAGATTGTTCGCCAATTGAAAGCATCCAAATGTAGGTGTCTTCCTGTGAGCAGTGGCCCATGCAGCAAGACAACATTCAAACTGGGATCCAGTGCTCTCCCTTTTGCTTTCACGACCTCTCTTTGGGGCTCCTCTACCCATGGTGCCCGATGAACTTGGCCAACACTGGTAGGAAAAACATTAAGGAAGAGCACAGATAGGCAGGAGCATCTTAACACTGGCTTAACAACCTGACCAAGCAGCAGCTTGGGTGAAGAGGCACGGACACTTGGGGCATCCTGTCCGTGTTTGAAGGGAGGCGGATGACCAATGCCAATATTTGACATTTGGGGACTGTTGCGGATGGAGTGACACACTTCACTCGTGAGAGGGAAGTAGCAATATGTTTATTGATATAAACCAGCGATTTAACCAAGTTTGATAGTAAACGCAACAGTGATTTATCAAAGTCTGATGACAAGGTTCACCTGATATTTGCTTCATAGAGGACAGGGTCAGACAAAACTGTCAGGGAGACCCTCTCATTGAGTCACAAGGTTCAGAAAGGACCCCCTTGCATTCTGAACTCCTTCTCAGAGGGGAGTTTAGGTGCAGCTGGATCCAATCCTAGTCCCAGACTTGGTCAATGGTTTATGTCTAAAGGATTATATATGCGCAATCAATCCTTTACATCACTTAGCTAAGATTTCAAAGTTTAGCAAGCTATTAATCAGTTACTGCGAATCTGTTGTGGCAAGGAATCTCTCATCCTCAAGGAGAGATCCTGGCATGCAGCCCGCTGCCGTGCAGGAAACCTCGACGGGCCCTGGGCTGTCCACTATTTATGGAGTAAGATAATTGACTCAGTCGTGTTTGCATACTGCCTACAGATGTTAGCTTCTTCCAAATGTAGCTGGAGTCGGACATCGACCAGCACTGTGGTTAGGTGGGCACATTGCTTAAATTAGCCCTTGGCTGTTGTGTTGTTATCTGTCTCCCCTGAATCTACTTTGAGCTGGATGCAGCCATCACGACCAGACGCATCCCGTACGTCTGCCACTGGTGGTTATCACTTGAGAAGGTTACGGGAAATACAGGTCAGGCTGGGGAAGAGAGCACATCACCACAGGGACATGGGAATGTCATGGTTTGCACCTTAAGTTTGACCAAGAAGGAAATACAGGTATGGTGGGTACAAGATATCCATCCCTGGAGAGGCGAAGAGATCTCTGCCAAAGTACATCTCAATGTGTAAGATCAGCAGGAGCACGTATGAGGAATTGTTTTTCACATCATGGAAGCCAAAAGTTATTGCAAAGCTCTGAAGAGCGTTCATGTTTCAAGTCCTGCTGACTGAGATTGTAAAACCAGAAACTCTTGACGTGTGCAGCTGGTAAAACATTGCAGTGTCTGCTCAGGACCGGTCTCTCAGCTGACTCTGTGGAGATGTCAATGGGATTGAACCAGTCCTCCCAAACTCCACTTCGAGAGCCGATCTCTTTTGAGGAGCTTAAAGTTTCCCCACGATAACTTCCAACCATGTCAGACAACCAAAAGCACAGCTGGCTGCACAGCTGTACTGCTAGAGAAGGGGCAGGAGGGCTCCTTTCCTCTTCCAGGAATGCACCACGGCACTTGTCAAATGCTGGTGTCACCAACCCAGCCCCTCCTTTTGTCCCTCTGTGCAAAGTTAATTAAAATGGTGCTAACCACAGCGTATGCTCAGTAATGACATGTGTTAGTCAGGCAGGGCTCAGCACATCTGTCCCGGTAAAAACCGCTCATTCCGCGTGCTGCCTGCTCACTGCGGTATGTGGAGGCTGAATTTGGGGTTGTGAACCTAAAGTGCAAATTTGTGTGTATTTATGGCTTGTGTTTTCTTGCAACTGTGAGACTCCCATTGTGGGAATTAGAGAAGGGTTTTGATTTTTAAGGGGGGGGGGTATATTGTGGCTTGTTGATGGTGTTGTCTTAGACACTTAATTTCCTTGTATCCCATCATCTCATTTGTTAGGAGTTGAAAAGTGGAAGTAGATCAGTCTGACTTACATCTTCTGTAAGGAAATTACTGTTAAATGTATAGGTGAGGTGACGTCAATACCCATAGAGGTGCAGCAGACCGGTTCAGGAATGGGTTTCACTTGATGTAACATGGGCAGATGTAACATGACAGAGTCTGCCTGCCACATATAACTTGTAAATCCTAGCACTTCTCTAGCAGTAAAAAAAAAAAAAAAACTTCACTAGAAAACCTGCCTGAGCTTTCAAAAGGTCTCTGGGAACTTACAGAGTGTTGTGATGACTTTTTTTTCTCCCTTTTCACAGGAAAAACGCCTTCAGCCATGTGCTGGGCACGAAGCTGGGCACAACTCGACCTCAGCCCCTGAAAACAGGAACAGGGCCAAATTTTGCTGAGTCTCTGTGGGGACGATACATTAAAGTCCCTTTTCCCGAATGAAAGCTTGCAGAGGGGTGCTCAGCTGCGTAACTGCCAGTTTGGCAATGCCTATAGGATGCTCTGACAGTGATAAGTACTTCAGCGGTACAGAGAAGTTGCAATACGCTTTGGGATGGCCAGACATAAAAGGCTGCTATAAACGAGCGCAGCAATATTATAATTTAATGACATAAGCTCGCTGTTTCCAAAGCAGAGTCAATACAGCGCTGAAAACCGTGGAGCGATCGGTGGTGAATCACTGGGGCAGGGTGGATTACGAGTCTTCCTCCTCTTAATGGCTGATGCGAGGATATTGTCTGTCTCTCCGCGCTACGCCAAACGTCTCCTGTTGGCATGTGTGAATGCTAACAGGAGGAAGGTGAAATGAAAACATTGTTCATACATATTACTCATATGCAAGCTGTGGATTTCAAATATTCTTTTTTTTGCAAAGAAATCTCCTCTTCCTTTGAGCCCATAAATGAAATACGCCAAGCCAAGGGATTCTTAAAATTTAGCTGAGCACAGATCATAACTTACTGTATTTATTATAATAATGTCCCCTTTCTGTCCTATTTACATTCATGGAAAGGCAAGGTTAGGAAAATATTATGGTGGTTTTTTTCTGTCTCAGTGCAATAGAGGCGCTGGAAATGAGGAGTAGTTTTTAATCAGTTTTACATGAGTGGCCTGGGTTTTGCTTTAGCACTCTGTGTCCATGCTTCTCAGTTAAAATGGTGATTTAATTTCTTCTCTGTGATGCTTTGAGGGATGAGTGTTAGTGGGGAAAAACATTTGATACTCAGAGTAGAGTCCCAATACTTTTTTTGTCTCTTTTGAATATATATATGATGTAGTGAGGAAAAGATGGGCACTAACAAAATACATAACAGTTCTGATGCACCCATGAAGAAGGACATTTTTACAGCCTTAGATCTGAGAAATCACATACTTGGCAGTCAGACTGTGCAAGATGAAATGATGAAAGTTTAACCTTTCCTCCAGCTTATAGGTCTGAGCCTGAAATATTTTGATTAGCTAATGACCATCATGTGGTCTAAAGCCAAAAAGGGCCATCAAGATGCTTGGTCTGGCCATAGGCAAAGTTTTGTAATTTCTGCCAATTCCTTCTGTACTGAGCCATCCAAGACACGTCCGTCAGAAAGGTAACATGTTTTCAAGCCTTAAGTCTTGTTCTAACTTTGCTCGTCATCCTGCTTAAGAAACGTGTGTCTGACTGTAATTTGAATCTATCTAGCTTTACCTTCTGGCCATCGGATCTTGTCATGCCTTTCTCCACTTGAGTAAAAGGCTATTTTTAACTTGTGTGTCTCCCAAGAAGATATCGATGTGTGGTAATAGAGTCACCACTCAATCTACTACTTGGAAAGAAAATTGATAGAGCTTTGAGACTCTAATTTAAGTGCTTTCCTACCTTATTCTCATCATGATTTAACATTTGGTCTTTGGTAAAGTCTCCAGAACAACTGAAATGCAAACTTTCTGGCTGCAGTGATTTCTCAGCTTCATATAAATATATTATCAGAGCAAACAGGAAAGTGTGCATTGCGTTGACATGTGCATAAATGAAAAATGGCTCAGCAGCTTTACTCTAAAAATTCACATAAATCCATCTCTTATATGTAATACATGCACATGCATTACGGTGGGGGAGGCGATGTGTTCACAGAGAAGCGTTTTATTTTCAGCAAAATCTCTCCTAACTCAAGCCCTCTCTGCCCATGCAAAGTGTCTCCAGCAGTTTTAGTTTGATGTGATGATTTTCACCAGTTGTGTTGATCCTTAACAGTGACCATGCCCTGGCCAAGAGTTGGGTTTGTTTCAGTGGGGGGTGCAGACATCCATCTCTGGGGTCTGTATTTCAGCTCAGGTTTGGGGATGACTCAGATCTGTGATGTATAGGGTGAGGGATTTCTCCTGTTGTCTTGATCTTTCTTTTCTCCTTCCACAGTTTACGAGGTGGTGACAGTGACAGGAGATGTCCGGGGAGCAGGAACTGATGCCAACGTCTTTGTTACTCTCTTTGGAGAGCTTGGGATTACTCCCAAGACTCATCTCACCAGCAAGTGAGTACCTGGAAGGAAATCTATATCTTTGAGGCCTGTTCTTCGGTAACTTTTATTGCATTTTGATGAAACGTAATATTGTGCTGATGGATGCGGAGGGAATAAATCTAAAAGGTATTTCGAGATCACCAGGGAAATCTGAATTTTTACCGTTGCATGTTTCTTACCAAATCCCTTGCAAACCTGCATTCCTTTCTGTAGGTGGAAATGTGCGTTCAGATCCATATTATGTAAGGCTCACATTTGTAAGGTGTGGGGACACTTGCTTTTCTTAAAGCTTAAATTAGGAGCTCCCAGTTTAGGAGCTGAGAATATTCGTCGCTTGTTGGAGTGGGCATGATGGGCCACGTTCGCATGCCTAAATCCCACTGAGGTCTCCATGCTAAGTCAGGTACAGAGACAAATGTCCCTAAATGTTTCTGAAGAGTAACTCAGTGGGTTTGAAGTAATGTTGTTGATGAGTAACCGCCCACACCCAGCCGTAGGAAATCTGTGGCAAGCAGAAATGGAAGAATTTCAGCTGATTCCTAATTTAGATTGTTTCCATTCGATCTGCTGTATGCCTTGTTGCACACCGCTGCGGTTGCACATCCACTGGATGCACCTTCTCAATTCTTACCACTATGTTGAACTTAGTGGAAACTATGTTTTACAATATAAGAACCCACTATGAGGTTTTAGACTCTCTCAAAAGCTTTTTTTTTTTTTAAAAAAAAAGAAGTGAGCATCAGAGCCCGCAGGTGCTCAGCTCCCGTGAAAGCAAGGTGACTTTTAACAAAGTCCCAGCTCTGCATATACTGATTTCCTCTTAGCCAGACAATTGCACTAAGATAAAGCAGAAATCCCTTCTCCACAGGGTATAGGAGAGGCTGTGTGTCTCTGTTTTTCGTTGTTCTTATTGTTTTGGTTTTCTTGAAAATGTGCTTCAGATTTTTTAATCCTGTGCTAATGTCACACGGTAACTTCACATTTTCTCCATTTCTACAGCACCGACAAGAGGTACCTGCAGCTATTTTAAATTTTACCCTCAAAAGAGCTTCTCTTCCCAGTGAAGCAACTCAAACATGAGAGTCTGTAAAGAAAATGATATGGGAATGGTAAAGAAAATACATGAAATTTCAGCCCTGTTTGCCATATTTGAAATTCAGAAATCAGAGCTAGGCAAAGAAGTTTTATTATCCCAGCATCCCTTAGAAACACGAGGGAGAACTTGCTGATTGTGTATTGTATATCTATACAAAATGCTTTGTCTCTGTTCTGTGATTTTCATCCAGACATCCCAATGAACTTACAAAGCGGAATACCGTTTCTCTTGATTTAACAGGGAAGGAAACTGAGGCAAGGAGGTAAAAGATGACATGGTCCCGCAGCAGGTCAGTGGCAGAGCTGGGAGCAGCAGCAGCTCTGCTGCGGGAAGAGCTTCTAGCACCCAAACCTGCCTCGTAGTATTTGGCAAAGCCATCAAAGCAGCATTTGCTTTCCAGGGAGTTTTCTTGTGGTCAGCATTTACATAAAGAGCCATTTCATTGTCAAAGCGCTCTTCTGCACGTGGTTATGGGAAGAATCCAAATACTACCTTCAAAAAAACCCTGTGTGTCATTTAGAGAAGAAGTCAAGAGATCCCCAGAATAGATTTCTTAATCAGCTGTGGCCTTAAATGAGCTACGGGTCGTACAAACCATCTTTGCTGGCACTCTGGTTAACGCCTGCTCTTTCCTCCTGGACTCACCGCTTTTTTTTTTTTTTTGTGAAAGAAAGAAAGAAGGGACACGCAGGGATTATTTTAGGTTGCAGCAGCAGCCATCTGAGCTTGTTCAGACCTGGGTTACCATTTTGGGCTTGGTCCCTGTTGTTGCAGAGAGCAGATGGCTGAGGTGTTGGTAAGCAAGGATGAAAGGCACGGGAAGCCAACCTTCTGCAGTTCAGGGCTCTTCAAACTGGTCCCGTAGGAGGTGACCGCTGGAACTGCAACTACAGCTTTCCACTGGGGATTTCCCAAACGTCAGCAAAATTGCTGCATCTCTAAGCAAAGTCTGGCCCGTTACAGTGCTTCATCGAGGAACAGTGAGAAAAAAGCTTGTCCGAGTGTAGGAGTGTCCGCAGATCTGCTTAATTGGTAGTCTTGTCTCCTAAATATGAAGCAAACCATGAAATAGCCAGTTTGCCCCCAAATTTATTATGCAGCTTGGTGAATATGGCAAAAGGATGGAATCTCATGCATCTTTCAACTAAATGTTTACACGAGTTCACTTATGACTGCAAATGCATGACATTTTATAGGTGTTTACATTTCCCCCTGTATGACAGAAAGCTAAAATATCATGCATTGCCTAAAGACGGTACTACCATTTCAGCTTCTGGTTAGAATAGGTTTTTCTTATTTCTTTTGTGATTGTGTGCTGGTAGTGAAATACATGACATTTCAGATCTTTTTGTCATGCGCGGTAAAGGGAAGACATGGCAAGCTGATGAAATATCATGTGTTTTTAACATTGGCCAACAATAAGGTAACTGTGAAAAACAGACACAAATCTTCATCATGACTTGTCAGGAGGACCATCAGTCCTGGAAGCGGCAGCGCCCAAATTCTGTCCCAAAACATGCGTTTATTTAGGCAAGGAGATTTAGCCAAGTAGTGTTTGGGTCTGGGAGGGACTGGAAGGAATCCTCCTTTGCAGTCGCTATCTGCCAGTTTTGGGGCTGGACACGATGGCAGCACCTCCCCACCGGTGCTGGAGATGGTGGATGGGTGCTGGCAAAGCGTTGCTCGGTCCTGGCCGCTCTGGGCAAAATCCCACTTCAAAACCCAGTTTACGCAAATCTCCAGTTCCCCACCTGCCATCCTGCACCAGCTACAGCTCAGCCAAAGCTAAAACCACCACCACAAATAAGTTTCTTTCCACGGGCTCCATCACGGGCACATGGGGGGACACCAAGGCACTGCTTGGTGACATTTTGGCAGTCGCCGAGACCTTTCCTACAGGCATGAGCTGCTTCTCCATGGTCCAGTGCCGAACAAACTGTGCTGATCCTCCAGAGTGTTTTATTTCTCTTTGCTCATGTGCCTTCCACCACTCTAGGGCTGAGGACTGATTGCAAAACTCAGCAGGGAATGCCGCTGCCAGCTCATTTGCAGTATTTAGTAGCAAATTTTTTTATTTTTTGCTAGTGTAAATGAAACCACTTTTCAGTGTCAGGCTTACCTGGTCCAGCTTGTGACAGCTGCAATAAATATTCATGGGGAGATTTTCCCTTTTTAAAAAAAAAAAGATAGAAAAGATTTAGCTTCTATGGCAAAGAAAGATGAATAATTGGTAAGTGACAGCTGGCTTCTTACTGAATTTGAGAATGGTGCAACAGATTTTATTTTATTTTTTATTTCCTATGCTAAATACCTTTAATTGGCAGTCCCTTCTACCTGGTCATGAGTCACTATACAGAGCTTTTCCTGCTCCTAATGCCAGGAAATACACAGGAATTGCAGAGTATGTACATGATGGTCTTTCGAGGATGTTAATGTTTGTAGCTCTACTACAGCTAAGCCATACCAAGTTGCAGAAGATCTGATTTTCTTGTTTAACTGCTCTGGAATAAATAAACAAATACAGAGGAGCAAGCTTATTTACTCCAAACAGTTAATATAATAAGGTAGGAAGTGTTAGAAAGTTGATACAGAAGGGACTATTCAGGCTAGGAAGCAAAGAAACCCCAAGTGCAGTGGAGGAAGGCTTCTCGCATCGCTGCTGAAGCACTTCTTCCGAGATGAGTTGCAATGCTTTTCCTTTAATGACACGGGATGTTTCCCATTTAAAAGCTGTTTGTGTATCTAACTGTACTCTGATTAATGCCCATACAAATCTGCAACACTTAGACTGCGCTCTGAAGACTTAATGATCTGGGGCAGCGTTAAGTGAGAGCACAGTTTGGAGTCTATATTCGCTTCTGAAAAAGAAACAAAATGGGAAATTTCTTCTCTCTCTTGCTCAGGCTTATTGACTAGCCTGTGCCTAGCATTTCAAGAACAAAACCACCTGATAGGGTACTTGGGCAGCCGTGTTAAACAACCCAAAGATAAGAGCCAGTAGAATTGGTGTATGTATAAATTATAATCCACCTGCAGCTACGCAACTAGCAGCAGGTGGTACCAACTACAAGAAAGGTCAAGCCTTAGAGGGAGAAACAGGGATTTACTCAAAACAGGCAGACTTTTAAGGGAATTTAGCTGCTAGACCAGGTCCCTGCTGATAAGTGCCAGCAGCACTTTCAGACTGTAAAATCTGGCCAGTTTTCCCATGGGATGAGTATAAGGTGCCTTCCTGGAATAAACTCAACCTTTCTGCCTTGCTCAAAATCCTGCCCCTACCCCCAGCTCAGTCTTAAAAATGTCTGACCTTGTTCTCATTAAAATCTTCAAAAATATTTCTCCATGGGAATGGGATAGAAATTTTCAGCAAAGTAAAATTTGCCCCCAAATTTGGCAGAGTAGGTGCAATTTCAAAATGTAATTTAATATTGGGAAATGCTGAGCAATGTTTGCACCGTTATCGATGGCTCTATCTGCTTTGGATACAGTTTCTCCAGAAAATAACAACCAAACTGCAGATAACAAAGACATACAGCATAGCTGAGATTATCTAAATTAAATACCATTGTTTTATTTTCTTTATGTAAATCATGCCACCAAAGATGCAAAACTGATAGTAAGATACTGCTGCTCCATTGTATTGCAGTACAAAGTGAAGGAACGCATGTCCAAGATGCGCCATTAAGGCTATCGAAATCTGTGCTGGGAATGCTTATGGATAAGGCAGGGGCTGTTTCAGTGTGCCCTACGGCACTTTGTAAAGTTTCAGGGTACGTTCAGACACGAGCTCTCATGGTTTTGGGCTGCTGTTTGGCTCCTGGGTGTCATCATGCTGCTACACCCCCGAGCAATTTATCTCATTCAATTAAATCCTTTCAAGTGGGACCATTTTTTTCATTAATTGTTCTGTGCTTGTTTAAGCAAGATTCCTTCTGCTGGTCAGGTTATTGGGAGGAAAAAAAAAAAAATTAATGTCCTTGGTACAGAGATGTTTGCAGTCGCTGTGCTTTTTGTCTGGTTTCTTTTCCATCTGGAGTATTTTTGGACGTATGCTGCCTTATGCAGTATTTCCAGCCGCCTGCTGACTGATATTGTCAGCTTCATGACAACAGTCTTGGCAAAATATTTGCAGACCAAACTCCCTGGAGTATTCCTTGCTCCAAGAAGGAGGTTAATGATGCTGCTATTGGAGCTCTGTGTTAAGAGTAAATACGGTTTGAACATACAGGGGTTTTTTTTGCAGTTAGGCTGTCCGTAAATCCATCCAGGCCAGTGTCCTCTCTCCAGGAGTGATCCATATGGATTTGTAGGGAGAAACAGAAGAATGAGGCAAACGCATCGTAAGCATTTTTCCAGTATCTTTTTGCATCTTGTGGCAAGCTGCCGTCTTAGCCAGAGGCCTGATAACACAAATACACCCAGCCTATAACATATATTGGATAATCTGAAGATGAGCAAAGCTGTCTGTCCTTTCAAGCCAGGAGAACAACAGGGATAGATCAGCGCTCATCCCTGCCACCTACGTATGTTAAAACGACGCTGCCCACCCCTAGGTCATGAGAAACTCGCCTCCCATGAGATAGCAGGTGAACCAAATGGCATTTATTTTTCCTTAGAGAGTGACAGGCTGTAGGGTGGTTTTTGGTGAGCGACCTTCTGAAGTCATCCCCGGTACCCAACTCCCTCCCGGTGCTGCTAAACGTCGGTGGCAGGAGCAGGCAGACCTGCGGGCAGGGTCGCAGGGAGATGCCACCAAGAACTGACTCTTTCTGATGATTTAACGGAGCATCTTTAAAATTTTGTTCGAACTGACATCCACAGTAACACTTTGTGCTTCTGTGCAGCCCTTCGTCCACGGTGCTTTCGCAGGTGGTCCTGTGCGTACAAAGCATTGCCAGATAAAACGCCTGATAAAAAGGCAATTTGAATGATCATTAATGCAGTGATTCAAAGCTGAATTGGTTCAGGTTACTCCATCGCTGCTAAAGGTTGTGGTTATTATTTTGATGCCTCTGCTGTGATCAGTACCCAGGTTTTCCCTCTGTTCCTAAGAGCTCAGCTCTGGAAAGGGTGCTGTTAGCTGATCAGAAGTAAAGACTATTTTCTACAAATATTCAAAATTTCAGTTTCAAATGTGGCTTTCATTTAGGTGGTGGGATTATGTCTTGTGAATTCCCCTTTACTTTAAAAAAAAAAAAGGTGATTTACTAGTGCAAATATTTATTTTATGTACTTTTGCATTTAACATGCATCATTGATAGTGTCTTCTTGTCTATATACCAAGTAATAGTGAAACTCTCATGGCCCTGGCTCTGTTCTCTGTGCCAATGGCCTACAGAAGACGTGCATGCAGGGATTTATAAGTACTATGCTCAAATATGCACCAGTTCTTGTGGTGCTTTTTAGCAACGCGACTTACCCAACCAAGAGACATAGTGCTCTAAATCATTGTACGTTTGCAGTACCATGAGCAGTGCAACCTGTAGGCAATCATTCAACCAGAAGAATCTGAAAACAGCTTCAGATACAAAAAATATTCGACAATTTAATATACTAATTTTTGTTGAAGTTTCTTGGGTGTTTCTTACAAAGCAATTGGGTAAACCACTACAACAGACTATAAAAAACAGAGCTGCTAAAGCCAATTAAATACGTGAAATAAAAAACCTGATTGTGATCGTGACTGACATGAAATATTTCTGAAGTTGCCCTAGCCTGATATCCCAGACAAACGATAGGGCTCCAAGTGAAATTCTGCTGATCTTTAAGTGTTTGCTTACAGCTACCCATGCCCAGCCCTTGATTCTGAAACCAGTCAAGCTTGAACATTAGAAATTTAGTGCTGCAATTTCCAAGTCAGATTTTTCCCTGCTTTATTTGTCACCGGAGCTGTGCAAGCCAGCGTGCTGCATTGTTCGGTGTAATGAGTTCCTTATGGTAAACAGGCTATGAATTTCTTACCCCAGCTCCAACCTGGACCAGACTCTGACATAGCCCAGCTGTCATTTCTCCTTCTCTCTCTCTCTTTTTCTTTCTTTTTTTTTTTTGCATAAACTTCAGTATAGCCATTCACCATGGGAAAGTCCCTCACTCCCTCTCTTCTTGCTTAATTGACAATGCTAGAAAAATGCTAGAGGGCAGGATTGGATTTTTCCTTCAAACATTCCCCTTGTTTGTCCTGTTGATGCTGCATATCCATCTCAAGGGAAGAGACTTGTCAAATTCTTCCTACCTTTCGACAGCAAGGCTCCCCAGGAGTTTGGCTTCTGGACCACAGTCATGTTTCCCTGTGCTTTTCCAAGCTCTTTCAAGATGCGTGAAGCATCTCCTCGATGGGCACTCTCAGATGCCCACTCGCTGCTCCTCCAACACCAAATTTCCTCCCCACCGCTCTCCCACCATCCCAGCAGCCGAAACAGCCCAGCACCGTGGCAGAACTGCCGTAAACCAGCACCCACCGGGGACCAGCGTGCTGAAATCTTTGGGCTAATTAGTCTCACTTAATACTTTTGTGCCATCTCCATAGCAGTCTGCAGCACTGCATTGATCTCCGAGCCGATGCGGGGAGAAGACGCTGTCATTACGATGCTCGCTCAAGCCTGACAAACTAATTGCCTTGCACTCGCTGACTGTTTTCTCTCTTGACAGCTAGGTTGGGGGAGGCTGGGATGGATTTAATTGTCTCTTGTCTTCGTGGCAAGGTTAACCGTTTTAGCCTTTTCATGTAGCGGCGATGCTCCTGGCGCGGTGTCTGAAATAGCAGAACGGGGGAGGAGGAGGGTTGCGCACGCATTTGCAGAACACACAAAATAACCTTTAAACAAAGGCGCACGCAGATCCTTCAGTGATGTGGAGAAGAGAGCCGAGCAAAACGGAACCCCTTTGCTTGGATTATTAATATTCATTATCTTTCCGAGTACAAGCTGCTTGTCACTGTGGCTTTGTGCTGCTGGAGCGCTGTGGTTTCTTGTTCATTTTAACGTGACTTCTGGATTTTGCTGTGTTTAATCATCTGTAGCGATGCTTAGTGGCCCAGGTGAAATGGGGGCCCATCAGGGAGGGCAGGTGGGAGAGGCTGTGTCTGCAGAGCAAGGACGGGTTTTGCCTTGATGTTATTCATAGTGTTTTTGTGGAAAATACGAGCTCAGAAAGGATGGAGGTGCTTGTCAGAGATCACACCACAGGCTAGAGGCAGAACTGGGAATTAAATTCTACATCCCCTGACCTGGGCCAATATACTTTACATTGCCTTCTACTTGCACCTGTGAAATACAAACCGCACACTTAACACTTCACCAAAACAAAAAAATCAAACTAATCCCTATCTTACAGTTGGTTTGCTTTGAATGAGATACAAATCGTAGGAGAAAGTTGCAAAGGAAGCTTCAGCAGTCGTTAAAAAAATGTTGGAAGATGGGCACGGAAAGAAACCTTTGATGCGGTTGGATGCTTTTATCTCTGGCTGAGCTCTGGGCAGATCTGTGGCTCCGCAGGGAACTCGCTGGGCTACGGAGCCCCTCCGCTCCATCAGCAAGAGTGGGTACGCTTGATGCCCGGAGGCGAGGATGGCAGGAGAGGACACATCTGGGAGTGGGAAACAGAGATGAAAAGCATATTGAGGCCCTGTGATGCAACCGAGGTGGATGTGTAGGGCTCCAGATTCACCAGGGTCTTCCACATTGGTTGGCCAAGGGCTGGTTGATAAGGGTGAAATGAAGCTGTGACTCGATTACTCCGAACGAGCACTTTCCAGCCACCCTGGAGGAGAACAGCAAAAACATCCCCGTGTTTTTTGCTGTTACCTCTACGTTTTATCAACCGATGGGTGGGCTAGCAGAGTCGAGGAACCACAGATGAGGTGTTACCAAACAGTTGGAGTCCTTCATGTAATTTTTGCTTTGTTGGTGCTGCCTTGAAATATTTTCACTGACGATTATTTTCAGACACCTCCAAAAGCCACTTGCTGATGGGAAAGTCTTGCAGGCTTCCCCAGCTCTTACTTCTACAGGCAATTTAGTTGAGGATTTTGAAAAACCTTTGTCATGTTTTATTCTTGGAGGTGATATGGAATGTGATCCAAGGTTTGCATCTGCTTGGGCCAGCATTGCATTTCCCCCAAAGCTTCCATCTCAGCTTCTGGAAGGACTCTCAGAGCTTGAGAAGGGAAAAAGTCTTTTAAATGTCAGTACTTAGAGCTATCCAAAACTTGTCACAGGGAAGAGGGCATGGAAAAGTAGGTCTTTCCAGTGCTAGAAATGACATTTCTTCATCCTTAAACAGTAGCACTCTGTCAGGCCACAAGGTATGCTTGCTGACAAGGTTGTTATTTTCTTACCATAGTTTTTGGTGCATGTGTATTACAGGAGCAGCACGGCCTTTGAGAGGAGCAAAACAGATGTGTTCCGAGTAAAAACCAACAATGTCGGACAAATAAAGAAAATAAGGTACCGGCTCCACAAGGTGCTAATTGAATGACAGGCTGTAGAGGTTTTAGCGTTGTCATGTTTTATTCATTATATTTGTTAATGTGCTCCTATCAAGGTGAAGTTAAGGGGTGGTAAAAGCTTGTTTACTGCCTAAGATTTGAACTGAAGCGTGAAATCACCTACCATATTCCTTATAACTATCCACGCTCCCCACCAAGAATTGTATTTCTGTCATATACAATCATGGAGGAAGGTGTTTAGGACTGTTTTATATGTCCCGATGGAGGTAAATGGGGTTCGCTATCCTCTTATGCTAAATTAGTGTAATGTAAATGATAATTATTATGTTTAACCTCCATCTGACTGACCTATATAACATTAAAAATTATTAACTACTACAAAGAAAGCTGGAAAAATGGGAATAGGTGGATAAAACAAAGTAAGAAGAGAAAAGAGCAGGAGGGATACAGGGCGGGAGGAGAGTCACTTATGTTTTAGATATGCAGTGTAAGGTGAGCGAGTGCGTATGTTGAATGAACATGCAGGTGTACGTATATTTTGTATGCATCCCCTTGGAGGTAATAGCCCATGTATGCACCTATGATATCTGCTCACAAATACATGTGGAAGGTTGTTAGTTTCAAAATACCCTGTAAAAGCCCATAAGTCTCATGAAACACTTTGGCTAGACAGGTATAAACAGGCATTTTGTGTAGAGTTGCTCTAGCCTTGCCTAATATAAAATATTCCACAAAATTACAGTGCTAGTGGCAGGTCTTAATCCAAATATCAAATCCAGGGTTGTTCTTCCTCTAGGATTGAGCATGATAACACCGGACTGAACGCGGGCTGGTTCCTCGACCGTGTGATCGTGACCGACATGAACAGACCTCACCTCCGGTTTTATTTCCCCTGCAACAACTGGCTGAGCAAGGAGGACGGCGACGGACTGTACGTCAGAGACCTCATTGGCAGCCTGAATCCCATGGATGTGCCCAAAAGTAAGGGTTTTCCCAAAAGCTCGGCTTTCTGGTGCCTTGTCAGAAGGGACAGGGTTGTTTTCAGATGACTTCAGCCATATAAAAAGTAATCGCGTAGGCTAAGCTAATTTGAATTTTCTTTATAGTCAGCGGAGAGAGAAATAGGAAAGTGCAAGATGCTTCCAGAGGGTAATTCCTTCTTCCAGTGTTAGACCTGACACCGTAGCGTAGGATAAATCACTATCTGGAGAAGCTCCGCTTGTTGGTTGAGTACTGAAGGATCTGTGATGACTACTTTAAATTAGATTAAATGGCTACATGTAGATGAGAGGCATCCTACCCCAGAAGACGTAGCCGGTATCGTTGTGTGCTATCAGAAGAGGCAGCGTGGTTGCAGTCCTGTGTATAAAACGTTAAGTGTTTCCAGGCTCTGGTGATGACCTGCAGGAAATTTCCATAAACAAGTCAACCCTCTCGCTGTAATTCCATGCTGGTTTACTGTATGTGTATGATATCCGTATTGAACTGGTGCCTATTTTTCAGAGTGGTTTTAAGCTAATGATGTTGAAGCGAAGCCAGGACAGCTTGCAAACCAGACATGTACTCCCAAATTGATATCAGTGTGTAGGCCATGCGGTGATGTATAGTGCATGTAACGTGAGTGGGAAGACGATCGAGATGTGAAAGTGGAGCCAGCAAAGCAGCCTCAGGTGGTATGTCAGCAGTTTATCTGCAAGTGCTAATGAGGAAACCGAGTTGTGTTTTCCTGATGACCTCACCAGTGCACTGCTCCTTTCTGGGAGCTTAATTTTGGGCATGGAAAGGGAAGTACACCCACCACCAGCCACAGGTCTGAGGGAAAGGGGAGGCAGTTCGTGCAAAAGAGGGGAAATGTGTTTTTGCTAGTATCACATCTTTTTGAGAATAAGTAGTTGATTTCTTGCACTAATGTTGTTGATGTGACCACTTAGGAATGTTTTTTTGGTAAAAAACAGTTTATTGCCAGCCTTAAAACAGTGCTTTGAGTGTTGATAGATGCTCTAGAAGGGAAAAGTATTATTATTTTTATTGAGATCCTGTTTGAAGTTAACAATGACACAATACACCATGACACTGTCCCTGAATTGTTAAATAATTTTGCGCTATTAAGATACAACCCCCTAAAACAGTTTCAGTATGTTGAAAGTGTAAGTATTAAAGGATACTGCATGTGAGTTAGCGTGCGCAAAAAATATCCATTGATAAGAAATGTATGTAGGAGCGTTTTGTAAATGCAGACCTCTCCAGGGTGGCTGCCACAGGGGAATGAGATAACGTCTGGAGATGCTCTGCCAAAAACCCACCCAGTTACTGCTGGGGCTGCGTGTGCCAAAGTCCTTTGCTGCTCTTTTATCTGTTCAGGTTGTGAAATGGAAGAGTTAAGGGGCGGGAGGGGTCTGTGGATGAGTCAAAGCAATACACAAATAACAAGAGGTTCCCTCGAGGAGGAAGTCAACCATTCCATCTTAATAGATCTTTAAATGACACAACAGTTTATCTGAATTTATTATTGCTCCTGCCTTGGAGAGTTGATTCAAAGGAATGCATGTGATTTCCTCCATCCTGTTCAACACCTGTTTCTCAGCAGGAAAAGATTTGTGGGCTAAACCCTCAGCTGGTACAAATCAGCGCAGCTCCAATGAAATTGCTGGAGCAACGTTGCGTTTCACCAGCTGAAAAGCTAGTCCTGAGCGTCCGCTCTTCTAGAGAAGTGGTTTTGGGTTATAGATCAACTGCTCGCTATGTGCTTGGTCCAGGATAAATATGAATAAGATTGTCTCTTGCCTTAGGAGTATGAAAGAAGGGATTTAACCAGGTATTTTGTCAGCAATGCATCTGTTCTCATCGCCCTTACCAGCTAGAAAAAGCCCGCTTCTGAGTGGCATAGGCTGGATGCTCTGTGGCCGCCCGTATAAATGCAGGGAGCTGGGCTGAGGCCAGAGGCACGGGTGAAGGGTTGGATGCCTTCCAGGTGGCGGGTCTGAATCTGTAAGAGGAGAGGGTTAGCTCAGCTATCTCGGGTTGCAGTTCCCCTTGAACCATAATTAATGAAAGATAAACATTCCCAGGCTGCTGAGGTGAACTGTCAACTGCAAATGTAAATTTATCTGAATTAATTTGGCTCTCTCTGGATCCGTAAAGGTCTGAAATGAGATTGTGATATGATTTTCTTTGTACATACAAGTCATTTGCCCTAAATTTGGTTGTGTTTTTTTCTTTTTTTTTTTTCTTCAAATGGATTAAACAGTGGTGTTTACTCTTTGAGTATTAATATTTTCTAGGCTACTAGACAAATGAATAATTATGTGGTTTGGTGATTTTATGTGCCTGTAAAGAAAGATTAGTTACTCCTCCTTAAGTCTGTGTTTCCATTAGCAGTGTTCAGTGCCATACTCTTCTCCTTTTTGGTCATGCCTCTTCAATCACTGTTCCCCTTTTTTCTTTAGTTCTTCTCTGTAAACCACCCGGGCACTGTTGTTACCGACCTTAGCCTCATGCTTTGCTTTCATGCTCCATTTGTTGCCACAGTCTGGTATGTTTTTGGAGGTAATCAAATAAATTTCCTTCGCGTTCCCTCTCCTGCAACACCTTCAGCTTTTGATCTCCTGGAGAGCTTTCTCATCTTTGTCATGAGGATTTACCTTCCACTCTTGAACTGGAGGTCACTGCTGGGATGTACATCTTCTCTGTGATATGTGTGGGATGTGGACTGGAGAAAAAATGGTTTTTTTTTTGGTTGTATTTTTCTTTGTTGAAGCTCTGTAGAGGCATTTGAAGCATATTTGAAGGAGGTTGCTGGTGCTCGGACCAAAACCTACCAAGCTGTGGGGAGACTCGGCATTTTTCTTGGTGAGGAGCACAGGCCAGCCAGAGAATCCCTGGAGGGCTGTGAGCTTTGAAGAGGTTAATTTAAAGGAAAAAAACCCAGAGGCATTATTAAAAAATGCAGAAAAGAGTATGTTCCAAGAAATAGTCAACATATAATTGAAAACTTGCATACACACACACACACACACACAAAACAAAAGTAGAGTTCTTTTCATGATCCAAGTAGAGTTACAGAGGATGGCAGGAACATTTAGTGATCGCAGATGCCTGAGTGATTGCATGTACTTATCTGAATAAAATGGCTCCTGTCAGGTTCCCTGTTGAATGCCACACATTTCTCAAGGAGAACAGGTTACATTTTCAGTGTTCCTGCTTGAATGATCCTCTATTCCCTGTATTCACATCCACGGCATCGTATGCCCACGGCCCTTTGACAGCGATAGTGCCACAGATTCTTATTTACCCAGCAGCTGCTATTGGCGGCCTGGATTAATTTACATTACAGGTATTAATTACAAGGAAGGGCCATTGTTCAGCCTTATGCTGCTTCACTTGAGTTTATGAAGCCTTAGGATTATATGACTATGGTTGAGCCTTTATGCAAGGGACCAGCTCAAAACTGAAGGCAGGCGCTGGTTTTCCTTGGAGTGTTGCGGGTTTTGGCTCACTCTGAGGGTGTCTGATGTCCTACCAAAGCAGTGGGGGAGGACAGCATTCATAATAGCTTGTAGCTGCACTAATAAAAACTACTGACCCAACGAGGATGCAAAAGCAAATGAAATTCTGCATCCAGTTCCCAGCCCGTTGTTTGATTCTCTGCAGACTGATCCCGAATCACCCGTGCCGCTCTGTGGACAGACCCTTATGTCTCCCACCCCGTGGTGACTCTTATTTGGCTGGACTTCACCCGTCTTTCCCTGGTGGTCTGCAGCCCCAGAGCTGCTCTGCATGTGCTGCAGGTGGGACACGGGGGCTGTGTCCTTCTCCACCCTTGTGTGGGATGGGTACAGCTTTTATCACCCAGCTGGAAAGCAATGAGTCCTGAGATTTGGTCTTCAGGTGGATTGAAGAATGCCTCAAGATGGAATACTGGAATATTTTTGCAAGGCTACATTTTGTCCTGATTCATAAAAGAAGCTGAGGTTTGGTGAGGTTAGGTGATATGTTAATTATCCATGGACCATCTTCTCTCTGGGGGTGACAACAGGCTGTTAACGTTATTTAGCCGGTTGAGGTTAGGCTAGGCTCTCTGCATTGTGACTCCCAGTTTTTCTCAGAACGAGGGAAAAAGTTGCAGTTAGGTACCACCAACACATATTGGCTATTCTTGATTATCCTTGAAACCTGTCCATAACCAAAACAATTCTCTGTACATGCTCTTTTACTGAGAGAAAGCAGGACCTTTCATTTGCAAAGGGGGCATTTACTCACTTGGTCCTTAAAACCATGTTCAAAAGCACAGATACCTGAAAATTAACTCAGTCTTCTGTGTGACTGCAGTTTATGCTAACCTGTCAAATTTTGGTCAAGTCTTGCCAACCTGCTTGTTGCAAAAGATGTTGAGAGCCACGGACTGATTTCCAGCTGGCTCTTTGGCCATCAGCACCCCGAAATTATTTAGGATTAGACACGATGGGCTATAAATGTGCACGGGACAGCAGGTCATGTCAAAGACCAGATCGGGGTATCTGCGCTGTATCTAGGGCTAAGTCTGCGTGGTCTTTTGCAGGCAGACGTAAGTTTTCTGCCTTGCTGAGACGAGAACCAGCTTTGAACTGGAAGGTCGGTGGTTGTGTTCAATTCTGGCCTGATTTGGGGTTGATATATGGTGCATCTGAGAGTTTGCGTGGATACGTCCTGAGGGGTAATGGCTGTCAGGTCACGCTGAGCAATGGGGAACTGGATTCCTGTAAAGACAGACGAATGCTGAAATGTGCCCATGTGCTTGCGCATGCAGAGCCTTTAAAAAAATGAGAACGATATTTATTATAATTACAACTGGGAGAAGTTCAGCCGATCAAGTTGCAGGTCAGCCCCAATCCATTAGTCTTCCACAAGTTTCCTTGAGTCATTGGTCTGGCCTTGTCTGGGGCAGAGTTAATGTGATCACCTGAGGACACTTGGGCACTTTGTGTTCGTGGTGGGTCAGAGGAGAAGACCGTGGGCAGGGCGACCCCCAGAACAGTTTCCTTCGAAGGTAGGAAAAGCAGTCCGTGCACGTGAAGAGGGAGCCTGTGCTGGAATTCTCTGCCTGGTGTGCTTTCGAGAGCAATCTCTGCAAGCACACATAGGGTTAACGTGCTCTGGATACTCTCCGTGGGTTTTAGATCCGCTAGGACCTAAAACTCATATATTTGAGCTGGGAATGTGAGCTGTGTTATTTCTTTCCTCTGCGAAGGAGGCTTGTGTTAAGACTTCACAGTTCATTGCCCAGAGTTTTAATGCTGGCTGACTTGAAGACTTTGGAGGCACCGACCTGGCTGTGGCTTGAGGAAACACTTGGGGCAGCAGGTATTGATGCATATGCTTGACTTTGAGTCAGTAGTGAAATCTTTCCTGTCCCAGCAGGATGGGCATGTCCCTAAGGGCTGGACTGGATCCGAACTGAAGCCGCGGCCAATATTTCTCAATAACGTACCTGTGCTAGAAGCTCCGCTAAGGAGCAGCATTTTGGATGTGAGGCACCAGTCGATGATGCGCCGCGGGCTTTGCAACCTCATTTTATAAAGCGTCAGGTCTGGAGAATGGCACCGGTCCATCTCCTGTTTCCCCTGGACTGTGATTCAGAATGACTTGTCACATTTTGGAAACTTTCACAATTAGAAAAACTCAAAAGATTATTTCTGAGGATGTAGAAGCAGGGGGGGCAATGAAATATTAATAGGTGCTACCTGCTCATCAAAACTCATCTTTATTTACATCGAGGACTGGAAGTGTGTAATCAGCACAGGAAAATGCAGCTAAATATATTTATGAAATAAATATGAGTTGTTTACTTTTGAATAACGGTGAGTACCCCCTGTATTAAGGATGAGGCCTTGCTCCATGCTGAGATATTCAATAAACAAGATTTGTAGGGGGAGTAATACCTTTTACCACCCAATTGATAGCATGACAGTTTTTTCCCAGTATTAGCTAGCATACTGAGTATCCAAAAATGTCTTTTTTTTTTCTCCCCTCCCCCCTAATACTTCAGTTGTTCCAATAAAGATTTTACTCTCCCCGCAAACTTTGCCCATCTTATATCACTGTGTCTAAAATGAGGCAGCTATGGACATTTTATTTGTAACTTATTTTTTGCCTTTTGTTTTGTCTCTAAAGATGGGTAAGGACAATGAGAAATTGAAATGTAGAAATAAAAAGAAACATTGGTGACTTGTAAACCACAAGGAAGACAGGATGCACAGAGCTCAGAAATGGGATGAAAATAGAAATTCGTAATTCATATAAAGGACCTCACGTTTCAAGAGAAAATGTGTGGCTATGTGTGGCTGGTATATAGTTCTATATGTATCCAATAAAAAACAGACAGTGCAGCATGTTTGTGAAGACGGGGGATAATTTTGACCAGTTATGTCTAGCTATTGTAATTAATTCAACTATCAGTTTTGAAATAAAGTAACTTTATTTAAATATCTTCTTTATATAAAGCAAGACTGAAGTACAGTGACAATACGATTTTAAACAATATTGTAAAATTATTTCACTCTTCATTCTGAGCAATAACCCAAGAGGTTATTTTCATTAATTTCCTCGATTTTGATAATAGCAGATCTGGGGAAAGCAGGAAGCAGATATTTCTTTTGTGAAATGTCTGCTTTTTTTTTTTTTTTTTCTTTTTCCATGGGCTCCCACACTGGGGCTGTTTTAATGAAAAATAATGAGAAATCTTGGAGAATTAGATGAACGAGGCTTTCCATGCCACTGTCACAAGGTGGGTTGCCCCGTGCTAAGCTCCGTGCCTCTGCAGCTAAACCACTATTGTCTCTTGAGCAAGGTCGTTTAAAGCTCACTTCAAAATGTCATCATCGCTTTGAAGTCGCAGTAGGAACATCAGTTTAGCATATCCTACAAGCAAAGACTCCTGCATGTGGTAGATTGCCTCTCACAGGCTTTGCAGAGGGATGATCCAAGCTGAATCCTAATATATTAACTGTTTTGATGCGTACTTTGATTTCGCGTAAGAGCCACAAAAAATGGGGCTGAATCTCGTGGTCTCTGGGCTGGATGGGGAGACCAAGTGGCCAAGTTTGTTATAGGAGGGGCACGAGGCAGCGGTTGAGGGTAATTCAATATTCAGCAGAGCAAACATCATTGTTTCCTTTTCGCAGATGTTATGCCTCTTTGGGTGGTAGCAAAAATATCTCTTTCTTAAGAACACACTTTTAGACAGCTCTTCTGAGATTAACAAAACGCTGATCCGAGGTTGCGGCAGCCCAAAGCTGAGCAAAGGCGCTTCGGCATTCCTCCCCCACTAACGCCGCGTTTTGGCAGAGGTGCTCACGGCCAAAAGCAACGCGAAGCTCTTTCTTCATCAGCATTCCCTGCTCTCCAGGTGCGCTTGTAATCTGCATTTTCAGTTTGAACCCTTGGCTTAAGGAGCTGTTTGCCACCTCTGAAGGTGCAGCTCATTAAGAAAGATAGTCGTCAATTACTCTTGACAGAGATTAATTATTTTCAAGCTCTAAACCAACCCTTTGAATTCAACCCTTTGCTGGATGGGGAAGAAAAATTCTTCCTTAACTGTGTGCAGTTGCGTTGTGGAAGAACAGGCCACGCTTTTGAGACCGAGCTAGCTCCCAGTGAACTCAGCAGGGCTCCTCTGCTTTTACAGGGGTTGCTTTAGGTTCTCGTTATGCCTCGCTCTGCATTGCTATCTCTAGGGTCTCTGCTACTGCAGCGGAGAGAGGTGTAATGATTAGGGCTGGGTGAGTTTTCTTCTCTGCAGTGTTTGCAGAGACGCCAGGGATAGTGCTGTGTATGAAAACGCAGGAAGGCATCTCCACCAGAAGGTCAGGAGAAGCTGGTGTAGGAAGAGGTGGTGTTAGCCTGCTGGGATGAGCTCTTTCCTAGGACAGACAAGAACTAAATTCAAATGCTTACCCCGAATCGAGCATGTTGGGCTGCCAGATCCCTGCTTTGTGCCCTAAACATAGGCTGTCTGACATTTTAAGGTTGCTCTGACCAAGGAGTCTAGCTGTCACTGAGGAATATGCTGTCAGAAGGGGTATAAAGGAGCTTCCATTTTGACAAGTCAGTGCTTTCCGTCAAGAAGAGATTTTGTCAGACGGTTTCTGGTGGGCTGGATTGACTGACTCAACCTGACAGCGAGGAACCGAGGCATATGGACGTTAAACCACCTTCCTCGGCGCGTACAAAAAGGCTGCGGCAGACTCGGGTCGAAACTGCGCCTTGCCTGCAGATCCAGCCCCCTGCCTCTCCCTCCAGCAACAATTCTTCTCGCTTTTCCTACTAACCGTAAATGTATTTCTTTGCTAGCAGCGATTCAGAGACAGCAGCGTTGCCTCTCCCCTACCCGTTTCCCCCCCCCCCCCTTTCTCTCTTCTGAAATCTGCCTGCTCAGTGCTGAGCAGCGCAGGATGGATCTTAAACATCGCCACCCTTGGGAGCGCTGCGAAAACAGAAGGATAATTGCTAGAAGTTGCCCTATGAGAAGAATCCATCGCTGCCTACGACTTAGCTCCCCGCTTTTAACCCAGCGTGTTTTGCTCCTGAAGGCTGTAACGTTGCCTTGGTGTTGGATGCTGGGCTGCTGCCCTGCTCCGCGGCAGGTCATGCGCGACGGAGGTAGGCAGGGATGTCTATCGGAAAATTCACTGTGCCCCGCAGGAGGTGGTAACTCTAAGTAATGAAGCACGGTTGACTTTGTTTCCCTGCCTAAATCTGGTGCTCCTGCTGCTACAAGCTCAGCAGCTTGCGCATAAACACCCTATCTAATGCCCCAAATAATATTAGCTACCAGATTTCTTTAGGCAATTGCGTCCTGTGGCATTTCAGGTGACCATGATATCATATTGCTAAATAAATGGCATTAACAGATGAATATCTCGCGGCTGAGCAGTCAAGCTGCAGCTTGCTAGCGGAAGGATTTGGCTGGGATGCGTTTTCTGTGGTCGGAGGTGGGAGAGAAGTTGCACGCGAGCACCCAGGGGTGCTGGGGCTGGATAAAAAGATCCTGGGCGATGTGTTGGGCTTAGCGTTGCACCCTGGCTCCTTGGGATAGAGACGGCAGTGGGGCCAGCCTAATGGGGTATACTGGGGGGTAGGAGGGCTGCAGCCCCATGCCCTTCTTCCCCCAGGAGCGGCGTCAGGAGTGCCTGTAGCATCACAGCCCTTCACCAAAATAAACCCCTTGGCTCTCGGTGGAAAAAGCCTGACTATAGCCCACGGTGGAACAGTAATCTTTCCTCTTAGCTGTTGAAAGCTATGGCTGAGTTGATTAGTAACAGACAAGCTGCTTGACTGTCACACCTCTGCTAAATTAACGCAGTGGGGTCGTATCAGTTAGTGCCACCCCACTGCTTCCCGGAGGTGGAATCCTGGCAACGTCTCCAAATGCCTTCTTGGGACAGCTCTGTGTGTGTCAGTGTGTTGGATGAGAGATGTCAGGGGGAGCTGGATTGTCTCTAACGGAGCGGACACCCAGCTCTAAAGAAAAGGAAGGTGCTGTAACCACACAGGACATTCGCGCTTGTGTGTTGCAATGGGAAGAAGAAAGACAGAGTAAAATAGTTACTGCTCTTGCTACTGAATTTTTGTTAGCTGTTCTGCTCTTGGCATCTTGCAGTTCGTGCCTCTGCAGCTGCTAATTTTGCTTCTAGGAAAGCTCCCCTCGCTGTGCCTGTGCTGCAGCAAGCCTGCGCTGCTAGATGGAGTCACAGCTTTTACCAGCCATACATTAGCATTTTGCATGTTCCCAGTGCTAGGAGAAGCATTCTGAAAAAAAAATATCCAGGCAACATCTTGATCTCTGTTTTGCAGATGAACTCAGAGCCATGTATTGAGATTAAAAAAAGCCAAGTGGGTATTTTTTAAAAGATGATGTTACTGTTTTAAATAATGCATGATTAAGGGCTTACAGAACAGGGAACAACATCCACCCATGCTTAAAATGAAGAGTACTTGACTTCAGCCAGATCTCTGCCTGCCTGCAATGAGAGCCTTTTCCTGCACGCTTCTAGCAGCTGAATCCTCGCTGTCTTTTGGAGATGTAGCATCCCTTGCTATTTAAATTTGCACATCCACCATGTAATTCTGTAAGATGTGCTGATGTATGAAGCACAGAAGGACCCCTGAGCGGAATGAAGAGCTACTCTCTCTGCTGCAGCTGAGTGTTGAATTGCTTAGAGAGGGGGAGAGTGCTGGCAAAAATTCAGCGTGGCTCGGGATTGATCCTGTTTGCTTCCTGAAAACGAAGCAACTAAAATTGTCCTGCACGCAGGGCTGAGTGGGGCAGGTATGGGGACTGGTTTGAGTGCACAGTTTCAGAGTTGGGAACATATCAAAAAAAATTAAGCGGAAGACCTGGTGAGCATACACTAGGCATGAACCTCTGGTCCATGAAGGAGGGATGTGCTGCGACCTAAGCCAAAGACCACTAATGCTCTTGGAGTAGCTTTTCCTATGGAAACACATCTGCAAGGAGCACGGAGAAGAGGCATGCCAGCACATGCCATGCACCCCAGCCTTGCTTATATTTCAGGGGACAACAGAAAACCCTTGCAGCACAGTGCCCTGTGATTGCCATCAGCCCAAAATGATAACCCAACGCACTGCCCATCTCTGTGGGCTCAGGAATCAGCTCCGCCACGGGGTTCTCCTTGCTGACGCTCTGACAGCGATGTTGTGTGTGTCTAGAGCCCTTGGGATTGCTGAGCAGGTGGTCAAATGATGTCATTATAAACCTTAGATTTGAAATACAGCGATGCTGAGAGATGTCTCAAGGTGTTGGATGTGGCAAATAATTTTACCGGCATTTTTCTTGCTGACCGGACGTATTTCTGCAGAAGCTGTACAAGGTGCCCTTCCTGCCCTGTTTTTGGTCACTGCTGCTGATTGCTCTTCATGGACTTGTTCTCTACATGTCCTCCTTGGTGCTCTGCTTGTGTCCAGGCATCCTTCTGGTCTGTACTTTAGAGGCATAAAACCTGAGCCTACAAGGGTAATCTAAGTTCAGCCGCTGATGCTTGTCCTTTTGTGGATCTTTTTATCCCGTTGGGTTCTTCTGGCCCCTGAAAAGTAAAGTGGAAAATTAATCACTGACATCAGAATAAATATTCCAGAGGAGGTGCAAGGAGCCGAACTTCTTGAAAAATGTGGTCTGTGATTAAAGATCCCCATGTACAATGGAGCACTTTTAGTTAGAGCAGCTTAGTGGCCAAATGGGTGCTGTAGATTGCACCATCTCCATCCTTGGCTAATGAAAATGAAATCCTTTGGCGTTGGCATATCTGTCGCAGGTTGTTAGAGCTCTATGAACTGAAGTAAAAGAGTTAAAGAGAAACATTAAGGCATTTTATCCCTTGTCTGAGCCTGGCTCTGTCCTCCTCTTTCTTGTTATTTAGTATTTATTGCACTTTTATCATTATTATTTTATTTGTAGTGGCATGTTTTGTGATGGGGCGCCAAGAATGTCAGCTTGATTTTTAGCCTTTTCAGAGCACATTCATTAAACCGTGACAGGTGATTTTCCCTTCTGTTTAGGCTCTGCCCTTCTACTCCTCACCCTGGGAGCTGAGTGCATCTCTGTAATTCAGGGGATGATCCAACAACCGCTTCTCATATGCTTGCTCTCACATCCTCTGCCTCCGCGGGAGCATGTGCAGTGAAGTGTCTGCTGTCTTTTAGAATAATTTTTAATACGCACTGATTATGGTGGAGGAGGGAGGTGACCTGCTCTGGGAGTGGTAACCCAGGGTTTGTGACGGTCTGTAGCTCCTGAGGGAATTAATTTCTGGTGTTGGCTAGGAAGCCCAGACAACCTTCTTCCCTAACTTTGCACCCGCCAAAGGGAAAAAGTTGCTCACCGTGCATCATGGTGCAAAAAGTTGTGTTTTTGCAAGAGAGGTATGTGGGAGGTGGCCTGTGCACTTGTCCTTTTTGCAGAAGCAGCATGCCCAGGACTCAAATAAAGAGGTGGTGTAGGACAGAGCTTTTGGGATCAGCTAGCCAGGGCTCATTAATACAAAGTATAACAGATACTTTTTTGAGGGCACATATGACGTCATGTACTGTTCAGTAGTAGATTTTGCATTAATCTTCATCAGTTTTGTTTTGTGTCTCGGTGTCTGTCTCCAGCACTGGTTCGGCACCAGACATCAGTCATGGCTGAGTTTGCTTGGAGGACCAAGGTAGTCAGGTAGACTTTGGTGGTAGATTTTGAAAGTTGCTCATGTTTGCCCCAAATATAGCCACACTGAAGCCCATGGGAGTTTTCTCATTGGTTTCAGAAGAAGCTGAGCTCACCCTTGCTGTCCTTCAGAGCCAAGTTAGTCCCATCCTGATCCCTCTGAAAAACTTGCTTCTCAAACTCGCTGGGTGTGAAATGTTCATGGTGTGGCTCACCCGTGTGATTTCTGCCTCACTTGGTGCCACGCGTGATGTGGCTTCTCAATGTCACAGCTCCTGGGCTTTACCCTTGTTTCTCCAATAAATGGAAAGGAGTGGATTTTTTAATTTCTTTTTTAAACTGCACAGATTAGCAAGGTGGTCACCTTCAAATTTTTGTGCTCGTGCAGTGCGACTGACCTTTCCTCAAAATATTTGTTGTCACCAGCCAGGCTTAATATAGGCTAAGCTGCAAAAATAGCTCTAGGGTAGCGTTTGGACCAGAGGGGTCAGGTCTGAGCTTGGGCAATTGGTTGGCTCCGTAAGTCAGCGATGTTTTGAAAGAGCAAGGCTGGTGTGTAGGTCCACATTCAGTTAATGGCCATGTATCACCATCAAAATTTGCACCTTCTTCTGGTCCGTTTCAACTTCCAGTGTCAAGGCCAGGAACTGAGTGATCTGTTCCTCTTGCCCTGGGCAGTGAATACCCAGTGTCAGAGCTTTGCTTATGGATTTTATTCCTCTTACGGAGGAGAGGGTCAGTGTACCAGGAGCCATGGTTCAGACATGCTTTCAAGATAGCATCAGCACAGCCCAAATTGGTTTGTAATACCATGTTTTGTATCAATCCATTGAGTTATTAATGCGTTGGGATTTCTGCCTCTCTCCTTGCAGTCAACAAATACGTGGTCCGAGTTTTCACGGGTGAAGTTAGCGGCAGTGGTACAGACGCGGATGTCTTCATTAATATCTTCGGTGAGAAAGGAGACACAGGTATTCAAATGCAAATCGTTTCCTAAAATATTTCTTCCTGCTCTGCAGGCCTGCGATCTGAACAACACGCAGCAGCAATCTGGCAAATGCAGAATAATTTGGCTGAGTGAAATGCACAACAAACGGTGGTGTTAGCTCTGGGGTTTCTCACATCCACAGCTTCTGGAAGCTGCATCTGCAGAGCAGCAGTCGTGGCTGGGCTGTGAAGGTGACTGAAGTTACCTACCGCCAAAAAACTCAAACCCCAGGAAAATGCAGCAGAAAGCACCAGCATAAACCAGTGCAGTAAGTGCTAGTCTGCTGAGGGATCCAACACCGATGTGTATTTACAGTGTATGCAGCAAAAGCTGCATGTCCCATCCTTCTGTGTCCCTGGATGGGTAATATTGTCCTTTCAGTGTGGCAGAAGTTGTGGCTGAGCCTGTTTGGCCATTTAGAAAGATAATCTAACCAAGATTTATATTAGCTGGCTTTAAATTAATGGTGGTAGCTTTTCTTTTTTTTAAAATGTAGATTGTACTACAACAGTGGTCTAGGAACTTGAATTTAATTTTTAAAAAATATTTTTAACTGAATAATAATAAAAGATGTGCCCAGACCAAACTTTCTGGGTCACGCCATGGAGAAGAGCGGGTGGAAATTCCTGGAGACCCAGAGAGCAAACATCCTCTTTTCTACACCACACCTATCCTGTCAAATTCAAGAAATAATGATATGAAGTCTGCCAAGTGTCCTTGAACAGATTATGAAATCTAGTGGATAGGTGTCATCCTTGATTAATTCTCCAGACTTTTAGAAGGGAATTCATCTGATCTCACTGGAGACATCTGAAAGTGGGAATCTAAATCAAAGCTGGTTGTCCAGGGACTCTGTCCTATCTACACAGAGAAATAACACCCCTAGAAAATCATTCATCCCCTTCTAAGGTAAGGGGGATAAATTACCCTCCCACACCTTTCCCTGCGCTGGTGCCTTGGGTGGGTTCAATCCCACTCGCAGCATCGCTCGCACAGGAACAGCGTTGGCTGTAACTGGGGTCAGCGCTTTAATATTTTTCATAAAGGCAAGCTCCTGCGAGATCAGGAAAAGCCAATAGCCCTGGCTGGGTCCTAATTTGAAAAGAAATCCTTCCTGTGTGATGCAGCAAAGAATCCTGTGTCCTCAAATG
This sequence comes from Buteo buteo, assembly GCF_964188355.1. Lineage (NCBI taxonomy): Eukaryota > Metazoa > Chordata > Aves > Accipitriformes > Accipitridae > Buteo > Buteo buteo. The sequence continues at coordinate 4,521,430 of NC_134204.1, forward strand.
TCAAAATCTGCAGCTTGTGACCGAAGCCTTTTTTTAAACACTTTGGAGATTTTTAAAGATATTAAAAATAAAAGGGAAATGTGGTGGTACAAAAAAAAGATGCAAGAGCCATCTGGGTATATATTTCTGAAAACTCTGAGAGCTGTAAGTAACTGTGACATTAGAGTGAAAATCCTGCTCTCTTGTGTGCTCAAGAAAAGGTACCTTTTTTATTAGAATAAAAAGTCCTCTGCCTTTACCTTGAAGCCTGGTTGCAGAGAGCTGCTACCTGGAGAATATTTGATTCAGTCAGTGGTGACATTCCTAAATATTTCTTCACTTACAAACACATGTGTGCCAGCAACCCTTTCCTCCTTGTTTTTTCTTTATTTTTTTTTCTCAGGTGTGAGGAAACTGGACAATGACAAAGACAACTTTGAAAAGGGAGCGGAAGACAAGTTCACACTCGATGCTCCGAATTTGGGAAGGTTAAGGAAAATTAATATAGGGCATAATAACAAGGGTGGCTCTGCTGGCTGGTTCCTCGCAAAGGTTAGTTACTCCCGAGGCATTTAACATAAGCACGTTGGGGGATCAAAATGTCTCACTTACCCTCTCGGTGGTCCGATTTCAAGAAATGCAAGGATGTTTGCTGGCGATACAGGTTACTGAGAGAGGCACAAATCAAGTTTTCACCTTGCCAGAAGCATCCTCTCCAGCACTTGTTTTTTCTGCAGAGCAAAGCGGGTGCTGATGAAGCGCTGGCAGCAGCCTGGTGCACAACAGCGTGCTGCATCTAAATCAGGTGCAGCGGATTCAAATTGGGGGGGTAGAAAATGAGTTAGGGTAAATTGTAGAGTATCATCTCAGGTGACTTTGTGGCAGCGAGAAAATCCAGTTGGTAAGACTTGAATTTGCCTGCTCTGATAATATTTCTCCTGTCTCAGTCACTGCAGTTTCTTTGACGGATGAGGGGGGAAATTCTCCAAGCTGGAGCCTTCAAGCCCCCTCTCGCTCTGTTGACTTAACTCATTACCAAGATGGTAAAGATACAAGAGTCTAAAAACTATCTGTTGAGTCTCTTCACACTGGAAATTTGCAAAGACTTATAGCTTGGCCAAATTTTAGTGATTTAGCATTGGCTCAGCAAAAGACATATACCTGTGACAAAGATCCCTTTCTTCCACCTTCCTCCTCATTTTCATCTCCTGCTCTAAGGTGTGAAGGTATTGCAGCTTTTCGTGAAGTGGTTGAAGGAATACTTTAAAAGGAGAAATCTGTGACTCTTTCCTCTAATCTCATTTTCTTTCCCCTGCTGGTGTAGTTTAACACAGCTGGCTTTAATCCACCGAAAATCTGACCCCAAATTTGTAAATCCTAGATAACAGAGTGGTTTGATGTATTAAAAATGCAAATACTAGCACATGCTTTTCCACCATCACCACATGCTGCACTGAAAGTTATTACGTTTGTTGTCCATGAAAAATGCAGAAGATGAAAAACAGAGCTGTTGAGCTCCCTGTAATAAATAGGAGGAAAAAACCCACAGAAAAGGAACCTCATTCTCACATTACAGATGTAGTCTGCATGACATGGT